>NC_052532.1:96816155-97125276 GCF_016699485.2 Gallus gallus
ATATTCAGCTGACTGTCCATCAGTACACCAAGGTCCCTTTCCATCAAGCTTTCCAGCCACACCTCCCCAAGCCTGTAGGGTTGCCTGGGGTTGTTGTAACCAAAATGCAGGACCCGACACTTGGCCCTATTGAAACTCATGCCGTTAACCTTGGGCCATCGATCCAGTCTATCCAGGTCCCTCTGTAGTGCCCTTCTCCCCTCTGGCAGATCAACACTCCCTCCCAGCTTGGTGTCGTCTGCAAACTTACTGAGGGTGCACTCAATCCCCTCATCAAGATCATCAGTGAAGATGTTAAACAGAAGTGGCCCCAGCACTGAGCCTTGAGGGACACCACTCATGACCAGCCGCCAACTGGATTCAACTCCATTGACCACAACTCTTTGGGCCTGGCCATCCAGCCAGTGCTTCACCCAGCAGAGCGTACATCCATTCAGACCATGGACAACCAGCTTCTCCACCAGAATGTTATTGGGGACAGTGTCAAAGGCCTTACTGAAGTCCAGGTAGACCACATCGACAGCCTGACCCTCGTCCACTAAGCGGGTCACCTTGTCATAGAATGAAATCAGGTTTGTCAGACAGGATCTGCCATTCGTAAACCCATGCTGACTGAGCCTGATCCCCTGGTTGACCTTTAATTGGTCCATGATGGTTCCCGAGATTATTCGTTCCATAACCTTCCTGGACACCAAGGTGAGACTGGGAAAAGGAAAGGAATTGTCTTGGGCTGCACATAGAATATGTAATATAGCAAATTTATGCAAGTAACAAAACTTGTTCTTGTAATATTTCTTTTAAATAAAAACGTAACAAAAACATACAGCCAGTGGCACATTTGGCCTTGCTTTTGTGAAACTAGTGTGTCAGTCTGGTTCAATGGAAGGTGTTGAAATTCTTTGTGAACTCTTAAGGAGTTTGTCAGATTGTTGATGAAATTTTACTATTTCTGTGCTTCATCCTTTGCAATTGTTCACAAATGTACGTACTGCAAAAAAAATGATGGCATGAATAAGGTGTGATTGTGAAGTGAGGGACGTTTTTCTCTGGTGAGACAGATCTAATAAAAGTCTAGTAAAGGACCATGATACAATTTTTGAGTTGAATATTTGATTGCAGCTCTATACATTCCATTTGAAAATTCATATGTAATGTATTTATATTGACTGAAAATGCAGTTGCAAGTATACAAAAAATATATTTTTTCAGAAATCTTGAGAATGGTTGCAAATTCCTTTATCAAAATGGAAAGTAAGACTGCATATTTTTTTCCCGTTAAGAGAATTGTGTTTAGCCAGTATATCCAAATGTATGAAATTATTTGCCATAACCTGAGCTTACCATAATTTGTTTCATTTTGAATGCACTTATGGTTTGAAACATAGCATAGATAAATTGATTTTCACCTTGAAGATACATTTAACTCATTTAAATGAAGAGTCAAATCCATCAAAAATGCTAAATCTGCATATTCTGATACAAGTTTTCTTTTTGATTCCATAAATGTCTTGATTTCATTTAACAAATCATAATTTGTTTTTAACATTTTAGCCACTTTACTTCAGAAAATAAATTAAATCCCCATAATCAGCACCCATACTTTTTAGGAACTCCTGGAATTCTAGATTATTTAATCCCTTGGAGTTATGAAAGACACAGATTTGTTGACGATTTGCATAACATTATCAATTTTTAAATCTTTTGCTCATAAATTTTCTTGATGTACGATACAGTGATATTTGATCAAACATGAGTTGCTGGCAGGAATTGCATTGTCTTCTGTTAATTTTATAAGCTCCTCTCTTTTACCAACTATTACCAGGGCACCATTAGTAACTATACCAGATATATTGACAAAGGTTAAAGAAAATTGCTTTCATTTAAATTTTTACTGCTTGGTACAAATCAAGCGATTTAGGTATGTCTTTTAATGGCACCATAGAAGCCATTTCTTTGGTTGCATAGTATTCAGTATCGATACCTCTAATAAAATGTCAAATTGAGCCATAAATGTAGCATCAGTACCATCATCTATTGCCAAAGCCTAAAATTTGAAAATAGCAGCTTTACTCTTCAAATTTCTTTCAGTAGATGTTCCTATTTCTTCAGTTTGTCTGGCTACAATCTGGCGAGACAAACTGATTTTAGAAAAATACGCTTTTTCATCAGGACATACTGTATCTGCAGTGCTTTCCATATATTGCCTAATACACTCAAATGATTTTGATTATTTTTCAGTACTGCTATCTTTTACAATACAGTGTGATTCAGCTGTGATGTTTAAAAAATTCTTTTGTTGAGACAACAGACTTTTTATTCAGTTCCACTCTTTTTTCTGTATGAAACATTCCTTGATATGCATTGAATTTGTGTCTTAGTTTCAGGTGGGATGTACTGAAATATTATTACCAACAATCACTGTGTTTTATTCATGAAGTGGCACATGTGCATGCTACATGTAATGCACAAGGGTTTCACTTTGACTACGAGAGTATGGTGGGTACAAGAGGCAGAGTTCACACTGCACTGTGCTCTCCCTGTGTCCTGGTTTCAGATGAAATTGCATTAATAGCTCACCAATGTTTTGGTTGTTGCTGAAGTATGGGTGCACACCCAGGGCAGGGTGTACTGCTGCTATGATGGCACAGGGCAGGGGGTGGCTGCAGTGTGAGCTGTGCTAGGCCATGGGTTGGTTATGCCTGCTGTGGAGTATATTTCCCAGAAAATGCTTGAAAACCTTTTGTTGCTTTGCTTCCATTTCTTTGCTAAATCTGCTCTAAGCAGATCAAATCTGTTAGGTAACTGATGTTATAGAAGGAACTCTGCTGGAGTTCTCTGAAAGGCAGAATACAGTGTAGATCTGCACAAAAATAGAAAATCTGCAAGGCAGTTTTTCTGGGTTTTGAATTATTTTGTCTGTAAATTCTTCTAAAGTATCTGTACAAAGAATTCTGTGGGGATGTTTGATCTGGGATGAGAAGTAACAAAAATGGGTATGGATCTGTGAATTTGCTCTCCTAAGGAATGTTTGATTGTGAATTCTTTCAGAAACACTATGTTTTGTTTTATTTTGTTTTGTTTTCCAGGTAACTATATACTGTTGTATTTGATGTTTCTCTGTCATTCACAGCAGAAGGTGAATTTGTCTTTTTTTTTTTTTTTTTTTTTTTCAGGGATTTGGAATATGTGCTATTCCTCCTGGGATAAGTAGCAACTACTGAAGGCTATTGTACCTCAAAACTGAGCCTTTCACTTTTGAGAATAATGCTTCCACCACGGTCAAGGAGTCTATTTAAAACTTTGTCTTGCAGATTTGGAAAGAAAAATCATATTTGAAATTTGATAGGAAAAAAAATGCTGTTTTATGAAAATAAACCACTGTATACAACTTCCTTCTCATCCTTAAACTGTGTGCTTACGTACAAATAAATTTCACGTGAAAAGGAAAGGTCTGGGTCATGAAGGCCAACTTTCAGAAGATAAGCTGAATCTTTTCTTCATAAAATGCCTTATTCCTCAAAGTATGTTTGCTGTCCTCAGTTCCACTCAGCGACCTGCTGACCAGTAGTGGCTCTGGAATGACCTAGTTCCTCAGCTGTACTCAGGAACTGCTTGGGAGATAATGACGTGAGGCATCAAGAGAAGGTGAGATGGATCTTCTAATAACATACTAGTATTAAAAATCATACTCCATCTTCCAGGAATTACTTAGGTATCTCAAGTTCAAAATGGCAAAGAAGCCATCCTTTTTCTTCTCTTGATGTTAGAATACAATAACTTGGTCTGTTTCACATAAAAGAGCATTCTCCTCACTAAAAGAGAACATTTATCCTTTGATAAATGTAATTTTGCTGCAAACTTGACAATAAATGAGCTGACCATAAAATGAGGATGGATTCTACTTTAATGTTCTTGCCAGAAATTCTTGTAGATATCGTCAAATTTTGGAATTAATCTCTCACTTTTTAAAATGTAGAATTAAATTCTTAATATTACATTAAATTCTGAATATTTTGTGTTCTTTCTGGATTAATTATTAACTCATTATTGCAAACATGATTCTAACAGTAAGTGAAGTCTGTAATTTTTCAAAAACTGGCTATTTCAATAAGTAAAATTTGTTGATCAGGTCAGTTTCAAAAATAGGATAACAAAAAATAAAAAAGGCACTGCTTCAGTTTCAAAATTTTTGAACTATAAATAGAAAAGATATTTATTCCTTCGCAATAGTTCAAAATACAATGAAACACTTATCAGTTCCTCTGGGAATATTCTGTGTAGCTAGATCAATTTATTCTCAAGTGTTTTTCCAAAATTCAGTGTAAATTATCCTTTTCTTAGTGTCATTCTGTAACTCCTACACATTCTCTGTCTGCTTTTAAAGTATTTGTCATGAAGCTTCAGGTAAATTCATTATTAGGTCTCTTTTTCAATGATAAAAAAAACATATTCTATGTCAATCAAATCCTCCATTAGAGCCTAGCTAATGTTGATTACCTAGGCCCTCAGTGACAAACTCTTTAGAGTGGACTGAGTAAATCAAGAGGAAGAGTGAGATTCTGTTCCTGAAAGTTTGGATAAAAATTACTTGTAAGATCCTGGTCCAGGGTTCTCAGATAAAACACTAGTTCATCCTCAAGCAAGGGAATAACAATAAAGTACTTTGAAGATCTATCAATTGCATTGAAGTTGTTTTATTAAAAGGTAGATACATCTTCATTTTGGTAGGGGTATTAAGCCTGAATAACACATTTAAAGTTTAATGTGTCAAGATTCATATATCTTAAAAGAGTGTTACCTGTACATACTAGAGATTACAAGATCAAAATATTTTGCATCCAGCATGGAAGAAACCTAATATTAGAATTCAACCTGAAAATACTTCAATTCATCCTGAAAAAGAAAGACGGTCTATATGGACTTAGTGATCTGTACTGGTTGAATTGCCAGTAGCATTTTCTCAGTCTGCCTTAGGCTCACAAGTAGTTACTTTATAACTGCTGAGAGCACAAAAAAAAAAAAAAAAAAAAAAAAAAAGTGATAGAGCAGAGATAACACAGTACAGAAAATTGAAATACAATTTAAAAAGTCATGGGTTTCTGAATTCAGATGTCTGAGTCAAGTGGAAAATGAGTGCCCAGTCGAAATTATGGTTCAAAAAAAAAAAAAAAAAAAAAAGATATTGTTTAAAGCAGAAATCTGAAAAAACTACTGAGGTGTAAGGAGTTTCTACCATCAAGAATAAACATTTTTGAATGATCAAATTTAGAATCCAATTCTAAAGAAAATAATACTTAAATAAATATGGAAAAAAGAAAGTTCAAATAAGAATAAAGAAATTGGTTAAAGAAATGCCATATAATCTAATGGTTTGTCAAACATGAAGTTAACCTCATCTCAGTTTTTTAGTTAGGAATTAAAAATGCTAACGAATTCTTAAGTGTAAACAGAAATATGTGAACAAGATTCCATTACTGGAAGGCAGACAAAAATTGTTGGAGATTACATTTGAATAAGGATGAAAATTTGTCCCTTGGAATAGCATGTATTGCTCTGCATTCCATAACACTTTCTGTGTTTGAATCAAGAATTTAAAGGACAATACTGTTTAATCTACCTATTCAGCTGAAAGCAGAAGTCAATATAGTCCACTGTATTTATTTACAGATAGATGGAATCACGGTCTTTCATATCAGAAAGCTCTAAACATCTACTTCTAAGCACACATAGGTAGTTGCGATGTTTAAAATAATAGTAAAATAGAAAATGGAATGGAAAATAGAATCTCAATGTGCTTTTCTGTCCAGCTTTTTTTAATGGGACATTTATCCTATTAAGGTAATTTTTTATCCTTCAACTTTTCATTGGAGTGGGTTGTGGTATTTTTAAAACTTTATCTCTCTCCCTCTCCATCTTTCTCTTTTTTTTCTTTAAAACAACAAAAAATGATTAACTACTTATTTGTGCTTAGCATTCTCAGCAGAAAAATGTTCTGTTAGCATTTTGCAGAATGATTGCAACAAATGTGTTCAAGGGAATATGAGTAAATGATGATAGTCCACAGGCACAAGTGATGCTGTATTTAAGCTTCAAACACTGGAGTGCATCACTGATAACTGAGATGTATAGCTATATTGACATATACACAGAGATTTACTGTGATGCTCTTGCAGATTGTTTTCAAATGCATCTCAGCTTCTTCAGGAAATCAAATGTAGTTGCTGCTCAAAAGAAGAGTAAAAAGTCTCCATACCATTTGTATTGCATATGAAGCAAAGCCATTATGAAAACTTCATTAATATGTAAATTGCAACATTTTGATTAGCACTTGCAGACCTCTTTTGTTAAGAAAAGAGACGGAAAGATTTAACCAGATTGCAATAATTTACATAATAACTCAGTGGTGGCAATGCCACCGAAAGCGAACCTAAGGAAGGCTATATCTTTTTTAATAGCTTAATGCTTTATTAAAACACATAGTACAAAAGAAAGGAAAATATTTTTCTTGAAACTGACAAATTCTTATTTGGCTGGTAGTAGGATAAATTAATGATGTGCTGGTGCTTATTTTAAAATAATCAAACATATATTTACTTGGCAAAGGAATAAAAACTATTTGGGGTCATTGTACAGTGGACTGAAATTATGTGAAGAGTAGCTTTTGTAATTTATTTCTATTCATTTTTCCCTACAGTGATTTTGAAATGTGCCAGATCCTATTATTCTGGAAAGCAATGGAGGTTTGTCCACTTATTTCAAGGAACTCGAGTCTTATGTCTGTAGTTTTGATTTTCAAACCGATTGATTTTTAATTTTTCTCAAACTGCATTGGAACATGCATTTCTCTCACTCAAAGAAAGGATCAGATCACAGCATCATTACTGTACAAGATGACATCTGGATTTGTAAGTTCTGATATGTGCATCGCATAGAATCAGAGAATCACAGAATTGTAGTATCACATACCAGATGGTGAGATCTATCCATAGGATTTATAAGTATACTAGATTTGGAGTTGCTTGAGCAATATCACAAACGTAGGTTGTTATGGTTTTCCTTATTGTTAATACTAAAGTATTCAGAACAATAAGATAATGAAGTCTATCTAAGTATCAGCATTTTGCTTCTGCTACTGGTCATTTGAAATATATTTCTGTATTTGGTTACCATAAAGGGAGCCCATTACCAGTCAGGTTTTCCCAGCATTTTCAGCCACTATCAAGAGACAATGGAGTATCTACAGCTGACTTACTTAGTGGCAACATAGAAGATAGTAGTAGCAGGAAAAAAAAAAGAAAGAAAATAATACATTTTTATATATTCACCAAAATTCTGAGACCTCAACGCAATACAGGAAAAAGAAGAGAAAAAAAAAGGTATTTGAAATGCAAATTTCAACAGCTCTGCTCGGTGCTACTTGAAAATATATTACAAGCATCATACTAGATTTATCCGAAGAAGTAACTGTGATCTTTTAAAATTAGTGTTCTTCGTGACATATTCTGCTTGTTACACTTCCATAGGTGGTTGGTTTTTTTTTATTTGTTTTTTTTTCTTTTTTTCCAGCTGGTTTCTATAGAAAAGGCTTCATTATGATGTAACTAAAACCAATATTGATCTATGAGTTAATAATAACAATATAGATTTTTGCCATTAAAAGGATATTTTATCACATTGGGAAAAGAGTTTATATGAAGTTATGTGCCCACAAGGAACTTCAGAATAGCAATGAATGAATCTGTAGAGATTTTTTTTTTTTACATGACTTTGTTAAGCCCTTAAAACATTTATAGAGATTTTAATGTTTTTGAGCTCATTGTAAAAACACAAAACTTTGGCAAACTTTTTTCAAAAGTATTGAGGATACAGTAAAAAATATCCCAAATAAGTGGACATTCTTATAAGAATGACTGGGCTTTCAGCTGGTGACTATCAGCCTTACTCCCCTGAATTTGATAAGCATATGCCGCCTGTCTGGTGTTGCAGGCCTTTACAGTGTGGAGTCTTCCACAAAAGCATAAGCCTAGCTCTAAATTATGAACCATTTTTTGAGTTGATGAGATAACGCTAATAAGCAATAGGTAAAGATCTGGCAGACAAGATGCATGTGAGTCATGAATGTGAAAAAAAACCTAAACAATAGAACTACTAGGTATTATCTGTCATTTAAGACCAGTATGTACTGACTAGCCCATGGGTGTCCAATGTTTTGGCTTGCCTGGGTTGCATTAAGTGAAGAGGAATAATCTTGGTCAATATATATAATATAAAATATAGTTAATTTATATAAGTAACAAAACTTATTATTTTAATATTTTATTTTGTTAAAGCATAACCAAAAGAGCAATGGAAACATAAGAGTAGTGAGATATTTGACCTTGTTTTTGTGAAACTGTGCATCAGTCTGTTTTGATGGAAGGGGTTGAAAATCTTAGTGAGTTATCAAGGTATTTGCCAGAGATTTTTTGATTAAATTTACCAATACTTTATCCATAAATATATGTGAACACATATGTACATACTGCTGTCGTGTTTTTATAATTTTTTGTTATTGGTATTCCACATCATAACATCATGTAGTGTACTGGGAGTTAAAGAGTTAATGCTCCAGTTCTGGGCACCTGTCCAGAAGAGAAGAACTACATTCCCCAGAACACTTTGCATTCAGAGAGGAGATATAACCCCTGCCATAGTCACAACACCTTCCCTTTTTTGGCTCTCCTCCCTGCTGCTTGTCCTGACCGCGCACATTGCCACAGCACTAGTGCAAGGCCTACAGCTTTTGGACACTCTTTCTCTCATTATATTTGATTTATATGCTTAAATTCTAATTATATTGTTTTATAGTGTGTTATCTTGCATTCCGATACCATATTTAGTAAATTAGTTTGTTTCTCCTCAGATCATTTCCACTGTTATTAATTATTCGGGGTCCCCTGTTTCCCCATTCCAGAGGTGCAGATCTGCGGATCCCTCTGCAATGAAAAGTGAAAAAACAGTGAGAAAAAGGGCTAAAATGACCATTTTGGGCTCTTGGTGGTTTAGGGGTGTTTTTAGGGTTTTTTTGTGCTCTTTTTGCTGTTTTTTTTTTGCCCCAGATGATCCCTCCTAACTGTGCTTAGGGTCACCTGGGTGCTTTAGTGATCACTAGTCAAGAGACAGGGCCAAACCATCCCATAAAACATTGACAGCTGCCAAGAAGCAATGGTATGAATAAGAAGTGATTGTGAAGTGAAAAATATTTTTATCTGATAAGGTAGGTTTGATAAAGTGTAATGAAGAGACATATTCTTTGAATTGAATATCTGACTGCAGCTCTACACATTCCCTTTGAAAATCTACAGGTAATTCATTTATATCAACTGAAAATGGAGTTGCAAATTTACCATGCAGCCCACGGGTTGGACACGACTGGACTAGCCTGTATATCATTATTGTTTGTGTGATTATCTCCTAACAAGATTAGTGGATACTCTTTACTGGATATTTCAATCACTTTTTTGTTTTTAAGAATGTTAACTAGTATATAGGATTCCTAGCTACCGTAAAAGTCATGAGTTGTTACATGATAAGCAATTCTTGATAACTGGCATTTGATTAATGTGTTTGCAGAAAAATCAGCGCCAAGTCCCCACTGTAGCTCCCTGAAGAATGCTTACTGAAAGGTGAATGGCTGAGACTGAGCAGTAGTTTGTGACACACAGTACCCAGTATGATTCTTTCTGAGGTGGGAGTTGAACAGCCCTTTTAGCTTTCCAGACCAGAGTCTCCAGTTTGCCTGAACTGTGCTTTGTTTTTGAGCTCATTGTAAAGACTCAGAAGGGAAAACACGACATTTCAGTTATCCTTTTGCTCCTTCTTTCAGGACCTGCCAGGTGCCTGTTAAGTCTTTGCCATGAATCATTTATCCTTGAGCTTGTCTGTTTTATGAGGCCAGCCCATAGTTGCTGGGGCCACTGTAGTATCAGGAGACTGGGAACTCCAAAGTGCAGCAGAGCTAATGATATCTTCTTTTCAGCCACATTCGTACTGGCAAAATGGATATTTTAGAAGCTATTGTGCTACTGTAAAAGCAAAGGGATATGGCTTTAATGAGGGACTGGAATGAATCAGACTTGCTAATCAGGTATGCTGTCCATGTTGCCAGTGCTGCTGCTTTATGATAGCATAAACAGTGCTGATAGCCATTATGTGTATTTAACAGAGGTGTCTGGTTCTGTGCTACCATTTTCTTTGCAGCAGAGCTAGAACTGTTTTCCAATGAATTGTAGATCATCTTCCCTTCCAAGGAGTCAGAACAGTTCAGAGAGTCAGTCGGGTGTGTGCAAACTTGACTTCATTCACGGGAAACTAAACTGTAGGTTCTCTTCCCAATAAGCACCAAATGTTTTCCAGAAGTCACTGAAGACGCAGGAATGCAACACAATGACTTGTTCGCTACAGCACAAGGCCTCCTGCGCATGCCAAGTGTCTTAGTTTCAGTTTTGATGGAATTGTTTTCTTCAGAGTGTCTGGTGTGCTGCTGCGTTTTTGGTTCTAGGAGAAAAACAGTGCTGATAACTCACCGATGTTTATAGTTGCTGCTAAGCAATGTTGTACAGAACCAAGTACATTCACTGCAAGAAGCCCAAGGAGCTGGGAGGGACATAATTAGGACAGCTGACTTAAATTGGCCATAGGGATATTCCATACCATATGACATCATGTGGAAGGTGTTTTGAAAGAATGGGAGTTCATCTCACTCTCTTCCACTGCTCAAGGGGCTAGCTAAACATCAGTCGGCAGATGGTGAGAAATTGCTTGTGCATCGTGTGTTACATATATTCATATATATATATATATGTATATACCATTTTCCTTTTCTCTATCTTATTAAATAGTTTTAACTCACAAGTTCTACTTTGTTTTTTCCAATTCTCTTCCCCACCCCACTTGGAGGGTGGGAGTGAGTGAACAACTGTCTGGTGCTCAGCCACCTTCCAGGTTAAACCACAACACCAAGCATGCCTGTGCCATTTGAATATTTAGAAACCAACAGGAGGTCATGAAATGTTCAGAAGAGCTCTTTTATTGTATGACAATCCATTAGATTTGTATGCCTTTATATTTACCGTTGATTATACAGCCATCTCTTCATTCAAGATCCTTTCTCTTCTTTAACTGCTTTATCTTTGGTTGTTTTCTACCCTTTCTGTTTTTGTATTCTATGACTCTTGAAGAATTATACCTCTTTTCTTCCTGTAGAAATGGCAATATACCACCCTTTATTCTCACAGAAGTTCCAGAAAGGTGCATCAGACATCAATCTGTGCCCCCAAAGGCCAGAACTTTCACTGAAGTCAGGATAGAACTTCATTATCAGCAACTGAAGAAATCCACTAACCTCATGACTGCAATCACATACACAATGACCATATTAAAATCAAGAAGATTAAGTCCCTTTTATTGAAGACACAGGACAATAAGTTTCATTTGGAGGTGTGCCCCTACTACAGAGTCTTCATAAATATGGTCTGGTGAGAACACCGGACTGAGCCAGTCGCTATTTTGGAGGCTACACCATGTGTCTTGTATTCATTATAAGCGACACCCTGATAGGCAACACTTCCCTTGGAGCTAATTCAGGTCCTAACTCATGAGCACCACAGAAGACATCTGCAAAGGACTATCTGAGGACTCTATCATGGTCTGCATCAGGAACACCCTCTGCTTCAGATACCAACCAGGGCAAGTGCACTAGTTTTGTATTCAACTTTGTAGTGGGTGTGTGAGGGAGAGGATATGGAATGAAAAGAAGTACCTAAAGACCATACTGGAATGAGGATGTTGTCATATCACCTCAGTCTGACTCTGAGGTCTGTCTTTATTTGCTTGAAGAACTACAATACTTCTTTGCACACTACTCTGCTGCAGTCTGCTAGAGCCTGGGGTCACAGGGTCTCATGGACCTGTGGCCACCGATTTGAATATGATTTTGGACTTTCAGGATTTTGTGCAGTGACAGAGAATTAGCAACACCAGATTGCAGATAAGGGTCTCTACTCTGTTCTAAGTAACACTGCAGTACCACCACTCTAGTTCATTCATCCAGCCCAGATCCTCAACTTAGCTTGTCTCAAAGCAGTTGCTGTGATTAGATATAATTTAATGTGTCTTGTTCCTCTCTTCTTTTGCAGGAGGAGCCCTGTCTGCTCACTCGCAGTATTGTCCCAGAGTCGGAGAAGCAAGATGTCATCTACCCCTACAAAACCTTTGTTTGGACAATGAGCAAACTCAGAATAAGGAAGTGGCTGGGAAGAAGACACCAGAAATTATCCAGCTTTCTCATTTCAGCAAAGATTGTTTCTGTGTGTGATCATACACACAATCATAGGTGCAGCAGCGACATGTTTCAGTATTCTGCACGAGACAGACAGAAAGACTGTAGAGGACTTCTTTGACTTGCCTATATGAGGTTCTGCATCAAGAAAGCCAAGATTTTAGAATTGCTTTGCTGTAAGCATCATGGATACATGGATGTTCAGCCAAATAGAACAGGCTATATCTGGTCTGATGCACACTCCAAGATACGCATGCTTCAATTGTAAGGGTGTCGTCACTTGCTCATCTGTTAGTCTGCTCCTATTGCACCAACCTTCTTATACTGACATCAGGTGACTTGTTTTTTGGTTTTTTACCCTTTAGTGAACTTTCAAGGAGATTCATCTTGACCCAGAGGATGTCACAAAAAATAATTCCTACAGACAACTTTTTGCAACTGTAATTCAACCTGTAGCCACCCTGGCCTACTACATACTCAGCACACTAGTTTGTCTGTTCCATATTTTTCACATATTCACACAAATGTTCATGATACACTTTCTAGTGAGATGTTTTTAGCTTTTCAGTTTTGCTTTGTAATGCTGTAGAACTATTGTAGCAAACTGAGCTGGTACATCCTCCTGTAACTGACCATGAAGGTTCTTGCTCTTACAAATACCTCTTCCTTCCCACCCCACACCCCAGCCAAGTTTGACGCATGTGCCTCCTGACCCTGCCTATCATTCACTGATCTTGAGATGTTTTATCTATGTTAAGATATTTTAATAATTGATATTTTTTTGTAAAGTGCCAGAGATGTCAGTCTTTTGCATTTGTGTTCTGATAACATGATGCTTAGGTTTGTGCCTGCAGCTGAGCACGCTATGAAGATGCGCAAGGATGCAAGACCTGCTAGCGTCAAAAGACAGGACTCAACAGCAGGAGAAAAACCTGGTCCAGACCCATCTATATTGCCCATCTGAGCACTGCCAGAGCAGAACTATGGAGCCAGGCCTGGATTTTAGCTGGTAAGAGGAACCTATCTGTTTTTCTCCAGAAGAGATGCTAAAGACAAGCAGCTAGGCTGGTCACAGGGACAAGGCACTGAAATGAAACAAAGACTAATTTGAATTGACAGTGTAAGTTCAACCGCTGTGTCTACTAGCTGTAGAAAATCCAGGGGGATTTATTTGAGACGTACAGATGGTGCAAATGCAGTGAAAATAAGTTAAATGTGCTTTGCTCATTCTTAATATCTAATTTCCTATACCTCTATATAATTATTTTAGCTAAGAAAATTCATAGCAATCTCAGCAATGAATGTCCTTATTTTCTGCCAACTTTATCTTTTGTTACTGAAACATGCTATTAATTCCCTTTCCTCTCCTCATCCCACTTCACTGTCGTGGTTACAGCAACTCCAGTCTTAATTGTTTCTCTCTCACTGTAGGAAATATGCCTTGGTCCACTGTTTTTACTGCAAAACTTGAAAAATCCTATCTATATTAATCGGAGAGTTGTGCCATATATAAACATAATGCTAATTATGCTATGGAGATATTATTTCCAACATCTAAAACAACCATTTTATGATTCAGTGTTTTCAGATGAGTAGTGTTCATGTGAAAGCAAATTGTGGTGAACAACACTCAAAGAACATTAATGTGTGTGAATCAACTTAAAGCAATAACTGTGGCCTTGGACGCACAGACAATCATTCACTCATGCTACAAAGCAATCATTTTGTCTGAGAAGAGAGAAAAATAGGTTGGAGCAACAATTTGTTCCTAAAAAAAAATGGAATCAGTTAATCAATTGGCAGTATCTATCTGATTTATTTGTGTAATAACATGACTGACAATTTACAGCCTTTGCCAATAAATCTCAAACTGATGATTTGCTGCAGTTATAAGCCATTTATTTTCTAAAGATGACCTTTAATCTCTCTGATGATTGATTAATCAGTATATCATAAATAGAGTCATGAGAGGTGAAGAAAAATTTTCTTGACGATGGCCAATTTTGTGTTTCTAAAGAGCTTTGCAGGTGTGTCCAGCACTCAGAGAGCTTCCCTGAAGACAGCAGAGGAGCAAAGTGGTGTGTGGTTCTGCACTGAGAGAAGCTGAAAACAATAAAATTATCTAATTTGTTCATTCAAAAAACCACAGTGAACAAAACCAATCCTTCAGTCATAAAGGCCTTGGCTGTTGCCTGTAGTGCTCCTAAATAAGAGGGAGTGTGGATGCTTAACCCCTGGACAGAAGAAAGAATGATCTGTGTCTGTGATTTCAATGTTCTCTTAACCTCCCCCACTCTAGGGTGGTGATTAGGTACTTTAGTATATTTGGTAAACACTGTTTTCAGCCGTTCTACCTAATGAATAGAGAGAGACATTGCCAGCCCTTTCCCCTAATCATATGTGGAAGAGTGAATAGAAGGTAAGCATCATTTACAATTCTCGGTCATCGACTAAGTATGTGGGAGCATCTCTCACTGTCTGGAGATATGTTTTCATGACTTTCTTGCCATCTCTGAGAAATGGGCTCTCCCTCCCATCTAGCTGTCCCCTGTCAAGCATGTACTCCCGCTTTCTCTGAGCATGGTGTGGCACTGAGGTGAGTAAACAGTAACTGCTCATAAAAAGAGGGAAAAGAGATATACTTAGGGAAAAATAATTTTTTTTTCATCCACTTGGTTAGTGACAATTTGAATAACTAGCTATCAGCTGAATGTCAGAGCCATTGTAAGGAAGAGTGGGGATAAAGAGGAGGTGAGCACTCAGTTGGCTCAATTTCAATTCTGAAGCTATACCCACAGGGCTCCTGAAATATAGGATCTGCTGTTCCTTTACTCCTGGCCTTGCAGCTTCCTTGTTCTTGTGGCCACACAGTCAGTTCTGTCTGCGCGCACACTGGTTGCGTGTGACTCAAAAGTTGGCTGCTCACTTCCAAGCTTTATATTATAGAGTAGTTCATAAAGTGCAACCAAAATAAAATTAAGATACCTGACACCTGGTTTTTACTTGATTTATAGAGCTGCAAATGGCTATACCAGAAGTGATAAAGTGAGGAACCAGGACCACAGTGTATTAAAATGCTACTTTTGACTGATAGCTTGGGAAAGCCTGATGATAGCTGGAGAGATGGTCTGTGATTTTATTCCAGGCCTCTATCCCCTTCCTGGACTACAATCTCTTTATCTTTATAAATTGTGTAAGTGGCAGATTTAATAATTCTTCTACTCCTTAGGCACTGTCTGCACATGGACAGCCTCTAGAAATTGTATCTTTGTGACTTACTGATCTGAAAAAAAGCTGTCGTGTGCAAACATTAAGTGAATTTAGGCTCTCTAAGAGCTCCAAGTTTCACATACTGGTAAAATACCATTGCTAAGATATGTTTCTTTCACTTGTTTTAAAGTATCGAAATGATAAAATACACGACAGTTCCCATTCTTCTATTAACCCAGCACTTTGTTCTTATTTAGGCAACTGGATACAGAGAAATAAATCTATTTCCTTCACTTCTCAAGGTAGAGGGGTTAGAGACTATTGATGCAGTGTATTCATATCCTGTGGAGAGAAATAAGCTACCCTTATTCTAGGATAAGATCCCTCTTTTGTCTTTGCAGGCAGACAACACCGTGGAGAGGCTGAACGCTGATACTGAATGTGAGGAAAACAACACACTTCTCAAAACAGCTGTTTTCTAGACTTAAAAAGCTATGTAACCAGTACACTCTTCTCTCCTTACTGAATCTTAATAAGCAATAAAAATCTGTTCTGAAATCTTTTAAAATTAGCAAGGTCTTTACATTTATTTAAATGGACTGTGGGACAGGCCCTAAAAAACCCCAACTGCTGCAGATGCTTATCTTACTGACCATTTGAAGACTATTTTAGCAATACAGCTACTACAAGCAAATAAAGCAAATATTCAAGATGCACAAAGTATTCTAATGCTGCTGTATCCATGTTGTAAGTATTGTACACACCTTTCTGAGTTTCCCAGTTGTTACCTAGTATTACCAACGGGTGGGCCAGTCACTAAGGATCTGTGGTCTAACTCCTACAGTAAAGTTGTGCAGCCCAGAGGCTCTACCTCAGGAAGAGGGCGTACACAGGCTGGATCTGGTTTAGTGACACAAGGGACTTGACAAGGGAGCAGTGTTCAGAGCCTATAAGACATGAAATCATTTACTCTCAAAAGAAAATTTCACAAGTGATAAATTTGCTTGTTCTCACACAGATGTTATATGGCAGAAGTCTTCACCATCCCAGCCACAGATACATACCTAAATGTAGTCCATTGAAAATCCAAAAGATTTTCTTCCGAATATAATCACAGAGTGCTTGAAAGTGCCTGACAAACGGAAGTCAGACCTACTGAGATTTAACAACAAGCTGTGTGGAGTTGTGGTGTTCAGGTCCCTAGGACAGTGGCAGAAAGAGTGCAAACTGGGCAGGTGGCAGAGTAAGGGTGCATGCCCTGAGGGAAAGCAGTGCACAGGGGGTGGCCAAACTGAGCTGTGACATGACCCACACCTTCCTCTCTTACAAATATTCAATCCATTTATATCTCTGCAACATCAGCAGCCAGTGGGGTGGCTGATCATTTTCCTTCCCATCTGTCACGGAGTTATCTCTAGATCTGGCTGTGTCTGTGAAAGGGGGATAGCAGTCCTACAGGCCCACTGGCCCAAAAAAGGAGGAGAGGAACAAAGAGGGAAAGGAATAAGGAAGGAAAACAGGCGCAATGGTCTGAGGAGGAAAGTTAATTTAGTAATTATAATAGTAGAAATACAAGTTAATTGGGATTTAAGCTAATAAACCAAAAAAAAATGAGAGTGTTCAAAACCAAAGGCCTCTAAAGCTGAAGGTGAGACAGCTGGGGAGCACACACTACTAAGACGAGCAGTAAAAGAGAGGGCAGTCTTGTGACTTGTGAGTAGTTTTATCTTTCCCTCTGAACGGAAAATAGAAACGCAAAGTCCTCTGGGGTACATAACATAGTTCTTCTCTTCTGAGAACCGGGTACCAGGAAAGAAACTGGAGCATTAACTCCTTAACTCCCAGTGCTCTGCATGATGTTATGATGTGGAATTCTGATAACAAAAATCATAAAACCATGACACCATCTTAAGATATTTCTGCTGCTCATTTTCAAATGGGACAGACTGAGTTTGAAGGCACAATCTTCCCAGATCCTTCAGGCTTTACAGAAACTTATTCAATAACATTTGAATCTCTATTGAATGGCATTCAGCAGCTTTGTTAATGTGTGTCCTAGCAAGTAGTTCTGTTCAGTAATTTGCTGGATCATTTGCTCTGCCAGAGGATGGATGAAATGACAGTATCCCTCCTCTATTCATGATTTACAGGCATTTTTAATCACATTATTTCTCTAATATATTTAATACTTGAAAGAATCAGAAGTACCTCTAGCAGGGTTTTGAATTAAAAAGAAATGCAGGACTTCTATTCAGAGGTTAAAACTCACAGAAGGTTTAATTATTATGAATGATGATGCATCTAAAAGCATCCACTACAATAGTTGTTCTACTTCATGATTTACATTTGCTTGAAGACTGAATTTGGTCTGAGAAAATCTGAGTTTCAAGCTATGGGTTGACAAAGTCCAATATTGTAAATCCAGGAACACAAGAAGGGCTGGCCTGAAGTACAATGATCTTTGCAACTCCGCCTCCTCTCCAGTAGAACTTGTTTCCACCATATAATTAACTCTGTATTTTTCCTCATGTAGCCTGTATTTTTAGTGAAAAGAAATAATATTATTGTCAGTCCCATCAAACAGACGCTGCCACAGGCTCAACAATGCAATGGAGCGAAGCATTAAGAGAAGACAAAATTGCTGTATTTTGAAGCTTATGTTAAATTGGCTGCCAGAACATTTCAACAGGGACGCCAAGCCAGCCAAAAGGCCTAGCTCATAACCTCTAATCTTATGGAACTGAACTCTATTATTTGCCATTAAAATTAGATGTTACTCAGTTGTAACAGATGTCATCCGCAGACACATTTTTATTATTGAAGAAGTTTAGGTAAATGGAAACTGAGCCCCAAATTTTATTTTGTAGATTATAGGACTGCTGTGCTTTGTGGTTAAAGCTGGCACTTTAAACACAAATTATAAAAGCCTTTAGAAACCACACACTAATTGATGTCTCAGCAGTTCTGCTGAATCACAGTAAGAACGAGGGCTGCCTCGAAAAGAATAGTTGTGATAACCTGTTACTCAACACACTGGCTCTTTTTTTGCAGTGACTGACATGAGTTAGTGACTGACACGAGTTATTGGGTCCAGGTTGTACATCTATGTGGAAGTATGTTGATTAACTACTCTGAAGAAGCAAGCAAGGGGGGTAAGAGGAAAATCTTTCCAAAGACCTTTAATAAAAACAAGCTGTAAGTTGCATGAAGGGATATGAAAGATTGCTATGAATATGCACCAGCACAGGTGTCTGAATAAAGACAAGAGAGATTAAGATGATCACTGTATTTATGACGGTTAAACAAACAAAAATGTTCAGAAACCACAGGTGAACTTGTTTCAATGAAGCCGTTTAAGCTAGGATATTGCTTTACTGTGAAACTGCCCTCTTCAACTTGAAATGTCTAATATAAACCTGAATATATTAATATTCTGCAGAATATGGATATGGTTCCATGTGCCTCTAGCACTGGATTAGAGACCCTAGCTCCAAGAGTACAAAGATATTCTTTTTCCAATTTAACAATACTATTCAAAGGCACTAGACAGTAAAATGAACTTAATCATTTCAATAACATTCTCCCCTCCCTGAAGGTACAAGGGGAGCAGACACTTAGATATATGGATCATGTCTGCTTTGTGAACTTTTCAGGAAAGAGTTTGCTGCTTCTCCTTATTTTGCCTTAGGGCATGCTATTTCAGTGATGGTAGATGTAAAGGCATAATTAAGAAAAAAATGCAGAGAATCTTTTCAGTGTTCTGCTTTCTGAGTGTACTTCATTGTAATAGCAATGGTAGTGAGAAATCTGGACTTTATGAGCCTTGAATGATATTGTGAATGTTATAGAAAAAAAAATCTTTCATTCTTTTAGAACTACTTTTCTTACCTTCATAACCAACCTTGAATTTCAGAGCATGCTGTAAATTATGATGATATGTATGGCACATATTTCTCCAATAGTATTAAAATGGAGTAAAATAATAAAACTTACATAAAAGGGAAAAATCTCTTGATTTTCCTTTTAAAAAACTGTTACCGTGAAGGTTGGAAAGATTAGTTTGTGAGGGTATTTGTGAAGTAAATATCCATGAACAAGGGGTGTAGGAAGGAACACTGCCCTATGGAAATATTTCTATCTTTTCCCCCATAGTACCCCACATCAATCAAGGACGCAGTTGCTGCATGTGAACCTCACGTTATTCTGGCAGAGTAATTAAAATCATTATTTTGCACCTTGACACAATTGTTGTTTTTAAATGCCATGATGGAAAGAACAGAAAAATAATGTATTTTCCATTTTAATTATCTTCACCATGCAAGAGCTTTATGCAGAAAGATATGCCACTTCTGTACTGCTTTAAAAACAGTATCTACTGTTTTTAAACTGAAAACCAGTTCTGACTTGGAAGAGGTTGTAAAGGATGTGTTTGTCAGGAAGCATATTTCAGTGTGCTGAAAATGGCTTTAGGAAACATTTATTTTCTGAACAGTTTATGAGCAATGGCTTTGTAAATACATATTAGATGTAATCTGCCTTATTTCTCTATATCTGGTACATGAGACTATACACTCCAGCTGCTGGTGTTTCTAAATAGACTTGACTCATAAATCCATGACCTGAAGAAATCATGGCTTGAAGAATGTATTTCCAAGAGCATCTATGCTTTTATCCAGTTCTATTAGTTAGACTCTTTTTTTTTTTTTCTCTCTCTCTTTATGAAATGCTCCATTCAGTGGCATAATTTTATTTTCATCAATAGCAGGAAACAACTGTGAAAAACTCTGTTTTACAGAGTACATGCATTTTGCAGCTGGGTAGAAATTAGGACACGGTCAACACATTGCTGTAACTCCTGGAATCAAATGGAGATATAGACTGTACCCTTTCTGTTTCTGCATTTGAGACATCTGGAGCAGGAAGAGAGAAGGAAAAAAGTATCACAGCTGCTCTTGCAGAGGATGTCAGCATTAGAATACTTGTCCTCTCTCACATATGAGCTCTTTCATTACACTAGGACCTGTACAGTGAAGAAGATCTGGCCTAAGGCAACTGAAATTGGATCATACCGGGTAGAGGAGAACTCTGTCAAATATTATGGCTATGAGAAATTGCTGATTTTCACTTCTGAATGATTAGTAGCTGGGTAAGCAAGAGGCAGCTTCAGGATGTGTTCTCCACGCTGGGACAAAGGGAGGTCACCACCCTTGGCTTTTCTGAGCAGACTCAGCACCTAATAGTGAAAAAAGGACCAGAGTACTGGCTGGTTAGTTCTGCAGAAAGCAAGCAGGCCCTTCCTCTACTGCTGCATCTTCCCTTGTCTTATTCAAGAGGAGATGGAGAAAGAGCAATATAGAGAATAAAAAGTAACATGAGATGCAAAGTACTGCTGACTACTAAAGTCAGAGCATTTGAGGGTTATTAGAGCTGAGCTGTGAGCAGAGCCAGGGAAGCTGAGACAATGAAAGGCAGCAAGTAGTTGACTAAGGCAAGGAGCTTGCGGATGACGGAGTCATCTTGGAGGTGCAGGGGATGATACAGAGGACGTGATGTCTTCCAGTTCCTAAAGTTGAAGAGAAGACATCGGTTCCTTTTTCAAACGCCTTCCTGAACTTTCTCTTAAACAAGATTTCTGCTCTCACCTATAGTAAAGGAACAATTGTGTTACCAGAGCAATTGATTGAATTTGGAGATCTTGTGGAATGAGAAGGGTGAGTGAGTTTGGGTGAAGCTGTCTTTGCTGTGGCCTAGGTGGTCCTAAGAAGTACTACAACCACATCCCTTTCCTTGTTGCCTCAGCGCAGTGCACAACTTGGCTGAAAAGACCACTGCCTTTGTCTGAGCTGAGCTTCTGTTGTGCTTCTGCTTTCTCAGTGCTCTGAGTATTGAGATGCTGCTTTTCTCCTCAGATTAATTTTACATCTGTTCATGATTTTCTTTCACTGGATTTAGGTTAAAGCCTTCTTAATGCATAAGTCCAGATTCAATCAATAGTCTGAATTTACATTATATTAATTGAGCAATAAATTGGCCATTAAGGTAGATACCAGGTATCTTTCTGCAGAGAAAGAAATAACAAAGGACTATTATCAGGGCACAGAAGATTTTACCTGCACACAAATAGTCTAATTCATTAAGAATATGCTTGTATGCTTATATATATATATATATTTAATTATTCTAATTTCAGCTTTTAAAAGTAGTTTTAATTATCAGGTTAATCATTAATAATTTAAAAACACTGATAGACAGGCACTGTATTCACCGAGATATTTTAAACCCCTGTGTATTTTTTAATTGCTTGAAAAATAAGTAATGGCACTCCTTTTTGCCATAGGCTGAAGAACACAGAAATAATTGTATATAAAGGCCATACGTATAATTAGTAGTTCAACACTGCACATATACAAAGAGAATTAAAGTTGAGCATACAGCCCTACATTTGTCATTTTCTGACTTTTCAGTGCTTGACTGTGTAACCTGAGTGCTTGTCTTTTAAGGTAAGTTTTGTAGGGAACATGCTTAAGTTTTCTGTTTCATGACCTAGTTCCTTTGTTCAGAAGCCTCAGTGCTGAGTTAAATTGTCAGAGCCCTGACAGCTGGCACAACAGACATACTGGCATTTTTTTTAAGCTTATCTCGTAGATTAACTCCTCAAAGTGCTTGCACACTTGAATGGCAGAGCCTTCCAGATTCCACTTTATCACAGTCAGTGCTTTGACTTTTGCCTTCGCTGAGCAGTGATAGCTCAGAATTCATTTGTTCTCTGCCAGGTTTTTCAATATATAAAGCTGATTTTCTATCCAGTTCTTTCTGGAAATGTGTTTTTCTTTAGCTAGATTTTAAGGATTGCAGCTCATTTGACACCCTGGCTGGGAGGAGTAACAGGGTAGCTAAAGATTTCAGTAGGTCTGAAGACTACCTATAAAGGTTTAACATGAATTGCTCTAAGACAATTGATGAAATGTTTTTACAGGTCAAGGATGAAGTGAAGGAAGCAATAGAAGTATGTATGTAATTGTGAAATGCGTATCACAACCTCAGTTGCAGCAGTATGTTTTAATAGCCTTTGAAGTCAGAAAACCAATGGCAATTTTCATTAGTTAAGAATTTACCCTATGGTCCAAAGTCATTAGTAAAGTTCTTTGTCTAATTCAAATTAGTGTTGGTAAGGGAAAGCTTATGTTGCCTGTTCAACATGCCAAAACTATAGATGACATCATATTTGTTCAAGTATTACTTTCTTTTCAGAAAGTAACAAAATAAATGGTAATTTAATTTTTATTAGTACCCTGCATTTTAAATGATACTTCATGTGCTGTCAATCCAGTTTTAAAAGAATTAAGTGGACAGTGGGTTACTGTCCCATTTTCAGATGTATGACAATGAACAAAACATTTCGGAAACATCAGAATTTCCATAATATGAAACACTCATTGCCTGTGAAAAAAAATATGCCCTTTTCTAACAAAACCATCAGAACTTTTTTCTTCCCCTCCATATCTGTTTATTCACACAATCAACGGATCTATAAAAATGGCTGTATTGGATGATGCTAATACGTTTTGTCTGCTTGCAACAGCTACCTCATTTACGGTATTTTCACGTATCTAATAACAATACTGTAATAACCTCATTCTTAAAAGCTATGCTAAAATAATTCTAATGACTTGATTCACGTGTATGCTGTTTCATAATTTGTATCCAAGTAGAAAATATAAGAAGGATGTAAACTATTGTAGAGTGTCCAAAGAAGGGTTAAGAAGTCTGTCTTCTTGTATCACCTCTGCATTTCACTTTTCTTCCATTCAAATCCTCTCTTGCCAAACATTTGGTCACCAAGTCAGTGTTGATCCAGTGGTGAACTCGATGTGAGAAATGATCTGCTCTAAAACTAACCCCCAAAAAGCCTGGCCAGCTTTCAGCTTTCCTGCTCACTACATGGATGTGCAAAATCTTGGCTTGGCACAGAGGGAGATGAAGCGACTGAAGGAACTGGGGCTGTTTAGTCTGGGGAAGAGGAGGCTGAGGGGAGACCTTATTGCTCTCTTCAAATTCCTTAAAGGTGATTGCAGCGAGAGTGGGGTTGATCTCTTCTCACTATTGACAGCTGACAGGATGAGGGGAAATGGCCTCAAATTGTGCCAGGGAAGGTTTAGGTTGGATGTCAGGAAAAAACTTCATTACAGAAAGGATTGTTGAGCACTGGAATAGGCTCCCCAGGGAAGTGGTTGAGTGACCATCCCTGAATGTGTTTAAAAACTGTCCGGATGTGGTGCTCAGGGATATGATTTAGCGGTGGGTTGTTAGAGTCGGGGTAGCATGGTTAGGTTTTGGTTGGACTTCATGGTCTTGAAGTTCTTTTTCAACCTGAGCAATTCCATGATCCTATGATCCTAACCTTTCTACTTGTCTCCAAAACAGAGTAATTTGGGTGTGACTAGGTGCAAAGACGTAAGGCAAGCTATATACTCCTTTAAACTGAGCAGTATGTGTCCCTGCCTAGCCAGGTTGAGTACCACACTAAACTTGCATTTAAGTTTAATACATCGATTATGATTTCTTTGTTTGAACTGTGCAAATTCATTATTGAACTAGTAAAGTAGCTGTTTAATCTTTTCACTTTTTAATTTTTGCTTTGTCCATCAGTTTTGCTCTCACCCTTTCAACCCAGCTAACATTCTAACCAGGACTGAATACATTACTCTGCTGAAATTTGAACAAAAGGCTAATTCCTAATCAAAATAGGCGCTAATTTCTTTCAGTACAAATTATCATCATTCACTGCAAATTTGCTCTCTTTGAGCTATGCCAACGTGTAGGATTTTTGAGCATTTGAAGACAGCTTTCTATATATATCAGATTAAATAATATACTGTTGTCTTTTTATTATTTCTTCAGCATATTTTCATTAAAAAATAGCCTCAAAGACTTATTAAGTATTACTACTGCTACAGAAATGTTTAAACTCTTGTAGGTTCACATAACAATATCAGATTTTTCCATAAAAAAAGGAAGAATTCACCCGTAAATGCAGAGAAACTAAATAACATGACACGTTTATCTCTTTCTTACTGAAACAGATCATCCATAGGGAATACAGAGATTTCAGTAAAAAGACACTGCTGAGGTGCCAGTGGAGATCTTTGTTCCTGCACCCAATGCATATTGTTTTATAAACATTGCAAAGGTGACATTTGATATTATGAAAATGACATACCTATCAGCCACCCTAGGAAACTGGGCTTCCCAATTGGTGCGATTTTATATTTTACATAGCTTTTGTGATCTTCTAGGTGTCATTTCATGTATGCCTACACACAGACTTTGTCTTCAAAGCTTCCCGGCTACAATCGTGTTTTATAGCACCATCTGTTCAAAGGATGGGTTTCATAGATTTATAATAATGCTATCAGGCAAATATCTTTGTAAATTGCAAATATGGTTAACGTATACACAAAAAATACAAACATTAAACACAGCAATTATGCATTTTTTTTTTTTTTTTTCAATCTTGAGATGTGTAAGTGTCTGGATACAATTACTTCTTACTGTTGTTGAGGTGTAGTGCGTATCTACGTGCAAACAGGATTTGGAATGTTTGGTTAATCATGATTTTTATTCTTTTGTTTGGTAATTTCTCTCACAAGAAGCAGGAAATCTCTAGTATAATGTTACAGTATTTACCTGTGAAAATACTGTCTATCATGTAAATGAAATCATTGAAAATATTAAGGAAAAAACACATGAAAGCAGATCATCTGCAGCCAAAGTGTCTACTCGAAATAGTTTAGCTTTGGGGCTATTTTAGTCTCATGGAGCTTTTTAAGAGGAAGAAACTGAAAAGAGAGGAAAATAGCTTGGAGTAAGATACATAAAACTGAACTTCTGCCCTCATTCATTTGAAATATGTTAAAACAATAAAGTATTTTTCACTAGGATGTTTGGATAATCCCTTCATGTCTGCACAATGTATGTAATGCATATGCAGTTATCTGGTAGTCTGGGAAATGATCTAGATAGTAATATGAGACAGTGGTGTGAGGTTTTCTAAATCCAATAGAATCATAGATGCCAAATCACAAAAGGCAAGTCTGTATTCCACTTGACAATAAGATGATCTTAAATGCTATAATTAAAAACAAGAGTTACTTTCATTAAATACTGAACCCCCATTGTGCCAATTATCCTCATAATGCTTTGCATAATGCTTGCGAATCCATAATATTTAAAGATATATAATGAAGCATACGGAAAAGACAGTGAGGGACAAAAGAATTATTCTTTTTCTCTTTTACTGTGTTCTGTGGTTTCTGTCAACTGAAGTTTAACACTTAAGATAGAAGATGAATACTTATACAACCCTATCATCAACTGTGATTACTGATCTTGGAAGTCAAACAAGTGCATTAGGCAGGTTGCTATATGTAAAGGATATAATCAGGTATTAAATCTGATACTGTTTCCTGGGCCAAGCACTGAGAAAAGAATGTAATATCAACATGCAATAGTTTTTTTTTATGTCACCTGCACTCACAGGGGATAGTTGCAATGCAGGCTTGGTGTCTGGAGTTGAATGTAGCTAGCTTTTCAGGACACACAGCAGCTGTCTTCTGTTGTTTCTTCTGAATAAGAATAAAAACACAGTCCCTTCCACAGGTCTTACACACTCACGAAGGTGATAAAATGAATGCCAGAAAACTCTGAGAGGCTTTTGTGATGTTTTATAGGAAGCTCCTCTGAAGAACAAGCATCTACGTTGCAGAAAGCATTAAATTGTTCCAAGAACTAAAAGCTACTGTTATAATCTGAGTATACTCAAGAGGCAATATTTTCAATACTAGTAAATAAATGTTGGATAAGGTAGGAATGTACTTGAAAAAAAAAATCAGCTTTTGGTATAATATAGGAGAATCAGTGGTGTAAAGGATTACCCTGGTTATAAACTTTCTAGATAACTAATAGGGAAGTCCTAGCTACCTGCTTCTATCTGTTCCTCTGTAATAGGGGAGAATTTACTATCTGAGGAGAACAAAAGCTTTACCCATAGGAGCATAAAGGCTACCTCATTCAGTCTTTCATGCTATGCCTTTACACAGCCTGAGACAGCTAGGGGGAGGATGGTGACAATAGCTAGAACATGTTCAGAAAATAAGTAGCACGAAAGAGGGCTTTTGGATGATGGAAGAGGAAAATATTGTGAAAATGGGCAAAATCAGTACTTGGGTGATAAAGACATTTCCAGTGGTGTGAGGGAGAAGAGGCCACTGCAACACATGCTATGGTAGCACAGGCCCCTGTGGCACCCAAGGTGCTACAGATTTTTTTCCTATCACAAGAGAGAGTGGGAATGAAGCCCCTGAGATAGAAGATGGAAGGCTGTAACGTGGCTGTTACATCTGTACAGGGCCAAGGCAGCCAACATGGAACATGATGAGGCTCTTGCGTCAAATAAGACATGCTCCCTTCCCTTGGCTCAGCCTCCCTTTTCCACTGCTAGTAGGCCCATGGTCAGCTTGTGCTCAGTAACTTGCAGTGAAAAGCTTGCCATCAACCCTACTATTGCTCTGTACTCTCTTGTCATTTCGTATTTCCAGGCTTATGTGCTTTTGGCTACTCTGTGCTGCCTGAGGCCTTTGTGTTCTTTTTTATTTATTTATTTATTTTTTAAAACTGTTATCAAGGGAAGCCTGAACCCAAAAGATGCCAAAAGACATCAATTTCCCTTGTCAGTAGTGTAAACTGAGTGTGTTCTTTGCCTTTGAATTTGACAGAACACTGTCAGGACAGGACCACAAGTATGTGCTCATCCAAATCCAAAGTTTTTGGGGCAAAGAGCTGCATTATATTTTTACCAATGATTAATATTATGTTTTAAAATGAAATTTCTCC
This sequence comes from Gallus gallus, assembly GCF_016699485.2. NCBI lineage: Eukaryota > Metazoa > Chordata > Aves > Galliformes > Phasianidae > Gallus > Gallus gallus. The sequence continues at coordinate 96,843,577 of NC_052532.1, forward strand.
AGGAACAACGAATTTTGAGCTCATGGGAAAGGTACTTCTGTGGTGGATTAACCACTGAATGCAGCTCAACACCATGCAGCTGCTCACCCATTCTCCCCAGGTGGAATAGGGGACAGAATCTGAGAGGTAAAAGTATGAGAACTCACAGGTTGAGATAAATGCAGCACACTAGGTAAAGCAAAAATTGTGTGCACAAGCAAGGCAGGACAAGGAATTTATTTGCTAATTCCCATCAGTGGGCAGATGCTCAGCCACTCCCAGGAAAGCATGGCTCATCAAGTGTAATGGTTTCTTGGCAGGACAAACACCATCAGTCTGAATGTTCTTTTCCTTCTTCCTCCATTACCCCAGCTTTTATTGCTGAGCATGACGCCATATGGTATGGGACATCCATTTGGCTAGTCTGGGTCATCTGTCCTGGCTGTATTCCCTCCCATCTCACTGTACATTCCCAGCTCCTGGCTGGCAGGGCAGCACAAGGAGCAGAAAAGTCCTTGACTCTCTGTAAGAACTTCTCTGCAACAACTAAAATAATAGTGTGTTATTGCCACTATTTTCATCATACTTCCAAACCACAACATCATACAACTCACTATGAAGATAATTAATTCTATCCCAGACAACACAATGGCAACTTTGTTCTATTGGGCTCACTATGTTGACAAGTTCGGATGAACTCCACATAACTGCAGGCAACCTAAAGGAGTCTCATTCACTGAATGCAGTATAACTTAAAGAAATAGTTATAAAGGCCTTTTTCTTTAAAATGACATTGATTATTATTCTCTTTATAGAATCTTCTATGCATCTCCTCCCTCAGATTCGTTTGCTTTTTACTATCCCCCATCAGCAAAATTAACACAGAGTTATCATTGTTTCCTGAGGTATAAAAGCTTAATTTCATTTAAATGAAAAGAAGATAATTTAATACATTGCATACACTAGCATTCAGGTTGGTACATTTTAACAGTGGCTACAGTCCATTAACAGAGCTATGAAAGTGGAAATGTTTGTGTATATATGTCTTTAAATGTATGATGAAGAAGTTTTTAACAACAAGGACCTCACATCATGTACAGAATATTTTGTGTGTGTGAGTGAGTTTAGACAAATGTCTGCATGCATTTCTCATTGTGATATGATAATAGCTCTGAAATAACACCACCACAACCGCCTGGTGCTAGATAGTAGGAATGTGTTGGACTGTCTGTGTTGTGAGTGCACAAATGTCCTCTTGCATTATGCCAAAATACTTTTAACAAGGAACCTCATTGCACTTCTATGAGTATCTGAAAAAGATTATGAGAAGTATGAAGTACAATTCATGGAGTACATAAGAGAAATGCCTACAGAGCATGGCAGATCTCAAGGAAATGCGGATGTTTTTAGTACTGTCATCCATCACCATAATGAGTGCCAAAACTCCTTTGAAAATTAGCTGTCTGTGATTAGGCAGGTTTCAGAGAGCAGGTTGTTTCTGTATCTGATTCTGAAATACATTAATATGAATGTTATGCTAATTTGTCTACTTTTGACCTAGAGCTTATCTCAAAGATTCAAGAGGATATTGCCTCATTAACTAATTCACTTACAAAGTAAAACTACCCTCGCCTTCTCACTTCATTAGATGGAATTGTCACTTTTTTTCTTTTAGGGTAGAGTGAATAAACTCTTGAATCCTTCAAAATAAGTTGCTTCTTTCAACATCAAGTACAATTGTCTTTTGCATATATAATAAAGGTATAAAAATTAGTATTCAGCTCCAATTCTCCCCAGTCTATCTGCTAGTGTTTTGGTGAGTTTTGGAGTTTCTGTTCTGTCTGAGAATTTTAGTGATGAGGTAAGGCAGACGGAAAGCAGCTTGATTTTCATAAGCCAAGTTGACCTCACAGGACAGAGAAGCATAAAAATATTTATTGTGAAATTGAATAAATGTTCCTATCATGGAAAGGGTATGTGTGAAGCAAGAGAAAAGGCAGACACCTTTTTAAATATCCCAGACTGACCAGGAATTCTTATTATTGCATTTCTGGAGGACAAAAATCATCTCTTTCAAAATGGACGTCAGGCCACATTTATTTTTTATATAATAAGTTTGATTTCTGCATTTTCTTGCCATTACAGAAAAGACGTTTACTCCCTGTAATCAATGACAGAAGTTAGCTAGATTGTATTAAAGTCCTCCCTCCCACCTGCCTTCACATGTAGCTGTGGACATGTTTACTGGAAAGGGCAGTAAAGTGGAATTTGTGGACATAATCTGATCTACATTTACCTAAAATTGGGATGTGTGGAATCCACTGATTCTAGCTTGAAAATTTCCACTTTTTATTAAAAATCTAATATAAAAACTAGAGAAATATAGAGAAAAAAATATATAAGATGTTAGTGTGAAAATTCAATTTGAAAAATCACACAGGTTTTTATTAGCGTTATGTCACTATCATTAAAAATAAGGTGTGCCAATAACTTCTTTAAATCTTCTTTATCTTTCTGAATCCATTTCAGAGCCAAATTATTATGCAACTAGACTGCTTCCTTACTGCTACTTCTGACCTAAATGTCCAATATCTTCAGTCATCCCCTAGTCCTTTTCAAGGTGATATCTCTAGCATTTGATATAAGCCTAATTTTGATTTACTTCTGGTAACAGTCAAAGAAATCCAGGCACTAGTATCTTAGAAGTCACTAAGTGCAGACCTGGTTCCTAAACTGGAGTGATTGCTTCTATCATTTAATTTACCTCTGTAAATAGCCCAAAGAAGATTAAAATGATTCCTTCTGCCCAGCTGAGATATAGAGCTTGGCTGAAATATGTCTCTTGACCTCTTCAGTTGATCTGTAATATGGAAGCTAATAGCCCTTAAAACTGTTCTCCTGCCTAGTGTAACTGCAAAGACTGTACTTCTTCATACATTTTGAGTGGTGTGGTGTGCCTTTCCTTCTTTTAATCTGAGTTAAAACAATATAAACTCTTGAGAAAAAATTTCTCATCACTTCAATCCCAGCAAATATAGCTTTGTCTCTTTATTTCTTTACAACAGTATGGCTAACATGAGTAGTTTGAGAGGATATGTCTCAAAGATTCCAATACCTGCCTTCAGTCATGAGATACTCTCAAATGACTGAAATGCCTTATTGAGCAATTCAGCTATCTCTGGAAAAGTAGAGAAAAATGTTCAGAAGCAAGTCTCTGTAGAAGAGTTTAAAGCTATTTGGGTAAGCCCATGTATTTTTTTTGAACCAGGGGATAAAATACTTCCTGTTTCCAGCTCTATAATACTTAGAAATGCTGGTGAAGTTTTGGATCAGAAATCTGCCTCATCTCAAGTAGTAACATAAATGTCCAGCCAATATTTTCATAATTATATTTTGTCCACAGATTACTCATGAATAATTCAGTCTCCAGGAAATCTATGTTGGTGTACCTGAGAGAAAGTATGTTCCCTTGCTCTGCCCTGAGGGCAAATTGTAGGCATACGTAATGCTGCTCTATGGGAATACTAATATTTTCTAATTCTGTAAAACCTGGCTTTTATCCTGTTAAAAGTCTCTGTAGTGCAACAAAGTAAATGGTTGAAGGTCATTATATGAATGATAGATATCATGCCATATAGATAGCAGCAGAAGCCAGTGATGGAACTGGAGCAGTGCTTATCTACATATGCTACAATGCTGTTATTTATATTTGGGATAAAAACTAAATTATTTGTACATCCTCTTGGCTATCCCTTTCTCCATATGCTCACATATTTCTCATGACTTTTATGGCAAAGAACAACAATGCTAAGAGATAAGAATATATAAATCTTGTTTGGGCCACTAGAAAGAGAATATTCGCATTATTTTTGTTGTTGTTGTTGTTACTATGTTTTAAGATACTGTAAAACACTTTTGCAAATTAATATTTTCTTAAAAGCAAACAAACAAACAAACAAAAACCAGACAACAAAGAACAACAAAAGAAAACACACAGTAAGTAGGTAATATAAAAGCAAAGTCTGAGTCCTGACTTGGCAGCAGTCAGTTAGTGTTTCAGTCTCAGACATTATGGAAAAATCTGCCAGAGCAGCCAGGGGTAATATTTGCTAAGGAGTCAGTCAGATGTCAGCTTCAGCTTCTTAGAATTTCTGTACTAAGAAAGATGGTACAAATCTGATACTTCCATTATTTACCGTTCACAAAAATTTGTGCTATTTTTATGAGCTCTTCGCTATATAAGATTTGTATTGCTGCATTCTGGAATCCAAACTTTTGAATGATACAACAATTAATTAGATGCTATTTTCAGAAGGTGTGGAGGGGAGCTGGTGATTGATGGAGGGAGTCAGTAGTGTTTCTCTTAGCAAAGTAACAATGCCTGGTACTTGTTATCTTTCTATTTCTTCTTGGTGCTTTGCAATATGTTCTAAGGAGCAGACGTTATTTGCTATAGAATCTTAAATGTCTCTATTGACAAATAGCAGGAGACAGACCCTCAGGAAGAGTGGCTTCATTAGCATGCAGCTTATACTATTTTTCAAGAATATATTTGTGTCTTTACACTTTTTTTTTTGGAACACTAAAATGTTGATAGTAAATGACAGTGGGAATAAGTGCAGCTGGCAGGATAAAACCAATGGTTTAAAAAGCCTCAATCTGTTTTCTTGATCTGTTTTCACCAAGTGTGATGTAGTCTTAAAAGCTATACATTTTAAAAGATAGATGCAGTATTTATAGTAGTGATTTTGACATTTTCCTTTGCCAAGGAAGGACAGAAAATTTTATATTACACAGTTTACAAGGAAGGTATCACAACGTTCTTTTCCAAAGAGCTGTTACTGGGCAAAGACAGAAGCTGTGTGAATGTGGCTGCAGTGATAACTGCTTCATTTGAAGTTTTTGGCTTTATTTTTAGGGAACTATTTTGTTTAGACTGTTTAAAAGTGCAAAATATCAGTGGGGAAGGAAGATGGGAGGAGTTCCTGGGGGGGGCTTTCTGTCACTCATGTGGACTATAACAGCCCACGCGCTCAGCAAAGAGCAAGAATGGCTTCCAAGGTTTTCCCTGGAGTAACACTCCACATAGCCAACCACCCATGTCAAAAGCTATGGGTAAATAGTGAACTCATGCCTGCTAAAACACCTTTTTTATTTTTCTCCTTATTTCCATATAACTGAGAGCTCCCTGGCCTTATTCTTCTCTCTCAAGTAGAGCTGAAGAAGAAAAAGCTACTATTATGGCCCTTTCTGGCTGTGAAAAATCACACCATGAAGGGATAAAATCTGTTTTGCTCTAGGAGACAATAATCCCCATCAGTAGGATCTGTGGGCTATTACCTAGGAGCAGCTGCCTGTGCATCTTCCAGACCAGTTCCCGGTTCCGGAATAATTAAATTCGCAGGTCATAGACTTTTCAGCTCATTTCTCCTCACTTGTTCCCGATATAGTTTACCTCTTTCTGGGTGCAGCACAGCAGCTTTTCACTCTGTCTTTCCCTCATTTCCTCAAAGATTCTTACCTTCCTTTCTACACCCCCTGAAGCTGTCAATTTACCATAAGTCTCTCTCTGAATCTGTATCTGCTCTACCTTCTGTGAAATAGTAATTCTTTATGTCAAAATAGGCATCTAGCGTTGTTGTTTATCTAAGAACTAAACAAAGCAAAGCAATCAAAAAGGGGCAAGATCAATACCAGTTTTGAAAACTGTTATATATTTGTTCTTAAAATAAGTATATAACATGTTTTGTGCCTTTCTGTGTATTAATGCATTGGTTTCTAGAGGACACCATCAAAAAACAAAACAGCAACAACAACAAAAAAACAGATCTTAATAGCTTTGCCCTATGGTTTTGCTTAAAAAGATGATAGTAAATCTGAAAAAAATGTTACAAGACAGCTGATTCAAACATAATTTTTTATCAATACTGAGAAAGTTTTATCATCATTAGAGGAAAAGAGTATTTACTACTTGGTTCCATTTTCTAAACATCTTGAACAAATGTGAATGTAGAGTGTTTTTTAAGGATTATCACCTTGCCTCTTCTACACTCCTTCTAACATCAAACTTCTAAATATTAAGATTAAATAATCTACTAATAGACTGGAGAAATCTGAGGCTTTCTGCAAACACATCTTGCTATTCTGAGATGAATGAATACAAAGGAACAGAGAGCACTGCAAACACAGACACCTTATGCTTCTGTTTATACATAAGTTGCATCTTCAGTATTCAAAAGGAGTGGCATTTGATGTTGCTGCTTACATCAGTGAAAATAGAAAAAGGCCCTTTTATGTATTTACAAATCATGACACTACAGTTCATCCTGTCTGTAGGGTACAAATTTCACAACTTTTATTTCACTTTCTTAGAGGAATTTCAAGCCCCTTCTACATTCCTTCATCAATGAAGCTCAGTATTTCTCAAAGTCTATTTCTTCAGAAAGGAAATCCATATTTTATTAATCTTAGTTCCAGTTGAAATCAGTCATGACCACTCAGTTCAAGGTTATTGTCTGCAAGCAACTCTTCTTTATTGCCCTTGTCACTTATCAAAACCTCCTCTAAAAATAGCATAAAATCATATCTTGCTGACTCAGTAGGTATTTGGTAAATAAATCTTTTTTTTATTTTTACTGTTTACTGTTTTGTTTTTACTGTTTACTGTTATAACCTGAAATATTTGCATTTTATAATTGTATTTAAACTTAATTGCTTAGTCTTTATATGTTACCTTATTTCTTTTATTTTTGCATTTTACTTTGTAGTGCATATTGTGCACAATACACAAGCCATGTATTTTCTTAGTACTGTATTGTGCAGCTTTGATACCAGTGCTATAAATAAACTTCTTTGAATTTTCTTTCACATTTCCTTGAAAGTTAAATTTTAAATTTAATGTTTTATTGCTGATACTTGTTGGTGATTATTTTAATTTATGGGCAGTTTCTTCCTTTCTTCCCTTCAACTTTAGAGACTCAGAGATCCCAGGAGTCTACAGTCATTGAAGTACTGTCCAAAAATTATAACCATGCAACAGCTGAGGCTGACCATCACAGCATAAAAAACAAAAACGAACAAACAAAAACCTTAACCAATTAAAAATAAACCCTACAAAGCTTGGTTATATTTCTGTTTCCTTAGAATCTGTTCCTCCTTCTTATATTGTTATCTCATTTTGCTACCTGGATACCTTAAATTAGTTCACAAACAGCAGAGATTCTTCTCACTGTCCTTATCAAATTTCTGTCTTCCAGCTTGTTGATACTCCCTTACTCATAGCTGAATCCCTATTTACCTATTATTATTATTATTTATATGCTAAACCCAGATGGGGTTTTGCCTGATTTTTTTTTTTTTTTTTTTGTAACCTTCTTGAGCTACTACTTTGTTTCTTTTTGTCATTTAAACCTCATTAAATGCTACTTAGTTGGATAATTTATTTATGACTTGCTACCTGGCATTTGTGCAAAGGTGCGTTTGTTGGCATTTCAGATGGAGACCTGGACTCCTGGGACCTGCATTTTTTAATGAGTAGCTTGAATGAATATGTGGTAAGCATATACTAAAAATAAATCACTAGAATGAATTTAGAACTCAGTCTTGTTATGAGTATTTTTTTCCTCCAGGTAATTTCCCTGTTTTTTGCAGACAGACTAGCTTTACAATCACTCTGTCACTCAGAGTGGATAATCTGAATTTAATGCTTTTTCTTCCTAAACAGTTAAGATTAGAGCTGTGTACAATATTTGGAACTGGTGGGTTTTTAGAATTAAGAACATTTTTATCAAGATTTTTCCATTATATTCAATCCTGGCCAGCACAGATGCAAACTAAGAAGCACATACCTCCTACAGTGCAAGGCCTCAAAGGTGTATGTATAGCTAATTTGTAGAAAGAAAAATAAATTTAAGTTCAAATGATCATGCTCTATCATAACAATTACCCACAAACTCTCCTCTCCTCTCCTCTCCTCTCCTCTCCTCTCCTCTCCTCTCCTCTCCTCTCCTCTCCTCTCCTCTCCTCTCCTCTCCTCTCCTCTCCTCTCCTCTCCTCTCCTCTCCTCTCCTCTCCTCTCCTCTCCTCTCCTCTCCTCTCCTCTCCTCTCCTCTCCTCTCCTCTCCTCTCCTCTCCTCTCCTCTCTTCCCTTCATTTTTGATAGTGTAGAGTTCAGAAAATGGACTCTGAGAGTGGTGAAATGGTAGAACAGGCTGTCCAGAGAGGTTGTGAATGCTCTGTCCCTGCAGGCGTTCAAGACCAGGTTGGATGGAGCCCTGGGAAACCTGGTCTACTATCAGATCTGGAGGCTGGTGGCCCTGCCTGTGGCAGGAGGGTTGGAACTCAATGATCCTTGGGATCCCTTCCAACACCAGCCATTTCATAACTGTGTAAGTATGTGGAAAAATAACCCAAAACAATGTAGTGGTAACAAGGAGGATTCCTAAGGGAGCAGAATCCCTCTGATTCTGTTTTCTGATGTTTACCTCTTCTATCAGGTTAGACAGTTTTCTAGACCAAGCATTGTTAGAGAAGCAGTGGCCCAAGGCATTTGGTTCAAGAAGAGACATCATAAAATCAGGAAGATATAAAGAGAAAAATGACTGAGGAGTTTAAATTACAAAGGCTTGTTGGTAGTCGCAACTGAGCTTGTTCAAAGTAATGTAGTCAGATGTCATATGTGAACTGTGTGTCCAGACAGAACATTCAAACAACAAGGCTGAATATTTATGTTATATTTTGTGTTAAGGATAAATGAGTTCTTAGCTGTCAGCTTGTCTTGTGTTGTTGGAAATTGAATCAGTGCATGGTGTTCCCAGTATGTCTAAACAAAAAATTAATGTTCAAACACATACATTTTATTCTTATTTTACTCTTCTGTTAATATTTGTTAGCTTGTTAATCTGGTACAGGAGACAATGTAAAAGAGAAATAAGTCAGATTAATGGCAATAAGGTTCGCAAATATTCTGATATAGAAGAGATTTTTACTTGTACAGAAGTATTCCTTTCTTCGTATTAAATATAAAATATATTGATCTATCCATCCAGCCATACATATGCATACTTAGAACTCCACAAATCCATTATACAGTCATTTTTATAAGTACACAATGTGTATAGATAATTAATAACAATTTATACATGTTATCCATATGCATCCTCATACTTGGACATATAAATCTGTAATTTCTGTAGAACAATCTTAGGGAAAATAACCAATAAAACTGTTTTCCATTGTTCTAAAGCTTTTGAAAAGTACTCCACTAATGTGGAGCTGACAGAAATTAGGATCTGAAAAACTGACAGAAATTAGGATATAAAAATTATAGAAGAGTAATGGGACACGAAGCCTAAGAAAAAAGGCCTTCATCCATAAACAGGGCTTTGTCTTGGAGCTCCACAGGTACAGTGTTTTGTATGAATGTACATTTTTATTATAGTAATCAGGGCTCATCTGGCCTCATTCTGCAGTATTTATGTGTTCATTAAAAAAAAACCAAAAAAACTAAATATATGAAGCTATGTGAAATCTTTTGAATTAAAATTATGCTTTTAAAGTATAACCATAATAAAATATTCCATGTTAATGTGTAGATGCAGTTCAAAAACCAGAAAGATAAAGTAATTATAATGTTCATTACGAAGTATAGCAAAATACTGAATAATCTTAAGAAAGTTTCCATTATGAAACCTGATCATACATCTAAAACACACAGTTCTGATACTCACAGGACTGAATTGTTTGTAATGAAGTTGGCTGTAACTTTTCATTTTGAGAGATGATACCATGCTTCTGATCCTGGGGATGCAAATCTTCCAACATCTAACAAGGATGAAAATAAATAAATGACTGCAGATATAGATTGGTTTTCAAAAACATTACTGTGTAAACCCACCAGCTTAAATCTTGGACCATGCAAAACTCTTTTGTGAACCTGTATGTTTTGATAAGGGCTGTCATGTCAACTCAACTGCTTGTCAGATAAAAGAAAAACTACACTTGGAAGTGTGAGCATACCACTAAAAACAAACGGTTAATAGAACTTAATAAAATGGAAAAACTCAGAAATAAAACATGAAAAACCAGGAAGCTGTGTTTCTTAATTTCCATGACTTATACACATTATTTTTGTTTGCAGATTTAAAGATGTATGACTGAATGTCAGAACAACACAAAGAAGACATAATGAAGCACGAATTGTGCTGTCTGGTTTACTCAAGTATTTGAGTTCTCCAGTGCTCCCATGCAACCAAAGCCTCCAAACAAAACAAGCTGCTTTTATTCCTCTGGTTTTGACTTAACAAAGTGACTTCAATTTCACTGATACTGAGCAGAATAAAATAAAGGACAATGTACTTTGTTGCTTTAAAGCATCAAAATATGCTTCTTAAATGAGACTCCTTTACAGTATTAATATAAACATCTAAATATTTAAAGCCATAGGGATATAGAACTATGTCTTCTATATACTTTATGAAGCAGAATGTTTTAGTCTCATTTCTTAAAATGTATCATAAGTGTGTGGATGTGTGTAGAACAAGAAAAACATGTAAGACGTGCTATATTAGCACAGCCAAGATATAGATAATTGCTTTTTAATGTTCTCAGCCAGAAAATAACAATGCAGCCCCCAAACCCTAGAATAATTCTTAACAGAACTGTCTCAGTGGTTTTCCTTATTTTAAAACTTGGCTAAATTTTGATTGTTCATATATGAACTGAATTTTCACCTTATTCATTGTTCCTCTTACTTGCAATTGAAGGAAGATATACATATGTTTCTACAGTCACTTCACAGGCTACAGCTGACTTTTACAAGTCACTGTTGTTCCACAAACCATAAGCAGAACATCACTTGAGATTACTCAGAGTGGTGGAGGTTTTGCACAGGGGCAACTGATGGTAAATAGTGTTAGAAACTTACTGAGAACGACATATTTTAACCTGTTTGCATTTCCTGTACTGTGATACAAGCACATGGAAAGCCTCCAGAATTTTCCTTTAATTATATGTCCTCATACTATTTTCCCAGTTTATGGTTTAAAGACTTCCAAACTCAGACACGTTTTTTTTTCTATATTTAATAGCCCACTTTAATTTACTCAGTTGTCCCTTGAATTCAAGGAAATTTTAAGCACGCATAGGAACCCAGAACAAGATTCTGAACAGCTCAGACATGAACAATGCATTGTATGTACAACCTCCTCCTTTTCATTGGTTTGATTCTGCTACCTCCTAATTTTGTTTGATGTCCACTCCCTTGTTGAACTACAATAGACTGTAGGCAATCAGTCCTTATTAATGTAATCCTTGGATCCACTTCTTGTTCCCACTGACTTTTCCAAGAAAATTTCCTTCTGCTATTTAACTCTGTTCATGCTTTTAACAACACAGTGGCTAATGATGGCCTGATAATATATTGTATTTTTTCTCTTGATCTCCACTTTTAGTGCTGCTCTAAGCAAAAGAAATGGTAAAAAACAAACAAACAAACAAACAAACAAACAAAAAGATGATTCCTAACTTTTTTTATGTTGTATTTCACCAGTAACCCTCTATGATAAAGTAAACCAGTTATTGTGCACCAATATTATTAAAAATAATTGTTATTATTTTTGGTTATATATGGTTCTGTAGGGGATCTTTCCACAAAAGACTGAATAGGTTGGGTCTACATTACTTTTCTTGGTTTGGAACAGCAGTGTGGTTTTGGAGCAAATATTTTGGTTGTCTCTTTTTACTGCTTGTTGGTTCAAATTTCAGATAGCTTTCACTTGTCATTTTATGAGTGCTTTTTCAAGTTGCTTGGTAAGTATATTATTTTTCAAATATCCATGTTTTCATTGTTCATTTGAAATGATAATGTATTCTTACATACCATCTTATATAGTTAGTGATGCTTACAGTAAGCCTATACTAAGACTTTTATTTTGTCTGCTTTGTTTCAATATTAATTCTCACAGTTCTAGAACCTTGTAAATTTATTGCTTTGATAAACAGTACATACATGTGTAGAAAATGTTTATTTAAAGGGAATGCAGAAAGGGAAATTAATTGGATGTAGTGCTCACAGTGAAAAATATCAAGTTCTAACTGAAATAAATTGAAATATGTTAGGGATAGATGATACACATTCTACTGCTGCCTTTTACTATGTTTTTTTTAATTAGTTCTCGAAGTGTAAGTGGGCACTCACATCATAAAATTCAAACTAGAAATAGCTGCACTGAAGGGAATAACAGAGACTTAGTCCTTGGTTGCTTATATTTGCAATTGGTCATTTTGCTAGTCATACTTGGCAAAAAAATTATTTTCCCTATGGATGGTGTCATAGGTCACTGATTTATTTCTCCTAGAGATCTTCACCATGATAATGCGTGAGTGTCTAACCTATTTATTGCTGAGACTGTAGATCTGAAATATTCCAGTGCTGTCATGGAAATGTCTGTAGGAGGCAGTTTGTCATTAGTGACCACTTCAAAGTGGTCACATTCATGCCAGCTGAACTTTGTATGACTTCAGGTTAGAACACTTGTTTGTTAGGGAAAAGAATTTTATCTGACCCTTTGGAAGTTGGTTAAGTGTGTTCTCCTGGTTTGTGGATCATCCTCATTCATAAATACACTGAAGATACAGTGCAGGTTCAAAGATGGTTCATTCATTAATCTGTTTAGAGATCTGGGAGAGAAATTCACTTTGACTTTTCCAGAACTGATTGCAAATTTCTGTTGATGTTTTGTGTACAACAATCCCAAGGTTAAATGCAGAAAAGGAAAATGATTACTCTATTGAAATGTAATGTGAAAAAAATACATTTTGAGGTATTTTGTAACAGAAGTTCAACTTCCCATAGGTTTCCAGACTAGGAATTAAGGTCCTCCATATGGTTTATTAATATACAATGCACATTTTCCCGTCACATGCTCTGCCTTTTGCAATTTTAAGGGGCCTATTTCAGCTGCTAATTTCACTAGTGCTTTACTGGCACTTCTGTGATCACTTTTGTTAGACCAAAATTGAAGTGTAAAAATATTTCTGCCCTGTCTTTTTAAACCTTCTATTTTCAGCAGTGTTCTGCAAATTTGAAACTGGCCCAATATCATTTTTTCATCAGTGTCTAATACCTCTAATGTGTTCAGCTCTTGCTAACTTTGCATAAATACAACATAGAACTATTGTTAACTAGTATGTTTATGTAGAGAACGAAAAAATACCACTTTACTCTTCATGAAAGGTAAGGACAACACAAAGCAACAGAAGATGAAGATATATATTCTCTCAACATACACTTGGTTGTAATTTTATAAAATACGTGTTGTATTAAAAGGAAAATAGCAGAAATATTTTATCAAGAACTTTTACAAAATCCTCAGAAAATATGAAAGAGCAAATGATAAAACTGAAACCTAGTAAGTGAGCATTTGATTTAAAAGTGATCTACTGTACGTAAAATGTAAAGCTGCATGCATCAAATAACATCTACGCTAATCAGAAATGTAAAATACCAGAAAACAGGCTTAGACATTTAAAAGTTTAAATTATGAATCATAAATCTTTAAGTCTTTATGCCTGCATCATATGAGGAATGAACAGTAGGGAAGGAGCCTGTTCCCACTCTCTGCCTGTACTTGTGGATTAGGGTTATTGACATTTCTGTTAAAATTAAGATACACTTCTTATGTACCTGTTTTCCCTTTGAAATGGCTGTTAAACCCACAGCACTTGTACTATGCAACCCACTATGGACTTCTCCAAGTTTTCATTTATTCTTTCCCACTTTTGGACCAGCACCTTGCCAGTTGGTAGAGCAGACCTGTGGAATGTGTCAGGAAATAGTGAAAGCCAAAGTTCTGCTTTCTTCCATTTTAAGGGTCTTCTTTCAGCTGCTACCATCACCAGTACTTTGCTGGCACATTTGTTTGTTTGTTTCTTTCTTTCTTTCTTTTGTGTGTGTATGTGTGTGTGTGTGTGTGTGACCAGCTGCTAGACTGTTCAAAACTGAAGCTTAAATATTTCTACAAAAGTGACTCTTACTCACTTTCTGGGACCAGTCAAGATCAGGGATGTGAAAGAAGTGAGGAAATGTGTGTGGACAGATACATTCTTCTCATATTCCTCAAATAATACTACATATACCTACCACCTCACTGCGCTCACACACCCTGGTTGGTCTCCAGAAACTTTCAGCAAGTGCTGATAGATGCCAGTGGGTGCCATTTTTCCTCATGGAGGAATTCAGTGGCATGTCTTTGCTTCATATGCACTTTCATGTCACATGCCATTTTGTCAGACTATCCCTCTGCTGCCATCTCTTACAAGCCAACAAAATGTAATGGGATGCTGGTGGGAAAGTTGAGCCTCTACTGCCATACCACCAACATTCACCTCTGATGTTGTGGGCCGACATAACAAAACATGAGGCACTGCTTTTAGAGCAGATGTCATAAAATATATAATACAGTTAACGTATAAGTAATAAAACATTTTAATTTTTAATATTTTTATTAAAACTTTTTAAAAAAGAATACAACAAAAATATAAAACTAATGCACTATTTGACCTTGCTTTTGTGACTCTAACACCTCAGGCTGGTTTGAAGAAAAAAGTTGCAGTTCTTCATGACTTTCAAGGTGTTCATCAGAATTTTTTGATGAAATTTTACTATTTCTGTGCTGCATCCTTAGCAATTGTTCATAAATGTACAGACTGCCAAAAAACAATGACTTGAATAAGGCATGATTGTTAAGTGAGGAATATTTCTCTCTAGTAAGAGAAATCTTATAAAAGTTGGGTAAAGAGACAAGATAGAATTTTTGAATTGAAGATCTAATTGCAACTCTATACATTCTATTTGAAAATTTGCAAGTAATATATTCATGTCAACCAAAAATTGGGTCGCAAACATAAATTGATTTTTTTTTTTTTTTTTTGCAATCTTGAAGCCTATTCTCAAATTCCTTTACCATAGCAGAAAACATGGCTGCATAATTTTCACTCTTCTGAGGATTATGTTTAGCCAGTGTGTCTTAATGCATAAAATTATTTGCTATAACTTGAGTAAGCACTGCACTGTTCATTCTCCGTGCCCTAGTTTAGTGCCCAGACCGTCAGTGCCCATCGTATGCCATTTGATTGTTGCAAACTATGGGGAGTACACGGGGCTGGGCTGGAGAAGAGCCCCTGCTGGAGGGTGGGCCACATTCCAAGCTGTGCTGGGCTGTACATGACCCACGGGCTGCAAGTTGGACATACCTGCAATAGTGGCTCAAAATTGGAATGCAGTTTACTGGTGTTTTTGCAATAAAAGTAACGTGAGTGAGCAATCCAGCTGGATGGAACAGAGGGTGTCTGCAGTTTGAGGAGCTACTGGTTTGCAGTGCAGTGAAGGATGGACTGTATCATCTGAGTGGCCTTGGGAAGTGGTAGCTGATCTGCTACCCTGAACTTCAGGCAGTTTTCACTGCTAAGTGACAACAAGCTTCTGCAATGCTCTTTTTGGAGGTGGTGTACTGCAGTTGCTGAGGATGTGTCAGACATTTACAGAACTGCCATGCAAGGGATTATCACTCAAAATTGTACCTGTTGCTGATTTTCTGACGTCCATAGAGTAAAATAACGCTCTTCTGTCTTGCAACAAAAAATCCACAAACTTTGTGGAGGCTGTGGCAGCTGGGAAAGCTCAATCTGCTTTTTGTTGAAAAGCACAGCTTTCCCGATGAGGAAAAGATTAAGGGTGGTGATATGAAGTGGGCCGTGGTTTTGTGGAGATGGTGGTCAAGTGGCAAGAGATTGCTCCAGACTACTGTGTTGAGAGTGCTGGTAAGGCCAGGCTATGAGATGGCAATGAGAGCATGAGAGAACACTGAATTTTTAATGGGCAGATCTTTGGGCAGATCCCATAGAGTGGAGTACTGTTGCTGCTCAACATGCACCCCACAGTGGCTGGCTCAGGAGCTAAAGGTGCTCCCAGAAGCCTGCCAAGAAGAAAGCAGGTGTAACCTTATGTGTTAGTGGGTACTCTAACTCTCCCCTGGTAGGAGTGAAGAACTTGACTTAGAATAAGTAAAGGTATTGTAAAGCAAATAAGATCAAATTTACTACTTATCCTTTTTATCTGAATAATTTTTTACCTTTTGTATTTTTGCATCTGTTGAGGAAAATCCTGAGGGTAAAAATTTAGAATTCGGAAATATGTCAGTTTTAATAGTTGATATTTTAATAATGCTTTTTCTTGAAGGATCTGAAATAAATAAATATTTTGAACTTCTCAGAAAACAATTGGGGATTTTAATTCTGGAATAAACACCTTTTTTATTTACCCATGTTTTTCCTTGATTTTACAGCTATATAGATCAAATAATTTATAAGAAAAGCAAAGCAAAACAAACAACAACAAACATCCAACGTTATTAGCATGAGAAAGTGGTAGCTTTTTGCAGAATTTTTAACAACTTAAAAAACTAGGTTTTGACTATATTTAATATTTTGAGTTTGGGATTACTTTAAAAAAAAGTAGAATATTTTATTAGAAGTTTTCTCCCTCTTTCTGTTCAGTATGCAGTGATGTTTCATTAATGAGAGACAATGTTTTCCACACAGCTTTACTATTGAGACTTTCCTGGAACTCTTGGATATGAGTTCATCCAGTACCTGTAACTAAGTCAATTAGAAACTTAAGAAGCATTACTTATATCAAGATTATAAGTAAAGGGAAAGAAAATAAGTGTCTGTGTTTTATCTTAAACCTGGCAATGTCGCAGCATTTTATTACAGCATCTAGTAAAATTGAGACAAACTACCTGAATAGCTGATGTCAGTTTTAAAACAAAAATGTGGTTTCAGGACTTGAAGATACTGCTCAGAAGCCACAAATACTTCTGTAACATTTTGGACTGGCTTGAATAAAAAAATAAAAAGGAAGTATAGTGGAGATTACATTCTTCTTTATCTAAAGTAGGATCAGCTTAGTTTTCTAATACTCTTATTTTGAATGCACGAAGATCTATTCCTAATTTTTAAAAGTAATATAATCTTTTCTTTGTATTCCACCAGAAGTCATGGGGCTTAATTGAAGGCCAAGTAATTTAAACAAACAGCAGACTGACTATTTTTCATTTCCTTGTATGGCCCTGTAAAATGTATATACATCAAATGAGACAAAAACCCTGCAAATAAAACACAATTTTTATTGAAGTGAGATTTAATTAATTATCTGTTAAAAATTGTCTTTTTACTTAACTGAATGGTGCAGTATGTGCTGTGGTTCTTAAAAAAGAGAAAGATTTATCAGATTGTTTCCTGTGCTGAATATATTCTTAACTGGTTGCTATGACAATCCTCTTCCATTTTTCTTCCTCCCTTATAGGCTTATCTTCTTTTGATTCTACAGAAGGAGTTTGCCAAGGTAGGAAGTTTCAATCTCTTTCTTTTTTTTTTTTTTTTTTCCCTACTTCAAGGGTTTTCTATTTTGAAAAAATGCTACAGCCAAAGCCTAAGATTTCCAGTGTGACTGTTCTTACTCTGCCTTTTAAGATTTACAAGTGAAATATGCAGGATTTTACTCTTTACAAGTGATAATTTTTCACTTAAAAAAGCTAAATTGTCTTGTTGTCATAAATCGAACCTCTGATGACTATTATTTCTTTAGTAGCTTACCATGGACAATACCATGCATATATACGGGCCAGGCTGCACTAGATTGTTTAAACAACTATTTTATATGGCTGATCATTTGGAATTTTGTTTCTCTGGTTATGCAGAGGACCTCACAGGACACTAATTGTAGAAAGTGTATGATGAAAAGTGTGACCATCTGGAACAAAACCAGATTTACTTGTTTCTTGTTCTCAAAGGTTGAAGATGTGGATACTCCAAAATTTCAAGTAAAGTTTTAATTTGGTTTCTCTGAGAGGTCTTGAAACAGCTTACCTAGAAAACCTTCATTAGCAAAATACCTTTAACCAGTTTGGGGATCATCCTCTTAAGAGATTTGGGGAAAGACTACTTGTGACTTTTAAGAGAAGGGATAAAAGCAAGAAGAGGTTTAGTTTGTTCTTTTGTGTTTGTGTGTGTATGTGAGCAGGGAAGGTGCACTGTCGGTCTGCATTCTTTTATGCAATATGACATAAAAAAATGCTCTACTCACAGATTTACTTTCCATTTTTCTATGTGATCTGTAACAGATCTTCCTTAGCATCTTCACTTGCAGATCCAACTGCATAGAGCACCAAATATTCAAGGAGAAAGTAAAATATATATCATGATGTATCTTACACAATGGATTGAAAAATATGTTTACTATTCTAAAATATTCCTATGCTTTCATTTAATACTACCTTTGGGCTCTTTGGCCCCTGGTTCTCTCCCTGGACTCATTTTTGTAATGTGCCCTGGGAAATTTTAGGATAAGAACACTACGATAGTCATACTGGATAACACTAAAGATTCAGTGAGGTTGCATGTGACAACCGCCCAAAGTAAATGTGCACTGAAGAGTACAATCATGATATCCCATAAAAAAAAATGTCCTCTCAAACCCCAAAAGTTTGTAGCTCAAGGATTTCCTGTGCCAAAAGTTATTTCTTTTCATGTGATTAATTTTTCTACCAAGAACTTAAAGCCCTAGGAGGCATGAGGATTTTCAGCATTCATGCCATCCTGATTTAAGAGGTTCCTCAGCTTAGCAGTGGGAGGATCACTTTATTTTTTTTTCCCCAGTTCTTGTACAGAAAGAGGTAATCACTGTTCCACCATTCTGCTTATGCCACTAATTATTTTCCTGTTCATATTTAATTTTATATTTTGAAGCTCAGGAATCATAGCTGACTGTCTTCCCATATAAATATTTTTGTAAATTTCTCATCAGTGTTGTCCTTTATTAAGGTCTGAAGCATATCCAAGCTACTGTTTCCAAGCTACAGAATACCAGATGTGTACACAGTTTCAAGTTTAGATATTTCACAGTTTCATACAGGAATGCAACTGTTTTGCTCTTTTTTTTTTTTTTTTCTATTTATTAATTTTTTTCACCCAACACCAAGCATTTGGCTTAGAACTGCTTTTCCTTCAAGATGTCATCACCAAATGAGTATAGTCATGTTAGCATTCATCATTTTATATATCAAACAAGATTTATATTTTTGTATAGCACACTATGTCTGCCTATCTTTATTTTCAATTGTCATTGTTTTTAACCATTGCTTCTTTTGGTAGATCCTTTGACAGTGGTTCAATCTGCCATCATCTTTACCACTGTCCTTAATAATTTGTTTTCCTTAGCAGAATTTACCATGCCCTTTTCCACATCTCTTATGAATATGCTATAAAGCAAAAGAGTAGATCCCTGTGGACATCTCCTTTGCTATGAAAATTCACCACTTACTAATGCCTTCTTTTTCCTTTCTTTTAACCAATCATTTATCGATGGATGTTTCTTTACTCTTATTTAATGATTGAGTGTTTTTCTTAAGAACCTATTATGGAAATATTGAAAGATTTTCTGGTATTTGTGGAAATAAAAATAATAAAGGCCTCTTTCATGCAAATTATTTTGGCTTCTTTAAAAAAATACAACAACCTGCAAAAATTTCTTCATGTGATTGTGATATAATTCAAAAAATGATTTTTTTTTTTTGTTTGTTTTGTGTATGTGTGTGTGTGTGATGATATGGAGGAATCAATGATCTAGTTGCTATTGCTATTAAAGCAGCATGTGTGTAATGCCTCAATCTTTTAATAACAGCTGTTTAAGAAAAGAAAAGGAAGTTATGACTGGCAGATATTAGGGAGACAATATCAATGAGTGCAAAGCCAGAAAAATGTTTAAACATTTAAATGTTTAGTGGGGAAATACTGGTGGTTGGTGGATGGTTGGACTGGATGATCTTGGAGTTGTTTTCCAACCTTAGTGCAGTACTATGCTTCTAAACAGTACTATGATTCTATGAAAGAAATGTTTCTGTATCATTTAATCTGCAACACTACTAAATAATCTGTAAGTGGATGTATTTGGAGTGTGAGCAACGCTGTGGGTCTTTCTCAGACACATTTGAGAAAATTACATTGTAGATATTTCATTTTGTGTTCAAATTGTTTTTCACATTAAGTTTTTCAGAATGGACGATCAGTGCCATTCATTTGCCAAATCCAAATGAAAATTGTATTTCTTCCCCTCATCTGGCAAAAGAACAGTCCATTATTATTTTCAACATAGTTTGGAAATCTTTTGAGTTACAGATCCTGCAAATCCTAAAACAATGTCACCCATTCTCCTACCTGATCATAACCTGCAGGATTTTTGGCCATCTGTCCTTCTGTTAAGTGGCTACTACCTTCCCAGACAGGGTGAAACCCATTACATAGTCACTGCATGATCCTGCAGGTACCAATGACTCAGTGAGCTTTACTTGTTTCTGTAAGTACAAGCCATGGTGGAGACCTAGTACAAACTATTCTATGCTGGAGACCGTAACACAAACCTCTTGAACTGTACAGGCACAGGAATGGTAGTTTTAATAGTTTTTATCAACACTGCACTATATAGATAAGCAAAGCATAGTATAGTTTATGAATGCAAACAGTTTTGTCTGGTTTCTTGCTTGTATCATATACTGTCCTGTTTTTCTCCAAAGAAAAGTTAGATTTTCTCAATTTTTTTTTCAGTAATTGAAAAGCTCAAATTTTAGAGAATTGTTTTATTTTTCCTTTGCTATAGTTAAATTACTTAAATTGACACCTTTCAGAATCTATTTCTCCTATTAAAGAGTCCTCTGTGGTAGTTCTTTGTTTCTTGTTTGAGCGCTGAGCCAGATTTACTGTAGGCTTTGTTACAAAGAGTAGGCAGCTGTAGCTATGCTTTTCCAATGTCAAACAATCTCTGTCAGCATGCTTGTTCTTCCTGTATAGATTATTTTTGTTTGTATTTGGCTTTCTATTCATGGTGGAACCACAAGGGATATAGCACTAGCCAACCTGCAATGTCTAAACTTCTGTGTGGTTGAGTTTCTCATTGTGCCAGTAGAAAACTAAAACATGCTAATCCCATATTGGGTGGCTAGCACAAATCAAATTCATTTCCAAAGTGCAGATTTGAAGAACTCTAAGTATTCCTGTCATGTTGCATTTTATGTAATATTGCCATGTACGTACATTTAGACATCTCAGAGGTGAACATGATGGATGTCATGATGAAGAATTAGAAACTGTTAGGAATGTTTGTGCTTGTTGGCTCTAGTGTAATTAGAAATACAAAGAATCAGTTCTGCCAGTCAGTCTATCATGCAGATCTTGGTAAGGAAGGAAAAGCATTTTTGTCAATGTGACAATCACATCTTCTCCTAGACAACCTGATAAATATACTGTTACTTGTTTCTTCTTATACGAAATATATTATTTGTATACTTTTTTTTTTTCTCATTGTCTTCCTAGATGATTTTTATTATATATTTCCTCTAAAAAGACATTTCCCCGGTCTTCACCTGGCTTCTGGTGAGTTGGTGGGTTTATGCTTTGCTCAGCTTCAGGTTTCTACTGCGATCTGAAGACAAATGGTAAGAAGGGGCAGGACTCCTACATTTCTAATATTTGCTTCACTAAATTTGGAGTTCTCAAGATCTGTGAATCACAGGTCTTTAAATAGATGGAAATTATGCTTGCAGGAGGGGTGGCAGCTCTTGCTACTGTTGTGCCTGCAGGCAAGCAGGAGCACAGAGCTGGGAGCTAACTTTTTGCAGACACAAGCCAGCAGCCAGAAGCAACAGGAGCTTGTTCTTCCTAGGGAAGTGGGCTACTTACCCCTGAAGAAGGTAGCATGTTTAGCTGAATGCTGATTTCAACAGTGAGTTGTGAAAGAGGAGCTGCATTTTTCAGAGAGGAGAGTCTACTATCCGGAAGAGTGATGTTAGCTGGCTTCCAGGAGAGGAAGAGGCCCTTCTGAAACATCTGAGGACACCTGCTCCAACATCCCACAGATGACTGTTCACACCATAATGCCAAAAAAAAACCCTCAGATCAACCCAAACCCTGGAAAAGCTATTGCTTTTTATTCAAGTAACTATGTTATCCTCCCTCGCTTGCTTTGGTTATGCAGAAACATTTCCACAGCTGACAAGCATTTGCGAGTCACATCTAGAAATATACTGATGCCTGTGTTATCTGTTCTCTTGACACCCACCTTGGGAGGGAATTGATCCAAATTCTAGCTCCTCTGTAGGGCAAGATTAAGTCTGTTAAGTCTCTCCATGGTTTTGAAAGTTATGAATGCTGAAGGCTAAGCTGAGAAGCAGAGACTCTTTGAGGATGGATTTTTTTTTTTTTAATATCTTTGTATAACCTGTTGCCTATAACTGAGACCTCTTCTAGTTACAGGCAGCAGTGTACTTTGATGGCCAAGTGGCTGAGAAGTACTACATCTGTGACAAACATTTCTGGTTGCTGCAGGAATTCTGTCCAGTGACTTCCATAACAGGGGTGAGTAAAATTCATGCAGTAGTATATCCTTTGGTAAATTAAGCAGGAAGGTAAACTTGTTTTTAGCTAGCACAAATTCTCACTGCCCTGAGTATATAGTGGTTTTGAGTGTGATTTTTTTTTTTTTTAAGTAGGTCAATATTCTTTGTACATAATGGCCCAGTTCCCTGTAATACATCTTTTCATACCAGTTTTTAGTTATTTGATCAACTTTTCTATTGTGTACTTTAATCATCAATAGGAATTTTTGTTGTCATTGTTGCAAGCTGGTGTAGAAAAAGGGAATATTTTTTCTAAACTTGTTTGCTGACTTTTAAATTGAAATCCTGGCAATGTTTGAAGATTAGTTGCAAGGCATTACATAGCGTTAGAAGTGGATTTTGTATGCACTTCTGGCAGTCACTTTTATGGATCTATATAAAAGCATCAATAGCTATTCCTCAGCTTTTTACTGAAAACTTTTCTCCTACTCTCAACATCGAGGTAAGAAAGACTGACCTAAATAATTCCTTCATAAGACTATATGAGACTGTAGAATGTGGGACATGCAGTGCCCATTCCAGCATTTTTGAGATATTCTGAATTGAACAATCCATTAAATCTCCAAACAGTTGTTGATGCTTCCATCCCAAACAATTAAAATGAAAATCAACTCTAATAACATGATCAAATGTGTTGCCAAAACTGTCATAGTAACAAATACTTTTGCTCTAAATGATGTAAAATATTTTTTCTTGTAATATTGCAGTAATATTCTCAGTAATATTGGATGTGCCATCCAGATTCAACCTTAAAGCTTTTATCTTTCTCTATGTAGTTTACAGAGTGAACAACATTTGGATCAGAACTCTCATTGTGCACATTAATGTGGGGGCATTTTTTCATTGTTTGTATGCAGGTTTTGAGACAATGATTTAAAAAGGCTGACAGGATTTTTGGTGTGTCCTCTATGAATACTTAGTATAATTGCTATGAATTTGGCCAAGTGTAACTAAATAATGTTTCAGGCAAAGAAGTAAGAGGAAAGCTTTTTACACAATAATTTCCTAGGTAAGGTTCAACAAAATGAAAACTCATCAGAAACCCTGCTGGGATTCCATCAGCAAGCATTTATTTGCAGTTGCTGGTACACCTGCTTACACAGTAATAATACACCAGTGAGTTAAGTCACTATGCCAATGCAAATTAGCTTTATTTCTGAATCAAACACTAGATTTTAAAACATATGATGAGCAAAAAAACTATAATGCCACTAGATGCATGCAGAAATTGATGGGAATGAAATAACAAAACAAAACAAAACCAACCCTGAGCATTTATTCTGGTCTTTTCTATTGCTGCTCTTCAGTATGCTGATACATCCCATAAGGGTACCTAGTGTATTTATAGTATGTATCTAGAACATATGCTTTTCTCCTCTGCTATAACTAGATTTTATATAGCCAGAGCCTTGCCATCTGCAATATTATTATGTTTTTTTTTTTTGTTTTGTTTTAATTTTATTTTTTTCTTTTTCCAAAGATTATCCCATATTTCAGACTGAGGAGAAATTTCTTAAAATGGCTTTTTGTTTGTTTGTTTGTTTAATATGATCTCCTCATATGACCAGATGGATTCTGGTTTCTGTAAGGTCAGTTTATTCTGTATGTGCATGTTTTTGGTGATGCAATAACCAATCTCAAAAAAGGATCTGATATTATGATATTATGCCATGAGTTTTTCAGTTCCATTGGTTGGGTTTCCTATACTTGAATCTTAACTATTTTATTTTCCTAGTTTTCAAGACAGAAATTTTATTTTGTGTGCTGGGATAATCAAGATAACATGGGAGAATCAGGTGCCCAGCTCCCACTGAATTCTGAACTCTCTTATAGTCCTTTAAAAATCACAGCTATGGGCAGTAGGCTCTCAGTGATCGAAATGATGAGGTGTGAGATTTTGAACCTAAACTGAATAGTGAGAATGTAGATGCTGAGCCATAAAAAAGAACTGAGATCTGAATGTTATCCTGTCTTTGATATTACAGATTTATTCAAGTATTCTCTCCCCTTAAGTGAGTTTCTTTTGTTTCCAGGAGCTATGCAAAGGTTTATTCTGGTTTCTGCCAGCACAGCTACCTTAGTCAGAAGTGTGAAGGCAAAGCCATGGTGACAGAAGAACAAGCAAGGCGCTTGTTCTGTCACTGAGGCCCCTGGCATCTTTTGTGAGCACAAAGAGTGGGTAACAAATGCTCAGGAAGCAGAAAGCTCATGCACAGCTCTGTCGGCCTTACAGAAACCCTTTTTGTAAAGAGAGATATTTGCTGATGCATTGGTAGGAACCCTTTGTGTGGATGAAAAGTGTGCATGGGAAAACAGTGTAGATCTGGAATCACTCCTACTTTCTGGGGCCCTCTTTGTCTACCATACAGATATGAGTTCAATACAGGACTTTTCTTGAAAGAAACATGAAGGTTCCTTTGTAGATAAATTTCAGGGTGGTTCTGGCAGGTTACATCCATCTCTGTGACTACTTATTTACTAGGTTATATGGATGAGACAGCATTGGGCTTGACCTTCTCTTCACAGACTTCCAATAATATCCTAGTTGAATCAGCACTTAGCTGTTTCATGTTTTACTCATTAAAATACTCTGCGTTTCCTAACATTAAAAAGACCAAACCCAACAAACTAATAAAAACCATAATCCTTTAATGCCAGTACCACAATCATGACATTATTTTAGATACCGAAATGAAATGAGACAAACAAACGAAAATACAGCTGTCAGAAATGCACCTAGGCAAAGATTCTATCTAGTCTAGCACCCTTAGAAAACAGGTCTCATCTTTGTAAGGAAATATTTCCTTCTCAAAGTGTGTTTATGCTGCACCCGTACTTGCATAGAGATGACTAAAACCGTAAGAACTTGCTTGCAGATAGCCACATAGATCTTAGTGGTGCTATGGAGCCTGCAAGAGAGTTTACCTGATTAATTGGATGACCGTATGCCTTCTTATCCTGGTACTGATTTGGAAACTGCTATCTTAGAGGCTTCTAAACTGAACTTTCTGAATTTCTTCAGTGCATGCTGTAAAAGCACTTCTGCACATATTGAAATTCAGGAAAATTCCAACCTGAAAATTAGGGACAATCAAGCAAAGAAGCAGGAGGACTGTGTGGATGAACAAGTCTCACCTCAGTACCTTGGGAAAGTAGTGAAGAAAATCCTCCTGGAAAGCATTTCTAATCAAGCAAGGACTAAAATCTGGTTAGGAATATTTAACCTGAATTTATGAATTGAAAATCATGCTTAACGGCAACCATTTAAAATGAGATGACTGTAGTGGTACATGAGGGAAAAGCAACTAATAAATGTTTTTTGTAAGTCTTTTTATACTGTCTTGCAAGCTGACAATGTAGGGGTTAGCTAAGTGGATACTGAGTGGTTTGAAAGCTGTCTGAATGATCAGGCTTAGAAGTAAGTGACCAGTGTCAAAAAGTCCAGTTTGAAGAAAGTCACTAGTCTTGAAATTAACAAGGAACAGGTTAGCCAGAGAGGTTGTGGAGTCATTGTCTATGGAGACATTCAAAACCCAGCAAAAATCCTAGACAACTTGGTCTACCTGACCTTACCTGAGCTGGAGGCTGAACTACATGATCTGAAGGTGTCCCTTCCAACCTAAACACTTATTTGATTTTGTTGTGTGCTAACTCCATCTACATGTAAAGGTGCATGTACTAGGACTATAATACAAAAATGCTGTTCTGCTAAAATTTACCCACAGATAATTAATTTGCTGGTAGTTAAATAAATAGAATAGCCTACAGTGTATGTGCAGGCAGACTTCAGTTTACTACAGGGGATCTGTTTCATCAAGAAGCCAAGTGAACTGCAGGACAGTTTGTGTCTTTAACCAGTTTTGTTTTATGCTGCTCTAGTAGAGTTCTTGATTCTAAGGGAAAATCAGTATCATCACCTCTTGATGACTGTGCACAAGAACAGTTTTGTCTTGCACAACTGGTGCTATAATTTTGCCTTATTGGACAGACTAATGTAACACTTTCTGTTATATACCAAGCTACTGAATACCAAGCAACTGACCTACTGTAGTTTGATTTGGAGACAACAAGTTGGATCTTGTATTAAGTCTGGCAAATGAACAAAACCATATTTAAGAAGCTGAAATCCTGTAGCTGGGTCTTTTTTTTTTTTTTTTTTTTTTTTTTCCCAAAGGTTCTGCATATTTGGCTTTCATCTAGCCATTTCCTCAGCTGCACTATTCAAGCAACAGGAATCTTTTTAGCTTAGAAGACACATGATGATAAATATTTTGACGGCAAGAAGAAAACATTTTTAAAAATGTATTATTAAAAAATGTCTTTGACTGTACTGGTGGTCTCCAAACTAATTTTCCAGGCTACTTTGTTACTCTTGGAAGATATGCATGTGTCGCTGAACACATGTTCATAGAAAGTGTGCTCTTGAGGGGTTTTCTGATGGTGGCTCTTTAATATTATTTCAGGATACCTGTTCAGTAAAGCCACAGTATTATTTCTTTCCTCATTCTTGAATGTTATGGTACACATTTTCTGTATTCACAAATACCCTTTTGCCATAACAGAGAAACAACTTTTTTTTTGTTTTGTTTTGTTTTGTTTTGTTTTGTTTTTGAGAAAAAAATTACAGTAAATTAGTTTGATGCTTGCTGCTTTTCAAATGAAGAATACCCCTAAGGACAAGAGAGTTGATGTGATTGGTAGATGTACCTGAGTTTTTCAGAGATTGCCATAAGCTGTAGTCATCTGGATAAAAAGAAAAAATATATATTTTTCCATGTTTGTTCATCAAATATCCACGGAGCAACTCATCCCAGGTTTGTTTCCAAAGAGCAGGAGTGATGGGAAAAGCCAAAGGCAGAATAGGCAAGAACTGAGTGACTCCATCCAAAGTAAGAAACAAGGGAAACAGCTGAATATATGTGGAAATCTTGCATCTCCACTGACTAGAGGAAGATCTGGATAATTGTCTGACCTGATTCTTTTTTAGCTAAACCCTTCATACAAATCTGATAATTAGTATGGAATTTTACAGGTGAACTTAGACTGAGGTCAGTTACATTTTCAGTAGCTGTGTTTACTATAAAATAACTGATGTAAAACAATTAATAAACAAACTGATGGAGTTTTTGTTGAGTAATTTCATCAGTCAAATCAGGGCCTTTGTGAGGGTGGAAACCAAATCTTCTCTCACCGAACTCCTATTGATTCCCAGGTGAAACTTGTCCAAGAGCTGTCAATTTATCTGTTCAAAAAATGAGAATTAAATGAAGGATTAGAGAAGTCAGATGACAAGTTGAAGGGCTTTGCTTCAAATGGAATAGTGGAGCTGCAACCAGTGAAAACTCAAGTGTCTTATCACTTTATGAAGACTGGAAGTAAACTTAGTTTGATCTAAAAATCCAACCCTACTATTAAGGTGTCCAGGTTTCAACTAGAAGAGAGTTCATTTTCTTCATAGTTTCTGGCACAATGCTATGTTTTGGCTTTAGGATAAAAAAATTTAGTAACGCATCAATGTTTTACTTGCTGAAAAGTGCTGTACTGAACCAAAGACATTTCAGTTTTTCAGCTTCTCATCCTGAACTGCCAAGGAGGGGCTGAGGGGACACAAGGAGCTGGGAGGAGTCAGAAGCAGGACAGCTGACCTGAACTGGCCAAAGGGATATCATGTGGAAAAAAAACCCAAAACCTTATAAAAGTGAGGAGAGTTGGCCAGAGGGACACTTGCTATGCGGTGACTGACTGGGCATCAATGAGTAGATAGTGGGTAATTGTTGAATCACTTGTTATGTAAATACATATATATATATATATACATATATATAATAATCATTACTGTTATTTTTTCTCCCTTTCTGATTTAGTAAGTTGTTTTTATTTCAACCTACAAGTTTTATTTTTTTTTTAATCTATTCTCTCCTCCATCCCACTGGGAGGTGGGGGAGTAAGTGAAAGGCTTTTTGATGTTTATTTGCTTGCTGGGATAAATCACAACATAAGGGAATGGAGGGTTACAGTAAGCAGACAAATATAAATTAGCTGGAATCCAGAAGACATGTTCTAATGCTACAAAGATGGATCTTAGCTATTAGAACTCAAAAAGCACAGAACCATAGAATGGTTTGTGTTGGAAGGGACTTGAAAGATCATCCAGTTCAAAACCCCCAACTGCAGTCAGGGACATCTCCCACTAGACCAGATTGCCCAAAGCCCCATTCAACCTGGCCTTGAACAACTTCAGGGATGGGGCATCCACAATTTCTCTAGGCAACCTGTTCCAGGTCCTCACCTACCTCATTATGAAGAATTTCTTCCTAATTTACACCTACTCTTTCTTAGTTTTAGACCCCTATTCAGTCACTATGCTCCCTGACAAAGAATCAGAACCATAGAATGTCATGGGATAAAAGGGACCTCAAAGATCATCAAGGTCCAAACCCCTGCTGCAGGCAGTGTTGGCAAGGGCTAGGTCACGTACTAGATAAGATTGCTCAGGGCCCTGTCCAACCTGGTCTTAAACACCTCCAGGGATAGGGCATCCACAGCCTCTCCAGGCAACATGTTCCAGCACCTCACCACTCTCTCAGTAAAGAACTTCACAGTGACATTAAGTCTAAATCTTTCCTCCTTTAATTTAAAATCACTGCCTCTTGTCCTATCATTATCTACCCATGTAAAATGTTGATTTCCCTCCCCATCTCTCCTGTAGGCCCCTTTAAAGTACTGGCAGAATGCTAAAAGATCATCCTGTAGCCTTCTCTTATCCATGCTGAATAACTGCAATTCTATCAGCCCCTGGCTCATGGGAGAGATTCTCCAGAGGGTGATCAGAGGGCTAGACTCAATCCAACAGATTATTGTTTCTTGATTTGAACTATAAAGCTCTCTATATTTGTAATACTAGATGTTTTTTTTTTCTTATGGTTTCTCTGTGTAATGTCCTATCAAATAAATTAAATTATTAGCTACACAGCAAATTACTTGTTTGAATGAGAATTCAAGGTGTGTATCTTAATGTCATTATGAATATATCCTGTAAAAGTCATGATCATGCAATTTTATTGTACGCATTTGGTTGATAAATTCCTTTTATGTATGCCACCTTGAAGGATTTAGTAAGAATATGGTTTACATTTTAACCTTCTGAAAACAGGTTGTCCTTCCTCCACAAAAGGCTAATTAGCTTCTCTCAATTTAAAATCTACTGCTTAGTTTTCAGTTTTGTTATTGTTTTCCTTTAGAGAAAGAATTCAGAGTTTACTTTGATGAAATCATTCTTTTGTTCAGACATTTGTGTAGCTGCAACAGTGAAAGTAGCAAATAAATAAATTAATAAATAAATAAAATACTCAGCAGGATGACAGAAAATAGCTAACATTCAAACTTTTTTCTACTTTTCTCTGAAATGTTACAGATCTATTAAAAGCAGAAATATTGGAAACAAATTTTTAGAGTGACTAAATTTAATATCACAATCCAGAGAAAAAACAACCCTACGTGATCTGTTTTTTATAAAATACCTAAACAGTTATTGAAAATTAGTTGTAGAAACCATATGTCTTATTCCTCTGTTTCCTTTATGTAATAACATTGAGGTCCTGAGGAATGACAAGAAAAATTAGCTTCATTTACTAGGGCTTGAATTTTAGTGGGTTTAAATATATAATTTTCTGACAGAATGGCACTGTACTATTTTCTCTTAGCAATTTATGTCCAAAACAACAAGAAAAAGTCTACTAGTGTTTCTGATACTATAGATCTTCCTATATGATCATATAAATATGATTTTTTTATTATTTTTTAAAAAAATTTTCCTGAGAAAGTAACCAAGATTCTGACATGAAATAAAAACCTCTGAACCTTTGATAGTGGCTGCAAATCATCACCCCACACAAGTGCTGGAAACCAACTAATCCTGTATAAAAACCTTAGTAGACATTCACTTTCTGCAAGCAACCCTGTAAGTTAAATTTTATTTACTCCAAAAATGTAAGCTTAGATAAGTATTTGTGCACATCACTAACATTTCTACATACATGTATTATACACACAAATGCAATTTTTAGATATTTAATGCATTGTTGCTAATTTTACTCCATAAATCACTAAACTAGTCATCCCAGGAGAAAGGGAAATGTGATACAAATCTATTTATTAGTTGCATCATGCTTGATGGAAGTTAGCTTCTCCTTATCAGGTAAGTTGGAGCTACAAAGGCAGGTCATATTGTACTTGAGATCTTTGGGCAGGGAGTATGGGAGGGCTTTGTGACTGTTAAAGACAGAATGAGACTACCTAAGCCACTTCTGCTGATGGAGATACTGATTTGCTTCCTTCTGGCAGCAGCTCCTGCTCTCCTGGCTGCATCCCCTGTCCCTTGACTCACCTTCTCATCTTTAGTTTTGTCCATTGTTTGTGCTGTTGTGAATGATCTGCTCCTCTGGAGATGTTTTATCTGACTGTATGGTCAGAGAGCAATGGGAGGTGGGGAAGAAAGCCTCTGTAAAGTGGTAATAAAAATTAGAATGTTCTGCAGCAGCTTAACTTGCAATTATTGATTTTCTCATTGTATTTTAGTGTTTGGGAATCCATTTGAGCTGCGCAGCATTCGAACACTGAAAAATAGGCAGAAGGTTCTTCAGTGAAATTATGTGTAGCTCATATTCCATTCCTTTGTTCCTTTTTTTTTTTTTTTCATATGTCAAAATAACTAGATACTACTTTTGCAGTTCTTCATAAGCATTCAGCATTTCCCTGTAAACAGGGTATTGTGTTGTTTATAGCTGTAGCACTATTAGATATTATAGTGAAATATTAGCTACAAGTAAGGGGTGAGGGGAACCTCATTTGATATATATTTCCCAGGAATCAGTTTTTATGGTTTTTTATATAAAGAATCTAAGGGAACCTCAGCATAACCTCCACAAAGAAAACTCTTATTGTTATGTTTCATCATTGAGAAATGTTTATGGGTCCCAAAAGATTTCACTCAGATGTTTAAATAATTTGTGTAACCTTTTGGTCATGTAATTTATTTGATTTATCTGAAATGATTGTAGACAAGAAATTTCACCAGCTCTGCTTTGTTTGAGAATTTTCTCATAAAGCAATGGAAATAACACAGTTCTCAAGTTATGTTAGTCTTAAAGTAATTGCAAGCAGTCACTATCAATGCTAGATAAATTATGGATTTAAAGATAAAGTATGGATTTCTCCTGATTTCATCCATACTATGTGCTTGTCCTAGATTCTTTGTACATTTTGATCAGAAAAGACAGACTAAAGATTCACCTGCAAAAATGCATGTCATCTTTTAAAGTGGAGCAAAATTGCAATAGCACCTTCATAGGGAGATCACAGGGAGACTCCTTTGGGAGTCACAGGGAGCTCTGTGCCATGGACAAGGAACAGATGCATCCGTGTGCTCTCCTGAGTACGGGATCTGCTCTCTGTATCTCATCATAGCTTTTTACATAAAAAATTCACAGGTAAGCCTTTTCACTTAATGTTAAAATTAACTTCATCGGCACTAATATCCAGCTGTGCTAGGATTTAAGTACTATCAATAGTGCCATAAGCTGTCTATTAATCAAGCATGGCTTTGATTAGTAAGGGTTTGTATGCAGCCCTGTCAAAAACTTACTTTGAAAAGCTTCCTGTTTCTGTTTCCCTCCTTACACTTGAAATGTCTGATTATATTCTGGTTATAGCATTGGCTTCTGTACCTGTTCTGTGTTGTTGCGTACATAGAAAGCATTGAACAGAGAAACTATATAGGCATATAACTATGGAGGCTGGCAGAACCTAATCTTTTCTGTACTCAGCCAGCACCTCAGGTGAGCTTTCTGGGGAGCATTGACTTCTGTAGAAGAATAGATAGCACTGATAAAAGGATTGCTTAGCCCTAATAAAAGGGCTTTAAAAAGTTAGAAGGATATCCTGCAAATAGCAGACCTGAGCTGTGCCCCTTTCTCATCAACCTGTCAAGGGACTTTGCACACCACACAGCTCAGGCTTTCAGTTCAAAGGAGCACATATAAAAAAGGGGTAGTCCCATTTACACTTGATTCAGAATTTCAAAAAATGTCCGAGAAAAATGAGGACATTGTTGAAATAAAGGGATTTTTATATGATTATTTTCAAAACCTCAGACAAAGCAGGAGCAGTCTACGTGAAGTCAGATGAGTTATTTCAATAAAAAATGAGAAGGAGACTGGAAGCAGAACTGTCAAATTAGTTCTCTTTATTCTCATAATGATAAAAGCTCATGACTGCTCATTATGCCAGGAAGAAAGACATTCCTAGTGAATTTATTAGTGAAAAGCAGGCGCTTTAATTCGTGATCTTTCCTATGCAAACATTTTTTTTTTTAATATTACTGAAGGACTCACAACTGAAAGGATTAATTCCAGCAGTGACATACTAATGTACCTGGCAATAACGATCATTCTGGACTGTTAAGAGGTTGTGAGGATTAACAGGACAAATTATTCAAACAACGCAAACACAGTTTAGTTACAGTGAATCAAAATCTTTTGCTTCTTTTAAGATCAATCATGACAGAAAAGAAAATATTAGATGGTGGTACTAAACTTGAATGTTGCTTTTGATTTTATTTCAACTCATAAGCATATTTTGGGAATTGGTCAACATGATCTTTAAAGATCCCTTCAGACCCTAACCATTCTATGATTTTATGATATCTTGCCTTGGAAACCTGTCAGGCTGGGTACTTCTGTGCTGCTTTTTTTTTTGTTGTTGTTTACTTCCCATCTTGCTGAAAGGCCGCATTTTAGCACATTTTCCTTTGGAAGATCCACATATAATGCAGTTCCTATTCTGTGCAGATCATGGAAGCAGTGAATGCTACCGTATAGGCAGGACACTTCTGTTTTACAGTGATACCACAGGATAAAATAACTCCTTGGGCTATGAACAGAGCAAATTTTGAGATCCTTTTCTTTTGATTGACCAGTGCAAAATTCTGTATGGTTTCAATATTTAGGTGAGTAAAGTAAACTGATTACTTCATCCAAGCTGTCATTTTACCAGGATAGCAGGTTGCTGTCACTTGGCCAGCTCAGCTGTATCATGTTGTTTGGAGTGCCTATACAGATCTGTTGAAAGTGAAACCTGGTAACTGAAGTATGCATTTAAACTTGATTCATCTTTGATGCATCTGTTTTGTGGTATGTGTTTTGATGAGTGGGAACGTAAAAAGTTCACACCTTGCAAGATGATTTGGTATGTGAGAAAACTGCACTTCACAGCAAGATAAATCAACCCATACAGATTTACTGCCAGTGAAGATGTATCCCAATAACCTGAGGAGCGAAAAGGATGGGCTGTTGCACTCTAGCCTCCCTAAAACTTTTGCAGAAGAATTGACAATTTTTCACAATTCTAATTGGTTATCAAAAATTTCACTCTTGTCCAAAAAGCTTTTGAGACTGAAATAGTTGTGGTTGTCTCTTACAAGCATATGTCAAAGTAATAGAGGTCTCTTTATCCCCTACAATGTTTTGGGAAAATTTTGATTTGTCATATTCCACCTGCTCTCATAACAACAGTGCTTTTCACTAATCAAAAACCTCCAGATTCGTAGCCTCAAGGCATGATCTAGGTGTCAAACAAGATTTGTTTTTTAGCACTTCATATTCCTCTGAAGCGCAGATGACTTTGACTTGGCAGTCATATTCCATACAGAAGCAAAGCCTTGGGGCCTCCAGGTATAATAAATGATCCTCAGTAGAGAGTTTGTGCAATACTTCTGGACATAACTTCAATGAAGTAAGCCAAAAATAAATTACACTTTACAATCACAATGTGAGCTTTATTTGAGAAGAAAGGGAGCTACGAAACATATTTAAATTTAATAAGAATAGCCACTTTGGAATAGAAAACATTTAAGAATGTGAGTGAATTTTGATAATTAAATAGATCCTTTATAGTTGTATAGTTCAAGCTCTTGTATAGCCATCTGTACATTTTATTTTGAAAAGTCAGTGAAGCCTCATCTTCAGTGACATCAATAAACCATTTGACTAAATCAAGATTTTTCATGAAGTCAGACTGGGGGTTTCATTTGACAATCTTCAGAATGTATCCAGGCTATGATCCAAGACAGTCTTTAACTGTTAGCAGTCTAGAATAAGTCAAAGCCAAGGTCTCGCCTCTGTAATCATTGACTACAGTTTTTTCAGTGTAATAAGATGTGCACAAAATTGTCTGCATTTAAGATTTTTGATGACTTCTATTATCAAAGACAATTCCAATGAAAATGAGCGTTGTTCAATCTTTCACATTTTCTAGCTACTTAATAGCTCTCATGAAAACTGCATCTTCAAAACATGAGTATTTCCTACAGTCCCTTTTCCTTCACTGGTATATTTGTTAAAAAAAGTGTTTCTGCTAATATATATATTTTAATCTTACTACTGCATGCTTTCAAATTCACTCATTATACCTTTTTTTTTTTTTTTTTTTTTTGGCAGTTAATTTTTAGAGGCTAAAATGTCAGACAAAGCTTTATTATCAACATGCTGCTTTTGCTCTCTTTATTCAATATTTATTGATGCCATCTTCTGCAACCTTTAGTTTACATACCAAAGTAGATATTTTTCTTCAGTTACTTGCTCATTTTTGAGAAACTAAAACTTTAGACTTTCAGGAAGAAAAAGAAATTTCTTAAAATAGACTAACTGATAGTAAAAATGTAGCTCAACAACTCTGGTTATTGTACCTACCATTTTGTCTAAACGTTTTTTTAGCTATGTTAGGCATTCGGATTTCAACTTTCCTCAGTTTTTCAGTATGAAGTATCTAGATGTTAATGATAGAGCACTACAGGAATCTTTCTTCCAGAAAGCACCTCTGTCAAATAGCTTTGAATCATACATTTTAATCTTTCTGGGTTCAGGTGGTCAGCAGGTTATCTACTTCAGCCTCCATACTTCATTATCCAAACATTAGAGTTATGCTTGAAAAAGATAGACCCCCCAATGAATCTTATGAAAATATTGTGGTGTTCAAATACATTATATTATTGGTATTAACAAGATGAAAAATTAAACAGTACAAAGCATACTGGGACATTTTTCAACTCAGAGAAAGAAGCTTTCTTCAGAATATATCTAAAGGAACATAAGACAGCAGGAAAAGAGATCTGAAGCGATTTTTTTTTTTTTTTTTTTTTTTAAGCTTACCAACCAAAGAATGATGGGCAAAGAATGTAGTCTGGGTTAAAAAGCATTAGTAAATGTAACACATTTTACACAAACAGAAGAAAAGTTTGCACCAAGATCACCAAAAATATGTATTCATATAGAGGGAGCCTGGTAAAAGAAAGTCCAGCATGTTACAGAAATGCAAAAGTTTCAAAGAACAAGTATTTCTATTTATAAAAGCAACACAAGCATTTCAGTCTCTTCAAAAGAGGCTGAAACCCTCTTTACTAGGAGGGACCTTACAATAACAAAGAAGAAAACTGACATGGAACTCAAGAAAATGGAACTACAGGCTGTATTTCAGTTTAATGCATGGCATATGTAATACATAGCTGAGGAAAACCTGTACAGTACTTTAAAAATTTAATACCGTTAATGTTCAACTTCCAGGTATTTGTAATAAACATTCTGTCAGCCTGGAGATGTCAGCAGTACTGAGAAAAGCAGTACAGAATGTCTTTCAGATGGTGAAAT
The DNA here is from genome assembly GCF_016699485.2 of Gallus gallus. NCBI lineage: Eukaryota > Metazoa > Chordata > Aves > Galliformes > Phasianidae > Gallus > Gallus gallus. The sequence continues at coordinate 96,879,764 of NC_052532.1, forward strand.
AAAGTGGCACTCTGCCTTGGAAACACAACTACTGCTGAGGCTATTATTCCTTTCCTATCTTATCTACCTGAGTATGGCAAGAGGAACAAAGCCAGTTAATTATCACGTGATTCACTTTTGTAGATAATCATTAAATCCTGCTATTTAGGCAACTGCCAGAACAAAAATGCAAGATCTTGACATACTAACAAAACAGCTACTGTTTCAAAGGTAGTAAGCAATAGCATCAGGCTCTGGGTCACCAGCATTCTTTTATTCTTCTTGCATAGTCACCTGTATAGCATAGGGTAATGAAAATGTTTTCTCATGGATTGCTCTATGCTGAAAACTTTTTCTAGTTTGTCTAGTTACAGATTCTTCTTTACAATGCTTCTCTGCCAGTGAAAGCTTTGGCATTCTCTGAGAAATGTGTGTAAATAATACCAACATAAGTTCATTAAGTTTTGTTGGTCTGTCTATAACAGTAAATTGCACTGAGTTTAAACACTGAGGAGATTCCAACTGATCAGTGTTCATTCTTATGCCCAGTATAGTTTGAGATGGTTTTTCAAAATCCTGAGAGTATTAAATAGGCAAAAGCATACCTTTTATGGTTTGAAAGTAGTTTAGCTCTATCTATAAATATCTTTCTAGATGTAAGACTTCTCATTAAAACACTGCTATTCTTACCTTAAAAGTTATCAGCACTGTAGAATAGACAAAAGTTCTCTACACATGGGAAGAATAGTTTACATACGGCAATCCATTCTCCTTTACTATCTTATCTTCTTTCACCGCTGCATATGGAGTGAAAAATAAAGACAAGCATAAGCACAGAAGTTACTATAGAGATAGCTTACAAAAACTCAGCCCTGTAATTTCAATCTTTATATCCAGGTGTTTCTTTCTTGAACTGCACAGAGAAGGAAACTGGGCAAAAGGAGCCTACGTATTAAAAATGCAGCAGTAATAGCATAAAGTAATATGGGAATATTTTACAATATAGTAATTAATGTGATTTAGTCAATGAATACCACTGAACTATACAGTTGTTCATTTTAATATTCCGAGTGAAGAGTTTTGCCAAAGCAGCTTTTACTGAGCTCGCCTTGTTATGAAACTGCATTAGGAAAATGGAGACAATTATTTGTTCCCATACAGCTGAGTTATAGCAAGTCTGTTGCACTTCGCAATGTATGAGGACTTTTCCAGAAGTAGTTTGCTGGTGAAAATGCATAGCTAATAGTGGTAACTATGTTGAAAAGTAGAGTTTCATGCTAAGAATGTACTCTATCAAATAGTGTTACTGTGGTCTTTGAACATGGAAATAAATAGGAGGTATTGCTTTTGGAGAGACCTATGTACTAGAAGGTACACACACTTGTTCATCCCAGTAGCTGACTGGGAGTGAGACTGGACAAGAAGAATCACTATTTGTACTAGAAACTGGAAATCTTTTTTTCTGCCCACTTGCTTTCAAGTTGTTACGTGAAAATCCTGGCTAATAATGTATAAGTAATTATTGAATGAATACAAACCCCACTGCTATGTTGAATTGGGAATAATGTAAGAAAGGTCTTGATCAATGTAAGTAATATTTTGCCATATACAAATATGACCTTTATCCATCTTGTATCTTTCGCTAGTGACAAGCATAAGCATAGACATCCATTCTAAGCATCATTTATTCTGTTTAAATTAAAGCACAATTCCACTTTATTTTAAGCAAAGCTGTATCAGTAAAAGCCTCTTCTCAAGAACGTGGGTCATATAAAAGTCCACATCAAAGCTAGGGGTATATTTCGCAACCTATTTCACATCTACCTGTAGTGGTGGAAGGTTATACTGTTCTTCTGCTGAAGAGTGATGCCCTGTGCAGTTCAGCCCACAGACAGCAACTTCTAAGCACTGCTGCATCTGCCAAATCATAAACATAAGGAGCTGAGTGTCCATGACTGGGCTAGGGTAAAATTTTGGGGTCTGCTCTGCAGAAGAGTTACCCCTGCTTTTCATGCAACCTCCATTTGCCATAATTTGTCTGTAAATATAGGAACTGTCAGTGACTGACAGTTCAAATCATGGTTAAGGAATAGACAGTCAGAAGGCACTCCTTAAGTTTGCTTTGTTCCTGGGATAGAGCAAATATTTTGTACAAGAGATTTGTTGATGTTATCGTTGGAGGAAAAAGCCTATTACTTCAACAGTGAAAGTCTTAGACAAAAAAAAGCTTGAAAATGGTGAGGAAGGAAATTGCTTTTCTTCTTAATTTCTGCTTCTGCTGTAATTAAAAAAGAAAAAAAGAATTTTTTTAGCTCAGAAATACTGTTTTGTTGTTGTTGTTTATTTGTTTGTTTACTTTTCCCAAGCAGTTCAGCTATAGGAGCTCTGCAGCTATAGGAGCTCTGCACTTTAATTGGTTGAGCTACCGGACTGAAATAGCAGTAGGACGGGACATCATTTGTCTTGTGGTATGACCAAAAAAAAAAAAAAGGTATAAATACAAAGGAAATCAACCAGAGGCTAAAACACACCGGGCTTTGTTACCCTTTCCCAAAACATTGTAACAGAAGGAAGGGATAAAATATTTTAAGTGCTGATATTACAGAAAATAAATGTTCCACATGTCAAATGTAAAGTTGTAAAAAAAATGTTTACATTTAGGTGACTTGGTAAAACATCTCTATTTTGATTTATTCACAGACACTTTCCAGTTCCTCTGTGGACAATGAACCTATAGTAATGATAGGACAGTACCCAATGGTTGGGTGTTTTTTGTTGTTTTGGGTTTTTTTTTTTTTTCAGTATAATAGTGGAAAGGAGCACTGAAGTATTTGGGGTGGTTGGGTGGTTGGGGGGGGGGGGGGGAAGAACTTTGGATGTTTTATCTGGCTCTGCACCAAAACAAATGGAGTACAGGGAGGGTAGTGACTGTAGGGTGCAGAGTATAATTGTCAGACTTAAAGTACTGAGTGGTCTTTGTTCACCTCTAAACAGAAATAGAGGATGTGCATGGAATATATGTAAGTATGTATATACATTGACAGTTGTTTCAGGACAGTATTAAAAACAAAGAGCTTATGTGAAGTGATAGTATTTTTTTTCCACACTGAACACTGTTCATCCTCGGAGAAGAAGTCTCTGGGGAGACATGATAGAGGATTTTCAGTATCTAAAGGGGAGCTATAAGAAAGAAGGGGACAGACTCTAGCAGGGTCTCTTGTCATAGGACAAAGGGAAATGGTTTCAAACTACAAGAGAGGAGATTTAGATTGGTATAAGGAAGAAATATTTTACAATAAGGGTGGTGAGGCACTGGCACAGATTGAGCAGAGAGGTAGTGGATGTCCTGTCCTTGGAGACATCCAAGGTCAGGCTGGAGGTGCTCTGAGCAACCTGATCTAACTAAATGTGTCGCTGTTAATTGCAGGGAGTTGGACTGGATGGCCTTTAAGGGCTTCTTCCAACTCAAACAATTCTATAATGATTTATAAGTTTAGTCAGTTGACGCTGTGCAGAAAAGGGCAAAATACTGTATTCAGTGTAACGTAGTCGTACTACATTACGCAACACACATATAATACATCACTGTATCTGTTTCTTAAAATGAAACGTGTTATGCACTTTTTTTTTTTTTTTTTTTTTTTGACAGCTTGTCCATTAAAATGGCATTCATGAGTCTGATCTGAGATGGTTAAAAAATCTAAATAGGAGGAAGTACATTCTCTCTTTGATCTGTTTTAATGGAAGTTGTGTCTGGGGATGAGAAGAAAATGGGTCTGTCTTTTTCTGGAGTTTCAGGAAGGCAATTTGTCTTAAACAATGGTGTTACTTAAAAGTGCTTTATTTGTTTCTTAAATGCAATAAACCAGAGCTGCCAACTGCATGGAAGTAATCATTTGAATTTGAAAAATACCATTGGAAAATAACATTGGAAATTATTTTTTATAATCTTGGGACGTGGGATTTACAAGTTTATAGTATGTGGATAAAGAAGACCTTAGAGCTGTAGAGTAAGCCGGGCACACCCTGTTTTCTGACTACCTTCAAGTGTTTACTCCTGTGTCCGTCTAACATCTGGCATCTAGATAAATTCTTAAGATAAAAATGTGGTATTGAGGCTTAATGTTTCAGAGCAAATGTAGTCAAAATGATTTGCTGTAAATGTGTTGCAATGAACAGCAAGAAACATAAAAATTAAGTAACTAATTACCAGGATGGATATGCTCCCATGATCTCTCAATGAAGTATCAAACTTAGAAGCCATCTTTTAGTATGGCAGATTATCTCTCTCCAGAAGGAATTAAAAGTGTTTTGTTTTGTTTTTGTTTGTTTGTTTTTGAAATGGTTAAGGTATTTAGAGCCCTGTCTTTTTGTTATTTATTTTTAATGTGCTTATACTTAACGAACTTTTTTTTTTCCGCAGGATTACCTACTTGCATCCCTGAATGAAGAGTCTTATATTCCAGAAGTAATATAGCTTCCACTGGGATTAATCAGAAAAGAGAGATGACACAATGGGCATCTTGAAATCTCTGAACTGTTAAAACATCAGTTCTTAAGCCACCAGTTTTTACTACCTGCTGGTCTGATAAAGAATCAGATTTTTCCATTGGCTACTGCTCTCAGTAGCACAGGGTGTGCTTACTAACCCTGGTCTGAATAAGTGGTACTGCAGTGGCACCAAAGTGTAAGAAGACCAAATTTTAAATAAGCAAAATATGTCCCACAGAGAAAGAACTAGTCTCATGTCAATAAAACATAGGCATATGTCAGCATTGGTGGCCTTCAATAAAGCATATTCTTTGGTGTTTTTTTTTCCTCAAGCACATTTCAAAATGGTCTACAAGCCCAAATTTACTTCACTAGTCACCTGCTTAGAAGAAATACATTCAGCACAACTATTCAGTATAGTTTCCTCTTTAGGCAGCAGAACAAGCTCATTGTATGTGCTTTTTCTAACCACAGTGAAAAGTTCCACCAGCCAACTGAACTGATCTCTTCAATTTTCAATACTTTTATATATAAATATATATATACATGTTTAATTTTCACTCTATTACCTGTAGGGTGCAGTTAGTTTTATTCTCCAGGTACCTTGTCCATAGTAACTCCCCAGCCTGATCACTCTATGCAAACCTTTTTCAGACTACTACTTTTGTCACATAAAAATATGCTTCATGAGAGCAGGGGGAGACCATAATGTCTATTGTTGTATAAATCACTTCAGTCATGACATAGGAAATATTTTCAAAAGGAAGACACATTAATAACTGAATACATTTTGAAAAAAAAAAATGATTCTCATATGAACTGTTTAAAGACTTAAGTCTGAAGTGCAGGGAACAGTGTTCCTGGGCTCCCATTTACTCACTCATATGAATAGACCTTATTTCATATGCATTAAATCTACTGTACATTCACCATATAATCACTTTGCATGGATGGGAAAATCAAGAGGTAGATTCCAACCTTGTTGAAATATGCAGCACAGAATTTCTCTGCATGCGCATGTCTTGCCTCCATAAGTCTTGCCATTGCTTATGCATGCACATCTTTTTAACAACAGAATGGAGATATCAGACTAAAGCTGACATTTTCCTTTTACATAAGTTTATGTAAATGCGTATGGTACAGTACTTCCAAAGCAGGTGGTACAATGATGTCAGTGGGAGCACATCCTGAAGGCATTTCTGCAGCACAAAGCTATTCATTCAACCAATTAGACATCTCTAAACAAAAGATTGAGTTGTGCTGCTTTGAACAGCTGTCACTACCGATTCTTGTTTATTGTGGGTTGTTTGTTTGTTTTTGAATTCATGTTTAGCCATTTATCAGTATGATAGATTCACAGAATCATAGAATTCCAAGGTTGGAAAAATGCTACAAGATCATCCAGTCCAACCATCCACCTATCACCGAAATTTCTCACTAAGCCACATCCCTCAACACAGTGTCTAAACTTTCCTTGAACACCTCCAGGTTTGGTGACTCCACCACCTCCCTGGGCAGCCCATTCCAGTGCCTGAGCACTCCCTCAGAGAAGTATTTCCTAATATCCATCTCTTCTGATGCATTCCCTCTAATCCTATCACTAGTTACGTGGGAGAAGAGGCTGACCCCCATCTCACCACAGTCTCCCTTCATGTAGTTGTAGAGAGAGATAAGGTCTTATGGTCTTTACTATTTCCATAGCTTTTTTTTTTTTTTTTTTTTTTTTTTTCCCCTTAACCTTCTTTGAGAACGCAGATCTCTGTTTCATTCATTTCTGGGTTTGAATCCACAGTTTCAAAGTGGTTCTACTAACTCTCTTATTTTTCTTCAGCTACATTTATAATGCAGTGCAACACAACACAACTCGCATTACACTGTACTAAAATACAGCATAATTTCTTGTCAGAAACTTGTTTATTAAAAACATTTCAATTTGAACAGCATTTATAGCCAAGTGTTGAAGCTATTTCCTGTGCAATAATAAAAATTTACTACCACTTTTTGCATTTGGTAACATTTTATCATCTACAGTAGAAGAATTATGAATCTAACCAGTTCAGTTATAAGCCATATATTTTCCAGCTTGATACTGGTATCCTTCTGCCTAGAGGATATGTAATAGCTTTAATTGCTCCCATTGTTTACTAAGGAAACAGAAGCAGGGTGCTTGAAAAAACCCTTTGCCTTACAGTTAAAGGACAAAGTTCAGGGAGTTGATGAGGGAGTCTCTGCATGCAGGTGTGAAACTTCAGGGTAGTTATTGGTCTGTTTTTGCAGCTGTTGATCTTTCACAGCTCTCAAAAAGACCATGCTGAGCAGGAATTAGTTCGTTGAAAATAACCGAACACAGTGATCAGGTATCACTAACCCCATAATTCTTCTGCACTATTTCAGGATAATGTTTACTTTGTATTTTCTTTCTACTTCTTGTAAATTAGACACAAAAAAGAGGAAATTGGTCTAATTATTCCATTGGAAAATGAGTCTTGATGTCTGCTTTGTATACTCTTTTTATTTTGCTTATTATTCTGGTCGTGTAATTTTTATTTCTAAGGAGATAAAATTTGGGCAATGATCTGAGAGTACTTCACTCGAATCTTGATGAGGACACTTGAAAATTTCAGAAAAAACACCTCTCTGAAATAATTAATTCCCAATCATTACATGGCCCTGATGAATACTGTGAGGATGCTAGGAATGAGATATTAGCAGCTCAGTAGCCTACTTGGTAGGGATTTTTCTCATTAAAACTGTTCATTAAATCGTTTAGCAGTGGTAGTGAGGCCAAATATAGAATATTCAAGACACCAAAAGGCATTTTCAGCAGAAACAATGATGTCTGATAACTTAAAAGGGACTAGAAAGGAAATTGAGTGTGGAACTATAACATTTTTATATATGACCTTGTGAAAGTCAGGAGCATTGTTTCAAACCAGCTTTAAGTGCATCAGAAGGAAAGGAGCATGGTTCGAAAGTGGTTGTAAAGATTATGGCTCCTGTTGTGTGTAGTTACTTGGAGGAGTGGATCCAGAGCTGGCCAGACCCTGGAAGGGAACTTTCATTATGCTGGGTAGGAACTGAGCTGAATCTTAGTACCAGAATTAACATTTCTTCTCTTTTATTCTAGCTCTGTTCATATGAAAGTCATGGTGGAAATGAGGAAAGTTTTTTTTTTTTTTTTTTTGTTTTTTTTTTCTTCTGTGACATACAACAATAACGAACGACTGCTCATGATTAGGCATAGTAGTGTCTCTGATGTAAAAGATTATCAGGCAAATGGCTGTATTCAATATCGGACCATCGCTCCACCCCACATCAGGCCTCTCCTTCCAGGTTAAAGATGCTATTAGCCCAATTCATAGATCCTGTAATATTCACAGAGGGAAATAGTATACAAATGAGCATTATCATTGTGACCTATCCAGAAAAGTTAAGCACACAGATTCCATTAAAAATAGTTTACACAAGGAAATCACAAGGAAAGTGTTCCCTGAATCTTTCTCTAATAAAATTGAATCAAGTGAATAATTTATGTAGTTCAATTTTAAATTCTTTATTCTCCATTTTATTCTAAAGTAAGAATTATTCTTTCTTGAAATATCCTTAAGAAAAGAATTTAAAAGAGGAAGGATAGAAGTTATTTACCATTTATAACAGAGAAAGGACTGGTTTATGATGCTTTTACTGTTATTCATGCCATAATAATTTATGTGACTTTCTAAGCTATGCAGTCTTGCATATAGAAGCTTGTCTACCCCAGGGGTGGTAGGCTGGTAGCTGAGATTGAAATAAAATTAAAATCTTTTTCTCTTTCCATAATGCAAACTATTCATGCTTCAGAAGACTGTACTGTGTGACACTTCTTCAGATAGATGCAGTTTCCTGATGATGTGTCATGCTTCATTATGTTAGCAAGTTCTGTTCCTGAGGGTTAATCGAATAGCCAGTGGAATTTTCTCACATCTTTTTCATGTGCGCCTCATGTAAGTTTCTTTGCTGAAGGAAGGCATTTAGATATCACTCTAAAATTTCTTTTTGAATGCAGTTCTCTAAATGATGAAGGGCATACCAAGGCCCAAAGTGTGGGATGGGCCTAATGTTCCAATTGCTTACACAGCTATCCTGCTAGTGCAGTCCAGTTGTCTTAAGGGAACTTGTAATTGCTCTGGGTCTATGCTGATATCCAGTTATACCATCAAATGAGAGTTCTCCAGATGGTCTTCACAATGGTCACCAACAAAGAAGGAATTGCACACATGCAGTTCAAGAACAGCAGTAGTAACACAATAGGGAAAACAAACGAACAAACAAACAAACAGCAACAACAACAACAAAAGCTGAGAATTAGCAGAATTACGCATTTGCTGGTAAAGGAGTAACAGAGTAACATTTCATGACTTCTGTTAGGGCCATAGCACTGTACTCTAACATTAACGTACATGTTATTTTGGTGCTTTGAAGGACCACAAATTCCCAATGAAAAAGTTAGGGTTATGTATGCTTCTGACACTTTTATGTGTGCTTTCCTTGAATATACAAAGTTTTTTTTTTTTTTTTCTTGTATTGATGCATATATTAATCAGACCTAAAATATCTATAAATATGTTTTTAGGTGCTAAAGGCCAACTTCTGCTCTTTTGAAGATTAAGAGGTCTGAATCAAATCTGACCCATCACACAAGACTCCTAAGAATTCTGTTGTCACTAAAAGGTAAGTGTGACATGTTTTCAGGGTTAATGAGTCTACCCTGTGTTCTGGTATCACTCTTCACACCTTATTCTGCAGGAACTGCCACAGAGGTACCACTGCAGGGTGTGTTCACCCTGAGACGAGACAGCTCTCTACATAACATCTGTGGATGCTGCACAGGACAGCAACCACTTAGTTTACATCAAAGTGTACCAGAATATCAGCCTACATCAAATTCACTGCATTTTCCTACAAACTCAGTGAGAACAAACCTCTTTTCATCAAAAAATTGTGTTAAATCTTCTGTCTTCTTATTATTTTTTTTTAATTGGAATTCTTTCATATTTACATTCTCTGACCACGAGTTAAATCCTTAGTTCATCTAGGCTAATAAGAGCAGCTGAGGCCTGATCCACTACTTGCTTGAATTGTGACGCAAGATCTTAATATCATCAAGCTCTAGGCCAGCACCCGTGGACATAAATTCACTTGTACTTGGAGAGAGTCTGCCGATATCTGTACTGCTGCAAACCACTCAGTTGCATAGCCTTGTCCCAGGTACCATGCAGATGGTGATGGATGCCACTGCCTTCCGTGTCATGAAGATGAGTAAAAATTATAAATGACTTTTCCATCACTTTCAAAAAGAGTGCTACATTTTTTCCTTATAAGAAGAAAAAAATCATTTCAGTTTTTGTTGTTATTGTTCAGTTGTTAAACAACAACAGCTACATGCAAAAGCGTACTGAAAGTCACTGCTTTTTGTTTCTGTTTCATTATGTCTGAGTTGGGCTGAACAGCAGAGCTCTGGGTTTGGTATTTGTCAGCTCCTGCTGCTCCAGAGCCAGCAGAGGGAGCACAAAACACTCTTTGTTTTCATTTCACGGTGATGGTGTCGTTGACTTAAAAAGGACATGCAGAAGTCAGAGTTGTTAGAACCCATAGGGCGTCATCGGGTTATGTATTTTTCTAGCTGTCTATTTAGAACTAGTACTGGTGGTATCTTTCATCTCAAAAATTCACACACAGCTTTCACGTATTGCTTGTTTTCTTTTGAGAATCTATCAGAATAATATACTTAATTCTTGTTAGTTTAGCTAATGTGAGCTGTCAAATCTCTTAACCACCTTACAAATGTCTAAATAAGTGACAAAAGAGGTAGGAATATGTAGAATTTTCTACTTCAAAAGGGACTACATTGGCTGTTGTAACTCCAGTGCAAGTTAGCATCACAATCTTGTCAATTCAATTTTCATATCCTCCCTGTGTAATGCAGCTGTGTGTGTGTTCTGCAGTTCTTGAAATATCTTCTTCCAGCTCCACTGCCTGAGGCCACAAGTGTGCAGCACAGTTCTCTCTCCTGAAGAATGTCAAATGTAATGGAAAAATGAACTTGCAAAGAGCTGCTTTTTGTATGCCTTCCTGCTTGGTTCTGCTGCCTGCTCTTTTTGCTTTCCCTCATTCTCACAGGTTTTATATTCTGCTTTTGGAACTGTATCCAAAGCTTCCTCAGAATGAGTCACTTTTAAAAAGCTTCCTCACAAGGAGGCTTGTCACACACATGAATGGAGCATTGCTGAACTCTCACAATGTGGCACAAGCCGACCCCAGGTTTCGATGCCCACTCTCAGAATTAGCATTCTTGTCTAACAATGGTTTTTGCTCCTTCTCTTCCTGCTACTAACGCTTGTGACCTGATCTATTCAAGATATCAGACTCACAAAAATAAATGAAAAGTAGAAAGATTAAAGTGAAGTTTAACTTCATGGAATAGGACAACTTAAGAGCTAGGTTATCTTCCTTATTCCTTGGACCTCAGTATTATAACTGAAGCAGAACTGTGAGTGATCTTGCATTCAGTGCCAAAGGTGAAGTCAGTTTTTCTTCACAAGGGGCAAAGCCTACAAGATTTAAAAGTAACTTCAAAGAAACTACTCTCATGGCCAAGGGAGGAGAACTGGGCCGCAGGAGCATACTCTGCTGCTTTACCGAGGAAGACAGAAGTGTTCAGCATCTGTTGAATGCTTTGTATTCCTTTAAACCTCTGAACAGTCTTACAGGGAAGGAGAAAAAGTGTGAGATACCTGTACCGAACTAGTTAACACTGGAAGACTATAGGCTAGAAAGCCTTCCTGACACTTGGCTGAAAACAGCATCAGTAAATAGAAGAAAAATGAAGCAGCTTTGCTGCCTGAAGTCCCGAGAGCTGAACAGTTTTCCCTGGAGCTTACACATGAATTTCCAATGCTAAGCAGCCCTGAAGTTGTGTCTGTTGTGTCTGCACAACACTGCAGCTAATCATCTTCAAAGTTCTGGAGCATGTGGAGAGCAGAATTCTTCCCAAAGGAGTCACAGAGTGCAGAAGAAACAGGAGTGAGCACTTCTCTGAAATCCTGCATCTGCATTTCACACATAATTTTAACATTGTGAAGGAAGGAAAGGAAAAAGAAAGAGGAGAGAAGAGGGAAATAAGAGGAAGGAAAGGAGAAAGAGTATGGGCACTAAGACCCCAGCTTAGTATATACTGATAGAATGTTCCATAGACTGGAAATTAAAATGACATTCTATTTAATTTTTAAGTAACCACAGTAACATTTCTTTTCAAACTTTAGATATGATGTGTAGAAGACTCCCATGTGGATCTGGCAAACTTGCTTCTAGGCTGTGAGCCAGCTATCCTTGAGCGCTGGAGAAGTCCAGAAGTCCCAGTTCAAATGAGAGTGTCTCTGATGCATTATATGGTATGCATGGCATCCTCTACAATCAGAATGTACGTATACGATGACTACAGGCTATTTTCATTTCTTATCTTCCTTTGACTAATATTTTTGCAAAAGCAAGCAGTCTAGAAGCATTGTGTATGGTGGACATCACCATATTTATTTCATACAATGTTTTAAACCTTGTTCGCACCAGTGACCTTGTACTACCTTTGAAAACCTCCATTACTTCACTGATTAAGCTGATGGATTGACAGTTTTCTGCTTTCTATGCAAAAGATGCATAACACCTTGCTTGATTACAGACACAATTGCACAGAATTATTAGCATTATGCAGTAGAAACGATGAAAGTGCAATTTATGATCGCCTGGCTCCCAGCCTGTTTTACTCCTAGCAAGAGAATATTTTGGAAAAGAAAAATAAGAAGCAGAAGAGGTGCAGCTGATGATCCGTTTCTGTTCTACTTGAGACAGAAGCCAAGCATGAAAAATTTAACCTAAAATGATTAACATTCCCGGGGTTATAAACCATACTGAAAGCTACGAAGGAGGTTATTAGAAAACCTTAATTAAAAACATCACTACCAGCTCTCCACATAATAAACACACTTGATCTAGTAAAAGAAAATGAAGTTAATAGTGAATACACATTTGAAATAAAACACTTTTACAATTTCCTGTTGGGGGAGCCCTGTAGTTGAGGTTTATCCCCTCAGCACGTATCTTCATGGCCCCACTGCAGCCAGTGATGAGGGATAATGGTGAAGCTGCTTTGGTTGGAGAGGATGTACATACTCACCGTGATGCACAGAGGGAGGCTGGGAGCATGGCACCCACTTCTCCCTGCATTATTGCTAGACGAAGGAGAAGGACAAGTGTCAGAACCCCTGTGGGGATCACATGACAGGAGCAGCCTTAGACAGGTCCATGCTAGCTAAAGCAGAGGTCAGGCTGAGCACATCACATGGACTTCTCTGAGGAAGTGATGCTGACAGCTGACAGGAGCACCACAGTAGACGTAATCTCCTTGGACTTCAAGAGGCCTTTTGCTGTGGTATGGCTTCAAAGGGCAGTTTTTATAGCTGATGTTGCTGGCAAGGTTGTAGCAGTTAGAACAGCAGCAGAGTGAAGGAGGCAAGTTAAAAGCTCATTTGGATTTGGTGCTAATCAAGTTGGCAGTGACACTTTGAAATAATAAGCATTTTAAAAATAGACTTTGCTTGCTACTGCAAGTACTGCCTATACTTAACCAAGCAAAGAAGGCTGATTTCAGTCAAACAGATGAGCTTGATAGCTTTAATTAATTCTTAATAATGAAAAAATAGAAGTCAAGCATTTCATACTTATGCTCTAGGTCTCACACATATGAGCATCAGAGTAAATTTATTTCCATTTATTTTCATGTGTGAAAATCTATTGATGTTGTAATTAACTCTGTGCTTAAAAGTATAACTATTTTTATTAGGAGGTGTTTTGTTTGTTTCAGTAAGAGTTGTACCACTAGTGGCAGACAGGAAATCTCAAGTTGCACATAAGCTATAAAGACTCAATTGTATTTCTCTCTCCTCTCCTCTCCTCTCCTCTCCTCTCCTCTCCTCTCCTCTCCTCTCCTCTCCTCTCCTCTCCTCTCCTCTCCTCTCCTCTCCTCTCCTCTCCTCTCCTCTCCTCTCCTCTCCTCTCCTCTCCTCTCCTCTCCTCTTCCTCTTCCTCTTCCTCTTCTGTCCTCTCCTCTCCTCTTTTGCAATAAACTAGAAAGATGCAGATTTGGCAGCCTCTCCGTGCTACACTACCTCACTACCAATCCAGCTTTGTCAGTGTTGCTTTGCTGTTTCTTTTTTTTTTTGGTGGTGGTGGTGTTTGTTTTTTTTTCCTAGTGTTCGATACATGAGAAACAGGGATCCCTGAACACTAATTCTGAAGAGGAGAAATCTTAATAAATAAACAAACCCTTCATCCTCTATTGTTTCCTAGCTCAGGATTTAGTTAAGTCTAGATTGTAAGTACCAAATAAAAATTGCTGACTTTTATTGATTTAGAGAAGTTTAAACTTTTTTTTTTTTTTTTTTTTTTTTTTTTTTTTGTACTTAATTATGATGATGTTTTGCCTTGGAGCTATTTGAGGCTGAAAAACAAGACTTCAATGATAAAATACAGAAACAAAGACAGGCTACTCTTGTCAGCATCAGAAAATAAATAGCATTAATCTGTCTTCATTACTGCCATGCATGTTGTAATACAAGAGTCCACCAGGTGGGAAGAAGAAGAATATTTATAACCACTCTACAAGTGCTAAGAATCATGCTGAAACTTAAACTGCAAAATTTTCTTTGATCAGCAAAGTGACAGTCATTTTTTCTTCAGAAGCTTTTTGACATCTTTATGTTAGAATGCTGAGAGAGTGCAGAATCGTATGACCTGACCTGTCATCACCAGTTCTCAATAGGAGGTGCCTCGTGGTCATTTGTGCCTTGAAAACTCTGCCTCAACTGTACACTGTAGCAGCATGTTCATTCTGGCTGGAGTTGTAGCTCTTCCCTGCTTTATTATTTAAAAGTATGAAGTTTTAATTAGCACATAGTTACATTTTAAAGTGCTTTAGAATACGTTTTAGAATATGTTGTATCTTTAAAGGCTTTCAGCAAATTAATTTTGTTGGTTGTTTTCTTTTCTTTTCTTTTTCCCTGAGAATTAGCTGTCTACGAAATCTGCACTAAATGTTTTTGAAAGTAGGGGTTGGGCACCCACAAATGTGCAATTCAGTTCAGTGATTTACATTATATGAAGATCTGGACTATTAATTATTGGAAGCCTACCTTTTTAAAAGAATTTTTTAATCATTTTGACATCTAGCCATCTGGCTTCAGTTTCCCTTGGTATGCACTTTCAGGCATAAGCACAAGGAAGCTTTGTTTAAAAATGCAGATTACCTAGGCAGTGTGTAGGAGATGCTGAAAGATGCAGCACTGATTTCATAGTTTATTTCTTTGCAAAGTTGTCTTGGTTAAACTTCACATACCAGTCAGTAATGTGTTTGATTTACTGGTCTGTTTACTATGACTTTCTACTACTGTTCAAGCATTAAACTGGTGGTATAAGAACAAATGCCTTGGATTGCACAAGCAATGTATCTGCCACAACATCCTGTCCCCCCATGGTGTCGATAGGAGATGCCGTTTAGGGAGTGCATGTGAGCCTGACAACTTTCATCAGCCTGTTCCTCTGGTGCATCTCTAACACGTACGAATGATGTGAAAGAGTTAAGGCTGTAGGTGCATTATCCACTCTAAGCATATTTCACAACTTATTTGCATCTCTTCTGTTAGGAGATTTTGGTACCTTTATTCACAGGTTTCCCTGCTTTCCCTCCTGAGCAGGTATTGGGCTCACCTCTCACTCCTGAGAATGCTTGCAGACAGTGGCTCTGCCTCTGATGGGACTGAAGATGCAACTCAGTTTAGCTGGTAGTGCTTCCGTTGACAAGGAGACTGAGCTAGCATTCTCACCCTGCAGAGCTGATTGTCCAGAGCATTATCATCATGTCAAATGGTCAGAAGTTGTAGTTTGGGCTGTGAACTCACAGAGATTTAGGCCACCTCTAACATGCTGCTGGCCAGAAAGAGAAAGCTCCACAGTCCCTGCCCTTAGATTTACAGCTCCTTCTTTCATATAGCTCCTACACATAGACCATAATTTTCTTTGCCAGGAAAGAACAGTCTCATCTATAAAGGAAGAGTTAGTGTTTGAACACAGAATTCTGTTCCCCCAGGGGACCTGATTTTACCCAGCACAATATATCCTGATACAGCAGAGTTATTGACTGCAGTTCTTCACACTGCTGCACAATGGAAACCTCTGTAAAATCACTTTTAATTGTCAATCTGCCATTATTGTATGCTCAAGAATGGCTTTAGAAGATATTGCAGGACACAGAAGAACTGAGAAGAGCTTCACACCAGTCCACTTCTTTTCACCTTAGTCCTTCTGCTGAGCTTTCTCCATTCACTGGGTGTGGAGACAACCTATGATCCCGGACAGCAGCATGTGCAGTCCCAAGCCACTGCCTCCCTCTTCCTGCTTTCAATTTACAGCAGGAGTGTACTCCTGTCATCTGATGTCCCTGGTAGGAGAAAATGCTCTATAGTTACTTTGCTACCCCAGCTGTGAGGTTATCACACTTTTATTGATAAAGTCTGAAGGTAACTTGTTTATTTTAATAAAGATTTGAGGGCTGTTTCATATATATACTGCTAAAAAATATGGGAGGGGGCCAGTGATTGGAAGTTTTTTTTTATGAACTGAATTTTGTAACATTTGTGATATCTCAATTAGGGGTATTTTATCAAATCTAGTAACATGAACATGGTTAATTTTTAAGTTCCTTAAGACTTTTCTAGGAAAACATATTTCCTATTCCCGCTGTAATTTTTTCACTTTTTTTCACTTTGTTTAAAAACAGCTATTTGCTTTCAACATCTTTGATTATTGTATGTGTTATTAATTTAGCAAAAGAGATGTTTGTGTGAAGAAAAATAGCTTAAATTGCATTAAGATCCTCTTCATCCCCAAACCTGTGGTACTTTTGAGGATTCTGCAGTCGACATGTACAGCTGAATTTCATAGCTCAGTGTGTGCATCTAACAAAACCCATCATCAGCCAATTGGAAGTCTGATTTTCAAGGACCATTGAACACTGAGCATTCCCAGTGAGTTGCAATTACAGAAACAATTGTGCTAAATAACTTTGGACTGATGGTCTGTGAACATCAGCCCTCCCAGCTTCCCATCTCTTATTTCAGCTACACTCTGACAGCGCACAGGCTTACAGAAGTAATATTTTAAAGAGTGTCATGTGCTTCAGAAACTCTGACTTTCGTCAGCTTCCTGTAGACTGTGCCAGTGTTTTATGATTCCATTCAGTGAATAGCCTAATTTCTGCAGTTTTATTTGGTGTTAGCTAGAAAAAGGGCAGGGTTTGATCTACTGAAGGCAAAGCATCTTCAGCTCTGCTAACATAGTTCCTATTCAACTTTCAATCTTAGCAGCATAAATCAGAAGAAAGCTGTATGTCTCACTCTTCTCTCTTTCCACAATGCTGAACATATTGTCAAACATATGAGGTTGTTTACTCAAGATAAATAATAGACCATATCAGAAAATCTATCTTTGTTTATTAACCTTGTAAATTGCTCATTTTTGAATTTTTATTTGGCACACTGTCATGAATACATTGGTACACTGTCATGAGATTAAAGATTTCAAACCTCCTTATAACTCCAACAAAACCTGTGAACAATGTAAAGTTTTTGGACTAAGATTAGTAAATTGGTATCTGATGCCAATGCATGGGTTATAAACTTGTGTCATGCTGATCAGTAACGTCAATGGTAGTGCTGAATGTAATAGCTTAGCATTACCAGTAGTCAACAACCTGCCTGGAAGTGTTTATACACTTCTTGTTCCTCTCTGCTAGCTCTTTGGATGGAATGCCACATACTGCTCATGACATGAGATTTTCGTATCTGATGATGTTTTCAAATCATGTGAAGATGTTTAGTAGTCTCACTAAAATTCATTAACGAGCCTACACATAATACAACATGTCTGTCCTCGCTGGTCACTCTTGAGTAAGGACAAAAAGATGCACAGTTGAACTAAAAGGGCTGCTCTGAAAATAGTGCCTCCTATTTTATTATATTAACCCATGACATCAGAGGCAGTTGCTGGCGGTATAGCAATAGAGGTTGAACCTTCCGATCAGTATCTCATTACGTTGTGTTGCTATGCGATAGATGGCAGCAGAGTGACAGTCTGATAAAATGGAGTCTGATGTGGGAGTGTCTATGAAGCAAAGGTGTCATTGAATTCCTCCATTTGGAAAAAAGTGGCACCCAGTGATATTCACCGATGCTTGCTGAACATTTCTGGGGACCAGACAGTGAATATAAGCACAGTGAAGTGTTGGATGGTGCATTTCAGCAGTGGTGACAGCAACATGAAATACAAGTCACTTTCCAGATGGCCATGCAGATTTTGACTAGCACCAGTGTGCATGCTCTCGTTCGTTGCTGGTGAAAGTGCACATCTAATGGTGGTGTCTGTGCTGAAAAATAGTGTATTGTAGCTGAGAATTTGCTCCATCACATAGTGTTATTGTGCTCTTTGTAGCTGTTGTAGTTTCCATGGATGTAAATAGTAGATGGTCTTGCCACATCTCTTACTGCAAACCCATCTGAAGTTGACTACCAAGGCAAAAATGTGGCGTAAACATTGCACAAATTAATTCTGTGGAGAGCAAATGATCTGTTTTGCAGGTCTGCAAACTTGTTACCTGCAGTGAGAACAGAACAGATGTAAAATATTTTCTCTGCTATAGAGTATTAAATGTAATAATTAAGAGCAGCTTTGTACTTCTCCAATCCTATTCAAACACAGGTGGAAATGCAAAATGTATTGTGTAAACAACAACTCCAAGAGGTAATACCTAAATAGTGATGTGTTTTGACAAGGTAGTTAACAAAGTGGAAAGATGAACATCTGTCTTCTGTAAATGGGCTGACAGATACAGTGAAGATTTGAAGTACAGGAAGGCTTGCTGAGAAACTTGCATCATACTGCCTCTCCCAAGTCCTGCTTCTAAAAGTGGACTTCTTACATTGTTACTCTAAAGGGATGAACCACCAGAATTAGAAGCTTGACTGAGTGAGAAAGGACTGTTTCTTGCAAGTCTGTCTGAAAGAAGAAGGTATTTATATTCTGATCACAGGATGAAAATGAATATGATTTACAGTTAAGATGTCTAGAAGTAAGAATTGGAAGACCCATTGGGAAAAGAGTTAAGGAATGTGAAAAAGACATAATTCCAATAAAAAAAAAATACTTAGTTAATGAATAAATATATTACATTTGAATGTATTGTGCATTCAGTTATTAGCAGACCTAAAATCAGTGTGTGATAAATAGGTGTTGTACATTATTAGTTTCATTTTATTATTCCACTACTTATATTACAGAATTAAATGTTTATTAAAAAAGAATAATAATAAAGACATAGAGAGGGGTTCTAAGAAATTGCTTTCAAATTTGCCTGGAATGAAACCCAGAGACTTCAGTACAAAACCAAGAATAACAACTTCCTTCCTTTTTAATATTAATGTCAATGTTAATTCTGCCTTTGTAAGTGTGGATATGATAGAAGAAAGCATGTGGAGTGTCAAAGACTGCATTTAAAATAATGGATAACACCTGTTGAGGGAACTCAAACACCTTCTGAGGGAATAGATGACAAACTTAGTAAAATGGTAATTTATTTTGGGCTGAAATTTTGCATTCACAGTTGAAAGGTATTACATCCATAGAAAAACTTACATGACAAGGATTTTAAATTAGGGACCTTCTAAACTCAGAGCAAATAACTTCACTAGTATCCAGAAGGTAGTAGGGGTTCTGACAAGAGATAATAACTTCAAAAGCACACTCACACATCTGTTGTCCCTTTCTCTAAATTTTTCAATATGCAACATGATGCAAGTGAGGAGAATTTCTTAATAACATGAACACAAGAAAATTCTCTCGGGTGATAATATATTCAGCACTTCTGCTTTAGTTTATCTTCACTTGAGGCTACAACTGCAAGGTGAGACTGGGTCAAAAATTTCAACCTATACTCACTATAAATAAAAGTTTGTTGTTCTTAGAGAGAATGGATGAGAGCAGTTGAGTGATTGGTAAAAAAACTAAGACTTTTCTAAGTATAAGCACCTTTGAATAGGAAACACTTTGAATAGGAAATGCAACAATCATTTAAGGTCTCCCTTTCCTCTCATCACATGTAGAATTTTTGCTGTATATTGCCATACATACCTGTGCCCAAGATTTCCACTACAATACCACAAATCAAATCATGGAGGATACAAATTGTTATTTGGTGAAACCACTAGGATATTTCCAGGATAGGATTATCCCAGCAGCCTGACTCCTCACAGTAATAGTTGTCTGTGAGGAACAATGGCAGTTTAAGCAGTGAAAACCTATTTGTTTTCATGTGGGTTATAGACAGGGGTATGGATGTATTTATTTATTTATTTATTTTGATGGTGGAAGAACACAGGAATATGGACCATGTGGGTGCTGGTTGCTATGGTAACTATAAAATCACATCCTCCATAGCCTTTCTATTTAATTATATACATCACTGACTATCAAGTCGGGTAAATTTCAGTTTTTCTTTAAAACTACGGAGTGCAAAGGGAAAAGACTGCAGTTTTAACCTTTCCCTTTGTCACTGATATTCTTGAGAAGAGAATATTGTCCTTCTTCCAGGCATTTTTGCTGATGTTCCATTCAGTTTTATTGATACAGTAAATTATTGTATGGGGCTGTAGTGCCACACAGTTAAGGGTTAGAGGTTTGTCATTGTTTCCTGGGTATTTATAGCCTAAATCTCCAGACTTCTCCTTGATGTACATGATTTGTTCCCAACCTGTATGCTATTGAGGTAGTATTTCAACTTTGAAAATACCTGTATCATGCTGAAAATCATGTCTGTTTGAAGACTGCCTGAAAAACACCAGTTGTATATAAGGAAAAAAAAAATGTTGTATATTGCCATTGAAAACAAAGCCAAGATATCAAAACCAAAACTCAGTTTGTACACTGACTTAAATGTACTTTATGAACTGCTCTTGCACACCACAGTGATTTACGTAAATAACAATGTGAGCAGGCATTAATAGATCTCACACCCGTCTGTACTTACATCATTCTGATAACTTCTCTGTTCCTAAGCTAGCTTAGGTGTAATTATTGACATTTCACAAATAATTTTGGTATCTAGGAAAAAAATATTACTATCATTTATCCTAATGTCATACGTAACTTTTGTAACACGTTGGTGGTTTGTTGTCTGTTGTTGTTAGCAGAAGAGAAGTATATGCAACTGACTGACTAAAAAAAACATAGTATCTTGCTTTTTTACATTATATGGAACATGTAAAAAAGATTATCTCAGAATATTTTTCTTTAAAATCTACTTTTTAAAGATGTGAGGATTGATATTCACATAGGTATAATGCATCTATGTTTAATTCATATCATACTTTCTTCATTATTTTTATATGTATTGTCATACCTTACCAAAATGAATATTTTCACATCTATTCATTTTCCACATTATAATGAAAAGTCTAGGTCCCACACAGGATTTCTTCATGCAGTTTAAGTGCATCTGTTGTTGGAGATATTCCAGGCAAGAAGACACATACTACTAATTATGCTTATTAGCTAAAGTAGCATTACCCATTGCAATCAAAATTATGCATTGCAAAGTAAGTGGAAAGTAAGTAATAGAATTGAGAGATGTATTAAGACATTTTATAAAGGCACTTCCTCTGAAATTGTTACACAGCAGGCACCTTTGGCCAGGTATTTAATAAATACAGAATTATTTACAGAGTTAACTGACATAGATAACATTTTTGAAGCTGAATTCTTAGTATTTATTGTATTGGACAAAGTAATTTGATATAAACATAAGGAAAGAAATATATATTGTGGATTTTAAAACTAGAATGTTGGTAATGAACCAAGAAAATTTTTATGAAAATCAGTGTCAGTAAGTCAGTCACTGTGGCCAGAAATTAGCCTATTGCTGTGATTAATAGTGTTTTGAAGTGTATGTTTATGCAATTTGGTAAGTACTTTTAATGTTAGTGCTATTGGAAAACTAGAATGACGATCATTTCTTTGGTTGTTCAGCACCAATCTTCTTCATGTTATAAAAGGCATTAAGGGGAAAAACACAGAAAAATCCTATCATCTGCCTGAGTAAAGAGCCCAGCTGTCCTAAAAGTCCTAGTATGCTGCCTAGAAGTGTGCATCCCAAACTGTAGTTGAGGTTTATGAACTGGTGACTGGCAGTTCTAAGCAGTATTTTGTCTAGTGTCATGCGTCAAGCTGCAGGTGCCAATGGTAGCAATTTCACATTTGTTGTGAAGCTGATACAATCCTTAATTTTCATTTTCTATATCATCCTACTTCCAAACATCGGGATTCTTGGCTAATTTGGAACGTGTTTTCTCTGTATGGATTGCCCAACTACTGGTGGAGGTGTATCCTCTTAGCTTTTTGAAACCCCAAAGTAAGGCACCGGAATACTGTGCACAACATACCAATTTGTTTAATCTCAGTTACAAAATTAGCCACTTTTATACCAACCTACTTGCTAGTCTCAAAAGCTTGCAACAAGGAGAATAAGTATGTCTTAAGGAATTGTTATTCTAATATCCCTTAACAGATTAATCAGAGAATAACTAATAGTCCAGTTACAATTATCTTAACACTTATGATTCAAATGTACAATTAAGATTAGTTTACAGAAACGGTATAGTATGTCCATGTTTCTCTGATTTTAATGTCATTTTGCATTTCTGGGTCCTAAGTTTGATAACTTTGGTTTGGGAAGGGGAAAAGATGATGGCCAGTCATAAGCATCATAATTCTTTTGGGAGGACTGCTGTACTCAAGGTTCCTTCCTCCTCTTATCTGGGTCTGCCTGAAGGTATTTCATGTTTTTATAATATGCTCTATACCTTTGTTTTTCTTTATTGCCTCACATCTCCATATTACCTCTGAATATACTGCACATTTACTTATGTTACATACTAATTTAATGTTGTCTTGCTGGCCTTAAGACCATCTTTACCCTCCTCCCAATGTTGCATTCCTTAATGATCACTAACAGATCATTGTTAAGTTCTTTATAGCCCTAAGGACTTTGAGATCATCCAGTGCCTATAATTGAAACATCCCTAATATCACCCTGTGACTGTACTCTTCTAGTCTGCATTTTATCCTAGGGCCATATATGGCCCATTCTCTGCTCCACAGCTGTTTGCTATAAGCCCAAAAAGTTGCTCATAAGCAAAACCCAAGTTGATAGTAGTCACCTGGTTATTGGATAATTGCTGTTACAATTAAACAAGCCTGAATATGGCTTCATCTAGGCCAAAGCAAGTCAAGACAGAGCCTGATAAGTTCTGAGTTCTGTGTTGTCACAAACAACACAACTTTTTTCTGGGAAATAAGTGTAATTCCAAAGCCCTGACATGACATAGATGAGTTACTTATTTGCTGATTAGCACTGAAACAATACAGTACACAGAACCTAATAGCCTGTTTATTTACTGTTTTGCAATGGTAAAATATAACTAAAAAGAAGTAGAATAAGAAAACACATTGCCACGTCCACACTTAATAAGAATTCCCTTAAATACTCTAGCTTCTCAGGTGGCTTTGAAATTGTCAAGATAGTTTCTGTGAGCTGCCCCCCATCTGGTACTTTTCAGAGAGTTCTTGGAGCCAAATGGTTTCTGCTTGAACCACTAATGTTGGTTAGAGAAGCTATTTGGAACAGTTTCTTCTTTGGCCCATAATCAAAGGATCTGATTTTTTTTTATTTTTTTTTCTCTTTTGTTTACCTACTCATCATTTTCCTCTGTGAGAGCACTGAGACATAATATGGTGCCAAGAGCATTATGTAATCTCTTTCCCCCACCCACCCTAAATTTACTCGATTAACATTTTTATTGCATATCTTAATTAGTAGATTCCTAGCTTTAGGCATCAGGCTGCTTTCTCCTGCTTACAGACTTCCTAGAATGCATTGAATTCTTTTTACAGCTTATATAACATGGGAAAAGTTAATGGTACAAAATCCTTCCCGAATTTAAATGTTTGGTTTGTTGCAAGTTTCTATATAGAGAGTGATAAAAACATAAAAATGATATGAGAGTTTGCATCTGAGAAGAAGCAGCTTCTTTATTTACACTCCACTGGATCTCAGAAAGTTAATTTATATTGGCAAAAATAAAAATAACATGACCTTGAAGTACAGGATTTAGAAACAGACGTTCGGAATTGCAAGAACATAGTGACATCCTCTTCCAAATACAAAGGAAAGCAGTGTGTAGTATTGATCCTTTACTAATTCAAGAGTTGGAAATGTAGATATTTCTTTTTCTAGGTCACTTGAGGAGTTGATCCAGAAAGTTGTGTCAAACCACTTTCAGGTCTACAGAAGTCACATCTGGAGAGGCTATAGTCTCTTCTTTTTATCAGATAGCTGAATGATTATAGAACTCATCTATAAAACAATATTGTGGGATCTTGAGCACATTTGCCAAACCTGATGGAGTTTGCTGATCTCTGAGTATTCTGATTACAGTGTATTCTGATTAAGGACTTCTGTGTTCTTTCTTGCTGAAATATTTGTGCTTCCTATAATATCCTTAAGTATCTTTGATGGACCAGAGACTTGAATCCTACCCTGAAAATAGTGTTATCAGTATACTAGCAGTCATTCTTGCATTGTCTATTTATTCTTCCCCCAAATATTCATGATTTAGAGTGCAGGTAAACAGCTTCACCAGGATGCTTCAGGATTTCAAAGAGCCCAGATTGGTCACTGGTACACAGTGACCTCTGGACACTGTTGTCAAGAAGATTTTTGTTGAGGAAGAGAGTCTTCCTGCCTGATTTGCGGTTACAAATTCCTCCAGGTAGTAGGTTGAGTACAAGTTGTCTTCTTCTGAAATCTTTGTGGGTCAAGGTTAATGCTAATGGTATTTTAAGGTAACGGGATAAACAGCTCTGTTTCCTGTATTTCCTTTATTTTTCTAGACATCAGCTGTGAAGTATTCTTTACTTGTTATGGAGGCATTTGACAAAATTATGTGCTGGGATCTGTAGGTTTACATGAGAGAAACTCTCTTCTTTCTGTATGGCACTGCTAATCATATGGCAAGATCTACAATTTTTTATCTCCAAATCACATCGAGGGTAACTTCTTATATCATTATACCTTTCAAGGGCTTGGTACGTATCTGGGACTCTGCACATCTCCTATTCCTAGGAACAATTTCTTCTTTGCTAAACTTTCTGGCTTGTTTTACATGAAAATAATCCCATAAACTGGAATGAAGCCAAATGTTACATTGGCCAAAATATGAGGTGATGAGTATAATTGTTTTTTTATTTATTATGTGACTTGGCATTATGATATCTGAATTATCTACACAAGCCTATGCAAGCCATGCAGGAAAATGAGCCTGCTAGCTGGATTCTGTGCCTGGAATTAATCATCCATATGTTCCTTATTCCTCTCCTCTCCTCTCCTCTCCTCTCCTCTCCTCTCCTCTCCTCTCCTCTCCTCTCCTCTCCTCTCCTCTCCTCTCCTCTCCTCTCCTCTCCTCTCCTCTCCTCTCCTCTCCTCTCCTCTCCTCTCCTCTCCTCTCCTCTCCTCTCCTCCTTTTTGATACAACCAAATTACACACACTTTCTTCCGTAAAGCACATTTTCATTTTGTGGGAAATAAATGGTCTGGTAATTTACTGTGGGTTTCATTTTATTTGAATTTGTGAATCTGTATTAGCTAAGCATTAGCAGTCTTATCTTCCCCATTTGGGATGGTAGTGCTGAGCCCAGTTATCAACTGAAGCACTTGATTTTTATTTTTTTTTATTCTTCTAGCATGTCAGAATTGAGATTTCGGTCCCAGAAATCACAGAGTTCCCATTCATTTTTTCCTTGTATATCTGCCTAGATTTCTTAAACACATGGCATGGGAAGTACCTTTTTTCACACAAAACAAGCGAGAAAAAACATACTGATTATGAATCAGTATAAATTTTTTCCTGTATGTTTTCCATATAATTTACTTTGTCAGCTAATTCCACAGATCATGATAATTCCAGTAGAGGAAATATTTTAAGTCTCTTATCTATAGAAGGCTAGGAATCAAACACATCATATTTAATATTCATTTCTGAACAAGAAAAGTACAAAATTCCTTTGTGTATGCATTTTCTTACACGAACTCTGAAACATAATGAATCTTGCAAATGTGTTGTGTTGGAAAATAATACATTGACAGCACTAAAAATCCAAAAGATTTGTTTTATATTAAAAAGTGATATTTAATTATTCAATTAGATCCCTTTTATTTGCATGTGTTGAATATTATTACTTTCAAAAAACATTTGACTATTCAGTCAATCTGACTTTTTGGACTGCTTAAACATTCAGTATTCACAGTGTATCTATCCGTTTTCCTGGATTCCTTGATTTAGCAAACATATTTATCAACCTCCTTTGCAAATAATAGCTTTGTATACATTATAACCAATACAATTATAATGGTAAGAACAATAATGTAGGTACAGTCCTATGGAAGTGATATATCAATGGCATTAATCCCTGTCTCCTCAGAGGAATAGCATTGTTAATAAAGCTGAGTATCAACCTGATTATAAGTGCAGAACATTTCTCTGTCTTCAAAGCCTTACAGTTAGACTTCTGATGAGGATATTCAGATATCTACAGTGGTCCATATATAAGGAAATTGCATTGTTTAATACTACACGTAGCTCTTCTGAACTGGGAAATTATAAAAGAACTTAAATAAATATAAATTCCTGTGATTTCTCAACAGATTATTCCTAGAAAATAAAGTAAGCATAAATTTGTCTGAAATTAGTGCAATGGAAAGAAATCAGTTTAGAATACTTTTCTCTACCCCAGTGATTTTATTGCTTTTAGTCATGTCTCCTCATCCCCATGGAAAATACATAGCATTAC
The DNA here is from genome assembly GCF_016699485.2 of Gallus gallus. Lineage (NCBI taxonomy): Eukaryota > Metazoa > Chordata > Aves > Galliformes > Phasianidae > Gallus > Gallus gallus. The sequence continues at coordinate 96,906,275 of NC_052532.1, forward strand.
CAGAAGCCTATGTCTTTTCCTTTGTTTTCTTAACAATCTGTTTAGTGATTTAGTGTAATTTACAAGACTATGCAATGAATAACTAGTGGCTTTACAGTATTATCCTAATAAATAATGAAAAAAAATCAATCAAGGAAAGAAAATTAAATTATTTATAAACGGTGTTACGAAGCCTGTGCATGATCCACCAGCTATGCAATAAAACTGTATTTTCCTTGAAATTTTCCCATCTCTCTAAAGGAAATATTCATCTATTATCAGCAAAATTAATATTATTTGTATTTATTATAGTGTCTGCTACCAAAATATTTCATGACAATCATCACCTCTTAATTGCTTTCCATTAAATAACAGCATTACCTTGAGTCTTTTGGCCTCACACAATAGTATTCAGCAATTGTAGTAAGTGAAGGACATAAATATGGAATTTGACAATTTAAATAACTAATAGTGAGAACACATACATATGTGTATGTGCATATATATATACACATATACAAATATATATATACTACTTTTTTTTACATGACTCATGAAGCACCTTAAATGACCATTAACTTTATGATATTTCAGTAGTTGAAAAATAAGTATGACAGAAAATTCCAAAGAAGAAAAGGACAGGTTCTGCTGATATTACACAAACTGATTTACCTTTTTGTCATGGATTCATAGGATTTCATTTTCATTATTCACAATAATGTAAATAATGTGTGTGGCAGAATCTGCACTGAATTAAATAAAAAATAGAAGCCCAAAGTTTATCAAATTAGAAAGGAAGCCTCTGGGAATCTAGCCCATAGTTACTTAGACTATACCGTAGTCTATACAGACACCCACAACACTTGAATCAACTTGCCATTTCAAAATTTTTCTTTCTTATAATAATTAAAAATATATGGAAATATCCAACATTCAACAGCATCATGAACTACAAGGAATCCAGATAAAAGATGTTTGGCACAGATTAGAGAGCAAGTAGGGAGTCTGAAAATTCAGTTGCCATGGCACAATGTATAATCCAGTTATTTAGTGAAAGTACTCAGATTATTCTGAACCTTGGTAGAAAAAAAAAAAAATGGAGAGGAGGAAAAGCTTAGTTTTATAGGTCACCCAAAATATATGACAATTTCTTAGTGTACAAATTTGTGGTTAAGAATAGTTCAGTTAATTTAGTTTTTCATGATAGTTAGATCCAAGAAACAATAGTTAGTTTCTTCTGGAAAGGAGAAAGAACATGTATTCATCTTTGTTTCAAATTTGTTCTCAATAATTGAAAACTTCTTTAAGGAAACAAAATAACTACAGCAAGCAGGGATGCAAAAGGAACCATGTCTGTTTAATTTAATGACATTAATCATTTCTGTTACTCCTTAAGACCAGCAGTTCTTGAACCCCAAGAGCACTGTAGAGCTATTTAAGAATTTTTGGTGAACATGTTTTGACAAGTTTGGAAAAATAAAATAATCAAAGTATATGCTTATGACTCTGGGCATCTTGATTACATTTAAAAGCAAGTTGTCTTAATTCAACTATCATTTGCAAATAGTAGTAGGTTATCAGATGCTATTACATCTGATCGAGAACATCACAATGTGTCATTAGTCCTCAGTGAGATATTGTAGAAATACAGACATGGTAATTGTTTTCAAAATTAGGAAACTATTGCTATTGCTGCAAACAGAATTTTTCTTTGAATAGTCTTCCTAACTTCTATCAGTTCATTGCAGTTAAAAAATAACAGTAATAGGCTGAATGTCTGAATCCAACTTTTTAAAGTCATTACTTAAATTTCAAGCATTTTGTGTGAAACCTACCACTTTACCTACTTTCAAACTTAAACAAAAAACAGAGGTCTCCACATAAATTACATCATCTGGAAGCTCTCTTCTAATATTTGGCGTTTGCTGGGATATTCTCCTGAAAAGGATTGTCACCTACACTGCAAATCCTTTTTACTTCAAATCACTAGGTTCACTGAATGCACAGGACTCCAATTAACTGCAGCCTGCTGGCTTAAAAGCAGTTTGGTCTTTCATTAATTACTCAGGTAAACACAGGAAAAACTCCTTTAGTTTGCCTGAATTCACAGAACAAACAAACTCCTCTGTCTTTGATGATCCAAGACAATCTTGTCTTTTGATGCTTATCACTTAGTTGTTCAATAAAATGTAATTAAAAACAAAGATAACATCCCCCTATCACCAGCCCCAAGTTACAGTTGTTAGGCTTTAAAACTTACTCTCACACTGCAAAATGTATTGCACTTTAGGTCATAAGACTATTTGTTCAGTCTCTTTCCTCGTGGATTGCCTCTCTTGAGTCTCACAATGGGATTTTTGAGGGTAAACGCCATTACAGCTTTTTGGAGGTTTTATCCATTAGTTTTGTTTAGAATATAAGCAAAATCCAAAAGATTATATATGCTTTTATTACAAGGTATAAATCAGCTCTGCTAGAAATCCGTAACTATTTATGATGCTTAGCAAGCTATATAATCAGTTTATTCTTCCTTTCAAAATGGGAAAAAAAAAAAAGAAAAAAAAAAAGCAAGAAAAACCTCACTAAACTGAGCGAAGACCATTAGAAAACATCAAAATAAATAAAGAAATAAATAAAATCCAAGTAAATCCAATCCAGAAAGTGCAAAATCAGTAGAAAACACTAAATTGTTTATTGTGACCAGAAGCCACCAAGGCCTTCAGAAATTAAACTGAGCAGTGATAAGATATGCAGTAAGTAATGATTAAAATTAATGGACTGTTATTCATCTAGGGTTTTTTTTTTCATGTTAATGAACAAATTAGTCTTTCATGTGCGTATACTGCATCTGTTTGTGCAGACATACACAGAGAAACACATCCACATGTCAGCCAAGCTGGCTTGATTGCACTTTGCAGGACATATTTGTATACATTTTATCACTGCTTCTGTAAACAGCAGTTTCTTTCAGTATGTTTCATGCTCTCTGCCTGGATCTTAATGGAAGTGTTAATTAGAAGCGCAGTAGGAATACAATTTATGCTTCTAAACATGTCTTATGTATGGAGTTTGAGTAATGAGAAAAAAACAGGCTAGAACATTTCTATGATCAGATACTAATTACTGTTTCTAACATGCTCACTCTTATTGCCAAGTGTACAGCACAGAATTCTGAAGAAGATAGATGATGAGAGATTTTAAATAAGCAATAATAAAGGCCAAAGTCCCTAGTTGTTGCAGACCCCCAAGGGTTCGAAACTGGAATCTAGTCCGTTCGCTGGCCAAGCCGCGTGGGGAGTGATGACATGACCCAATATGAGTGCATCAGAGTCTCCGTTTATTATTCGTTACTCACACACATATATAGATCGTGGCGAACGTGCATCAGCATGTAATTGGTTGAAGCATAGCGAAAAGCCCCCTGCCTAACAATACCATTGGTCATGCATGCTTTCATACCATTCCACTGTCTTAATCTCTTCCCAGACAAGCTACCCCCTTATCTTAACTGAAGCCTCAGTTTGTCTTCCTGCTTTGACAGCTTCAAGGTCTCATAGCCTGGGTTGTGCACATAGCACCCGAGCTCACAGCCATTATAACGAGTTAGTACTTTTCCATCTGTATCTCCTGCCAATTGTTAGGCCTGTTCTGCTCGTACAACTGTTCAAGAGACCCATGACCCCCTCGGCTGTGGAGTCATCCCTCAACACCTAGTAACCAAAAAAGTAATTTTATGTGTTTAGCAGACTGTAGAATAATGGTTTGCTTTCATAAAACTTCATTCTTTAGTGTTCTTCTGTAATTTGCTTCATGTCCATTATCTCCAGATGTCTCTGCACACTTACCTGGATGAAACCAGTGATAAATCTGAAGCAGGGGAAGGACTTTGACTGATCATAACTACTTGATTCAAATGTAGTCTGCATGTACCCAAATGACAACTTCTCTAGTCAAAAATCAAGTTCATGGATGCTCAGGAAATAACAATGTCCCATTCTTCATTCCTGTTGTTAACTGAGAACTTATCAGGAAAGGGGGGTAATAACAGGATGGACTTTAGTATGATTAGGTAGAGAGAGTACATTGACATTTATAGTAATGGATTATTAACTTTATAAACCAAGGAACATTTAATCCTGAAAGTAGATTTGGTGAATAACAGTATAAGAATGCCAGAAGGGTGATAAAAGAAACAATGAGGAAAATGTTTAGGAGAAATATAGATAATATAAAAGGCAAAAAAAAAAAAAAAAAAAAAAACAATAGGAAAGAAAATATGCTAAAACTGCATGTGGCTTATTTCCTTGCAAGGCAGTAAAATAAATACCAAGGCTAATGAAGAGTACAGCTTGATTATTTACCACATGATTTCATTTTTTGTTTCTTTAAAGGTGTTAATTGTACTTCATACATCACACACAGTTGGAGTGGAACAGAAAGTATATAATTTTCCGCTACTTAAGTACAGTATTCACTGTAAGTTGAAAACTTTCAGCTCGCTTTAAATTTCCATACAGACAGAGTGACCGGCAGTTTAGTCATCCAGAAGTACAATGCGTTCCTTCAGAATTATATTTTATGTTTACCTGTCTTGTGCTTTTCTAGGTGCTTTTATTGAGAGAGGTGATACAGGTATTGCTCTCTCTCCTCAGAGATGTAGTCAATTATACAGTTTTTCATAGGTAAGAGTAGTACAGATAGGTCTGTGTTTTGTTTTGTTTTGTTGTTTTTCTTATGTGACTCACTGTAATTTTGTAGATATAGCAAACATCAACAGAAAGTTGATGAAATTGCAGAGATGTACACAGTGTTTATACAAACATACCTATGTATGTGTATATATGATGAAACACGCATGCTAAATTATTAATAGTTCCACAAAGTCTCCTTTTTACTTAGATGTGAGAATCAACTTTTTCAGTTTCTTGGTGTTTGGTCGACAAGTATGTCAGTAGTGAAATCATTGACCGGATATGGGCCAAGTAAAGAATCCAAGGCCCCAGTAAGAATGTTGTTACCTCAGCTGCAAGGAAACTAGATGAATGTAGAATTTAGATTATGGCATATAACAATAATTTCTAGAAAGAAGTGCCCAAAAGAATGATGTTAAGGGCTGTGAAAATATTTTATTTCATTACAAAGCTTTTAAAGGAACCCTAGGGCCAAATGATTGCAAATGGAGAGTCATGAAGATAGTATTTCATTAAAGTCTGAGTCCTTGTGTGGAACCATATCTAACATCATTTCCTAATGACATTGCTACAGTTTATCAGTTTAGATGAATTTATATACCCTACTATACATGTTTTTTTAAAGAGTCCTCTTTCATTCTCCACTGTTGATGAGAATTAGCAAGCAGATGACAGAAGCAGGTAGAACACTGTGAAGAACTATCAAATTGTGTGGCTTGAAGAAATAAGAGGATGAAAAAGCAGATGAGAAGGTTAAATTGAAGAAAAGTTGAAAAAGAAAGGTAAACACGTGAGAATAAGTAGAACATGAAATGCTGAATGCAAGATTTACCAACAAAAATTATGTCCTCTCATTTGGGCAATCTTTCCAGCTTCTGGTTCTACGTTGTAGATCTTCGTCACCAAACTTTTAATTTGTTTCTCCATTACTAAAGTGCAGACATTCATCTCACCCCAGTCTGCGCTGATAAAGTAGAATGCTACATCAGCGCTAGTCACCTTTGTTTCACTTGTAGTCACTGAAGAAAAATGAGCGTTCCATGGCATGAGTCATCTGACCTATTTTAGGCATTGATGCTAGCATGAGACAAATCGTGCCACGGAAGTACTTGTTTTTCTCCATTGTGTGGATCTTTCTCACACTGCTACTGCACATAAGAACTACAATAGATTAGATTACTTAGCTGTTTTGTATCCTTGTATTTAAACAATCTAGTGACTTGTAATAGTTAACTAAGTAGCTGAAGCCTTTGGCTCACTGTCAGAACCTGCATTTCTTAAAACTGGTAGAGTGCAAGTTATTTTTAATTCTTCTGTTTTCTGGATGCTAAGTGAAACACTAAAAATAAAGATGTGTTTCAGGTACTTTTTGTTGTTGCTGTTGTTTTTTAAATTATTATTGTTATTATTTTTCCACAGTCTAAAGCAAAGTTTTTGGTGTTTTCTTTTATAATCCCTTAAAAAATATTTTGATACTTGTAAAACTTATAAAAGATCCTGTTTTATTTTAAAGTTGAGAAGACATTCCATCATACTTTAAAATGTAATCTTTTTTCCTTAAAAATATTCAGCAGATTTGATTTATTTTTTGCTTATGTTAAAAGGCCTTTTTGTCTAGTAAAAGATGTGAAAAAAAATGCTTGCCCAGCTCTAATGGTCAAATTAATTGTGCTTTTTCTCTGAGTATGTCTGTGAAATGATTATCTGTTCTTGCTATGGGTCATGCTTAAGTCTGTACATTAATTTGCCTATGCAAAGCTGGCAACAAAGTATTTGGCTGCAGACTGTCTTGCTTTATGGAGACCAGAGGCCTTCTAGGTAGGTTCCTAATTGCCCATTAGCAACTGTGATAGAGAACATGAGAATTGTGAAGATCATGGGAGCATTAAGCGTTGGAGGAAGCTATGAGATTTAAGAAGTAAATCTGAAGTAGAAATTAACTGTCTTCAATACATGTAGGTGTTTGGATTCTTACTGCATTATTGAGTACCTGTAGACTAAGCTAGGAAAGCGATCGCCTGTAAAGATTTCCCTTTGATGAGGGAAATGTGATGTTAGCACATGAAGTGGGACAATGGCAGTGCATGACTGTCTCACGGAAGAAGCCATGGGACTTCAGTGGAAATCTCCACATATGGTCCAAGAACACAGGAAGGAGTGAACACATTCGTTGCTTAAATCTGGCAGAGAAAGACACAACTGAAGAGTTACATGATGTAATTTAGAAAAGATAAATACATACAACCAAGTTACACCAGTATTAGCTGCCTACCCTGAAAAACTAAATGTCTTTTTATTTTCCATATGTCAGTGTGCCAACATCTTTATTTTTCTAATCCTCAAATGCTTTGAGGAATTGCCTCTTTGTAGTAGTCTCTTTATGAAGTGGACTAGGAAGTCATATTTTTTACTGTAACAGTATCTGCCAGGTAAATATTATAGTGACTCATTCTTTGTGTTAAGACTCAGGTTTTCCCAGTGTTTTTGGCACTCAAGTGTTATTAGCATAATGTATTTTTAGTGAACTTTTTCAGCACAGCACTGTATGGCTAATCAAGCACTCATTGGGGATAAATAGTGGACTTAATATTCTTATCAGGCTACCAGAGCTTAGAAGTTAGTGACCCTTGTTCCACTTATATCAAAGCCACTTACAATGCCACTAGCTTGTAGCAAATTCATTTTCTGTTCATGTCTGATTGCCTGTAATGGTGCCTAGAAACAGAAAACAGAAAATGGGAAATGGGAAGGAATGAGGGCCGCTGTTGCCTGAGGTCTTAATGCAATTTCAAGATATTGATCACGCTGAATACTTCAACTTAATCCTCACAGTTTCATGGGCTTTGCAAAAAAAAAAAAAAAAAAAAAAAAAGTTCTTCATAAGTACAATTTCAATTGTATTTGAACCTTAGTGATTTAGTAGCGTTATTGTCTAGGATGGTCTATTTAATATCAGTTGCAGTTGCAAACTAAACTGGGGTTATTATTAATTTTCTCTACTATTTAATCTTGTCTACCGTTACTTCAAAGTTTAGACAGTCGAGGTCAAGCTGATGCCATGTATCAAAACTAGGAGCTGCATCCCTGTAATGCTCTGCCTTTTCCCTAGGAAAGATCAGGACTGATGGCATCATCACTTCACGTTTATTGTTCTGTGTGTTGGGCAGTAGGTGTGGCATGTGAATCAGTTTTCCAGTGGAAAGAGGAAACATGGACAAATGAGAAGCAAATAAATCTGGGGGGATGTCTTTGCCACTTGATACTAAAGAAAAAAAACTGCAGTCTAGTGTATACTTAAAAAATCTCTTGAAGCAGACATTAAAAATAACACAGAAATAGGAATATCAAGTGTCTAACTTATCCTGTAATTTTGTTTTTGTACTTTTTGGGACAAAAAGAAGCACAGATTTTTGCTATTCTGTGATTTCAGGCCAGTCAGTATTATTCTTGATACTTCTACAGTACGTTCAGAAAGTCAGCTGCCTTTCTGGACAGATCTGTGTGTGTACATGTGAATCTACGTATGTTTTCAGTCCTGCATGTGTGTGCATGTGCGTGAATGTACGTATATGTGCACCTGTGTATGTGCATGAAGGTCTATGTATGTTTTCCAAAATTTGTGTTCTGTCCCTGCAATTACTGGTGCTGGACAATAGCAGTTAACATTGAAATACTGATTAACTAATGTCTTGACTCTTATCATCCACAATATAATTCAGCTGTTTCAAAATAATTTTTTAAAGTATTCTAAGCTTCAGTGGGATTCAAACCTCTGTATGTTGCAGAGAAAAACATTCTAGCAGCAAATAGGTAAATATAGTACCATAAAGAGGATTTCCTCATGAGATATTCCTATCTTAAGTTAATTGGTCACCAGGTGACTTAAGGTAGTAAACACATTCATTAGAGTCCAGAGGACACCATATAGTTTTCTGCTGCAGACTTTGGATGTATCTGCTTTGTCCTTAACCGAACTAAAATTAAAAGACTGACAAATTTATTGAGTTGCTCATGAACGTAATTTTCACTCTTCTAGAATAAAGCAATTCTTTTGAAAGCTGGAAGATGTGTAGAAGTCATTGTCCTGCTAGCTTTTAACCAGCATTAATGGCTACCACAAGTTTTTCAGCAATAAACCAAATATCTTAGTGTAATGTAGGTAAACCTGCTTTAGCAGAAGCCTTTAAGGTTTCCAATATTAAATAATAATTAAAATGTAAGTCTTAGAGATGAGATAACCTAGCTGTAAAGTGTTTTATCTCAGGACTACTACTTCATCCAACGTTTCTCTCACTCTAGCTTAAAGGAGGCAGACACTAATAGCATGTTGAAACTGATCTCATATTGAAAATAAACTAGATGAAGATCAGTTTTTAATTTAAATGAATATTTTAAGTTAAATGTGATTCAATAAACCCAAAATAAATGTTTTTTAGATCAAACTCTTAGAAAATTAGTTCCAAAATACAATGTACTACAGGTGTTACTACATGAACAAGTCACCACAAGATAAGCAAATTACAGATTTGGTTACTTTGAAATAATTTTGTGCATGCTACTATCCACATTATACAAGTAAGATAACTTACTAAGAACATTTACTGCAGGTAAACATTTAAAGACTGACACTATGAAAAAATTGAATGGAGTTGCTAGAACACCACAAATCTCTGCTCTAGCTTACTGCTCTTATATACTTATTATACTTGTCTTATATATTACTTATATAAGCAATATATCTATCTTTTTATTGAGTCTGACATCTTGAGCATCACTCAAAAAAATAAAAAATCATAGCTTCTAACTTCTCCGGAAATTTCATTTTAATTTAGCACTAAATGGTTTTCAAGTACTGAAGTAAAATTGTATGTTTTAATATAAGAAGAATCAATCCAGTTCACTTCTGTACAGCTGAGATGCATAGGAAGAGATGGATTTATAGTATAGGTTCAAAATAATTGTGTCATGAAGTTAAAAAATATTTAGAGCACACAGGATGTTGTTTAGCTATTCTCTTTCATCAACATTCATCTTCAAGAAGTAGCAATATTTCTCACAGAAGCAACTTTTTTTCTCTCATTGATTATGTGACATTTGGGCAACAAAGATAATAATTTCTTACAATTGTATTATGCCTTCCATTCGATGATTCCTTAGCTTATTAGAAGTTATATATTGCACACTTGGACAAACAAATACAAAAAACAAATTCCTAAAGTAAAGAATGGAAATAATCTTAGACAATTAGATCTCCTTTTCAAAAGATTGTAAATTTATATGTGTTGTCTATGTATTTGTGGCTCTTGTTGACTGAAAGGGGAATAACTGACAATGTACACCTTGGGAAAGAGTAGAACTGTACACATGTGAAAACATTGCTCTCCACTTCTGACTGAAATCTTGCAGCTACTTAGAAGAGCCACAAAACTCATATGTATCTTGAAAAAAATCAGACTCTTGATCACTCTGGTGGATTTGATAGAAGATTTTCCTGGATGTAGATGTTGGCTGCCAGTTGCCCTTGCAGGTCTCTGTGCCTATGGAGGAAAATTTCTCCTCAGAGCCTAGTACCAACAGGAAAAACTTTACACTGAGTTCAGTCTTCAGCAGGTGACACATGGCACATTCACCATCCATCTCCTGGGCTTCCAGCAGTCAACTGTCCCTGCATCTATGTTGGGACTTCTTCAAATCTCTGCAGCATCATACATTTATTTCCAGATGCAAACTCTTTCACTTAGCCACATCTTCCCAGTCTATCTGCCAGAGGTCTCTTGTTCCTTTATGGCAGCTAAAGCATTCAAACCTTATCTAGAAGTAATTATCTTTCATCTTTTAAGCACAAGCAACTTTTCATGTCTTTTTTACAGTCCTTGCTAGAAGGATGTTACAGCACATTTTTTTACCCACTCTTCACTTTCCAGATGGCACTAAAAAAGGTAAAAATGTTTATGTTTTTATATTTATATTTACTGTTGTTCAAATGATTTACAATATACACTATACAGAATGTTTCAGTTTATGATTTGGTGTATTTTTGACAAAGACCACATATGATGAGCTAACAATAAATTTGGCAGATTTGCTAACCAGCTCTTTGGATGAAGGAGACCTTTTTCATTTTCAAGGACTCAGATTTGTTTCTCATTAACACACATCACTATTGCACAGATACGTAGAGGAAGACAGTCTGCAGTTTCTATCCAAGGAAAGATTTCTTATTTCCTTGTATGTATGTGAAACCAGGAAAATCAAGCCACCTTAATAGGTACAATGATTCTTTCAGTGTTTTCAGGAAACTAATATTATTCTACAGACTGTATGCAAAGACAGGAAGAATGTCTTCTTGGAGAAGAAGGAGTTAGAACAGGCTACCTAGGGATGTGGTGGAATTGCCTCCCCTGCAGGTATTTAAAAGACGTGAGGATGTGGCTCTAAGGAATGTACTCCAGTGGTGGACTTGGTGAGCTTAAGGGTCTTTTCCAATTTAACTAATTCTATACTTCAATCACTCTATGAAATATCTTTCAAAGTTATTTTCATTTTCCACCATCAGTAATACAACTGAGAGTCACAGCTTGTTTTCAGGAGTCTTCACTGGGTCACTCATTTCTGCTGTTTTATTCAGTCTGCTGGGAGAAGGCCTTTTTGATTCAGAGGTAAGGCTGGATCTTCTGCTGGCTGGTAAATTAGTCACTATTAAGAATGACCACAAGAATATTAATTTTGATAAGGGAGACAAAACTATTTCAGATGAAGTTTTCCAAGAGAGTTAATGAGGCCACTAAAGCCAGAGGAAACGTTATTTGAACACATGCATAGCCATTCATTTTTGTGCACAGTGGAACCTGCAGAAAGCTGTGAGAAGGTAAAAGATATGTTTAGTAAGAGAATAAAGGTTAGAATTTTGGGAGTTTATATTTGTTCATGTTCTTTCTGAAAAAAATAGGTGATTTTATTTTTGTTTTTATTAGGTCCTCTTTGACAAATTTAGTACTTGATATCAGACTTTTGTAATGCTGAATGTAAGGAATAACACAGTCACAGAAGCATTACAAGCTTGCTGTGCAGTTTGAACTACGCTATATCCGTGGCATAGACCACCTAGCACTCTTCATTTAGAGTCTAGTTTTAATGAACATATTTACCTGTAAAACCTCAGAAAATTGATTCTTCCTTCAAAATGAGTGGAAATTTGGTAAGAGAGAGGTTGTGTCTCTTATATGATAAAGGGATTTAATTCCAGCTTTACCTTACATATAAAGCTTCAACTGGCACTTCCACAATGTGTGCCTTGAATTCTGTTTGATGTTTATATCAATGTCCTTCAGACACCACAAGCTAAGAAAAACACTGTTAACTGCCAATTTTTAATTTGTCTAATACTAGCTGTCTGATTAAAGCAAGCTTCTCTATATGCTACTGTCGTTTATGCTATTTAAAACTCAGCCTCATTTTCATTCCCTGTTTTCAATGCCATTATCGACCCACCCTGTTTGACTGGGAAAGGATCAGCATGAGAAATTCCTTTCATGGCAGATACCTTTTTTTTTTCTTTTTCTTTTTTAAATATTGTTAGGAATATTGAGGAGATATTAAATTTACAATAGCTGATTTACTTCATGCTGCTAAGGATGAAGGATATGGATCATTTTATATATTTAGTAATGTTAATTCTTGTTGCTGTTTGTCAGATTTTATATTCTGTAAATGGAAAATTTAAATAGCAACAAATCATGTAAACAAAAAGCACGGAATTATAAAGAAAAGAGTTTAATCAAAATAAGTATTAAACAATTTAAGACCAACACAACTGAAACAGAATTTTGTAAAAAGTATCAGCAGATTTATTTTGAACACTAATGTTCTGGACCTGCATCTGTGTCATCTCATCAAAAAGACAGAGCCTCTACCAGCATAATTTATGACCCCAGCACAACTCTGATGCATTTTTTTTTCAGAACTGAGTTAATAGAAAGGAGTCCATCTCCTGAATCTACACAGTAAGTACTGATCTTCTAAGCTGGGAAGATTTCATATGAAGTCGAAAACGTTCTCTTATTCATGGAAATTAAAGTTTGAAAATAAACATTTAAATATAGCTTTTAGTTATAAAAGGATGATACTGCATACGGACCTTTCCATTTAATATGAATCTAGAGGTTTGTGCACTTTTCAGAACACTGGTCAAAATGCACATTTCTACCTCCTTCTAAAACATTGGATTAGCTTTTAACTGCTGCCATGTCTTGTATCTCTCAGAAGCCATCCATTCTAGTACACCCTTGCTAACTGGGTAAAACACAACAAAATGGCAACTTGGCATAAGACATTTGAAATGTTATCACAACGCACATGAAACATTGGAAGAACTAGAGAATCATAGAATCTAATTGACAATACTCAGTGGAAGTCTGTGGATATGGTCTTTAAGGGTGAACATCAGAGGACAGAGGGAGTTGTTCATATGAGGTCTTAGTGGCTGGTAGTTCCTCTTAAGCAATTAAATACTCTCTCTTCAAGTAACCGAAGAGGAAATATTCTTACATAACATAGCACTTAGAGATAAAATTTGGAGAACCAATTCTTTAAATACTGTATCGTGATGTTGAAATCCTATTCTGGAAAATTTTGGGCAGCTCAAATAACCAAATTCCTTAAGATTCCAGATTTACATCTGTTTTTATGCTGATTAGAGAAGAAAGAAATTAGCTCAGTATCTATTTACAACTCCAGTGTCTTGTAATGTTCATCACAAACAACCAGATTGTATAGACTTTCTCTGGCCAAAGATTTTTTTGGTCTTGAAGTCATCATCAATAATATGTTGACCACTAAATAGATACACTCCAGATATAGGACTTTTAGAATAAGTATGGCTTTTCTATCACATTGACAGAAAAAGTACCTGGAGAAGTTTCCAAACAAATTACACAGATTAATAATGAAATATATATATATTTATATTTCATATAAAAATGAAATAATAGTCACTAAATGCTTGTTTTTTATAGAAAATTAATTAAAACTACCACAGCCTTTTAATGAAAGAAGTTCATTTTAATGTTAACTTTTGTGAACATTGCATGTACTCAAACAGACAAACTTCTAAAGGAAAAGCTGTGCAATGAGGTTAACAAGAAAACGAAAGTGGTCCATGAATGTTAGAAGGTTAGTGACAATACAGAAAATGTTAAAAAGCTGTCTGAAGTCCAAAGAAATGTTTCTTTTGCTCTGTGCAACTGATGAAAATCACACTAAAGCAGCAGACTTGATGTGTAGCAAGAGTAGAATGTATCTCTAAACATATGAAAGGCACTACTCTGAAAATGGACAAAGCCTTTCAGAAGTCTCACCTTTCAGTTTATTCTCAAGGGGATTGCTGTTTCAGAAACTGAAAGATACTTTTCCACATTGAAAAGGCCTTTTTAAACTACTGTCTTAGCTTATAGTTGACTCATTCAAGTAGCACCCAACAGGGCAAGTGAATTTTATTTGGAAACCCACTTACGGCTTAACAGTTTTGGCAGTATAGCTTTCCTCTGGCTTTGGAAGATTTTTCTCCAGCTTTTTACCATGTAAATACGCTCACGGAGTAATTCAGTTCTGAATTTCCATGAGAATACACCCTGACAGCAAGAACCATAGCTATGCCCTAACATACACTTTCACACAGGATAGGCTGAAAAGCTTTCTGGGAATCATTAGCCATGCAAAGTGATTATTTAAATCTTTTCCTTTCTGCATGCATATTTCAAGGTTATGTTTCTAAGTATACCTAGCTGTTTCAGACACTGATGGTTTGAAGACATTTTAGCCACTGATACTGTCTCAATTGATACACACTTATGAGGTTTTCCCACATCGGAGCTTTAACGTCATTTTTTTCTGTTGCTCATTATCATCATACTCTGTTCTTAAACAGTAGGAGCCTGTAGTTTTATTCCTTCCAAAATACCAACCTTTCTATAATTTCTTAGTTCTGAAAATTTTCTTTTATGCTGTCTGGTATTTCAGTTGAGAATTGTTTCTTCCAGTTTATTAAATTTATCTTGCATCTAAGTTTCTAAGTATTACTTAGACCCTGTGCAGTCTGATAGCATATACATTTTTAAAGACAGTTACCGTTCCTCTAAGTGGTTTCATTAAGGGTCATTTTATTTAGCAAAAGTTGAGGATTGGTCTACTAGAAGTGCTTATGGGGGAGAAGGAAAACTTCATTGAACACTTCAGAACTAGGAGGAAATAAGTAATAGATACTTTGTGCTCTGATACACAGACTTATGAAATTTTATTGAGAGCCTGCTATTTCAGATAGTTTTTATGAATTTAAATAAGACAAGCAAATATACCTCTGTTGCTGTTTGCAGATTAATATATTTTACTATTTCTCTTCCTTGAAAGTTTCTCATTTCTGATGGTTTTTCTGCTATTTTAATTGTTGTCTGAATTACTTAGCCCCATCTACATCAAGGTGTGGTCTGTATTTTATGTAACTCAGCTACTTTTGTGACTGTAAGAATATATGCTACATCCTTGAAGGTGCATCTGATGTTGTTGCATAACTATCTTGAGGCTGAAAAGTTATGGTAGTATTACGTGAAATATGTAATGTCAAATAATGTTATGCAATGTGAGAAGGAAGGGATCTGCAACAGTATATTCTTTTTAATATCATTTAAGCATAACCTAAATGTGTATGGATATTCTTAGATGAACACTTAGAAGTGTTTTCATTCTCATCACCTTCCATTTATCTTTCATGTAAATCTTAAAATGATTTCAGTCATGCATAAATATTCTCTTTGTTGCTGTTGCTGAAATCAGTGCAGTGATATTCAATGCTTTCCCTAAAAGCAACATGAACTATTTTGTTTAAACTTCATCAGACTGACTCCCACAGATTAAATCCCATGTGCACACATTTCATATTTTAACTGCAAGGTCTGAGTTACTTAGCCTGAAGCTTCTTCAGAAGTAAAATTACAGTTTGGATCCAAGTGGAGAAATTAAATTCTATCCACAATTTAGAAACTTCAGATTTTATTTATTTTTTTTACATTAGTATCCACTTCTTATCATATCAACATTCAATTTCCTTTGCTACTTAACTTGCCTTTTAAATTATTTTTTTTACATAGAAGAAGAAATTACTATATCTATGATGAATTTGCACTGATGAATGTATCCGTTGAAATATGTTGTTCCAATTACAATAAGTCAGAAAACTTTGTGAGACTTGGATATCTCTCACTAAGATTGGATATTTTATCGAATTTTTGAAAGTAGCCAGAGGTGCATCCCATGGCATTGTATATTTGCTTTGCATTCTTATTCTTATTCTTATTATTACTAATGAGAGGATAGAAAACTACTTTCAGGCATAAACCACAGAACATAGTTTGGAAGAAAATTTGTCTACAGTATGTTGTTCTGTTGCAGAGCTCATAGCCTCAGAAACTACTCAATGTTAGAGACAGGTTCCCTGGGACACGGTCCAAGAGAGGCTAATAATATATGAATTAACTTGTTACTTTAATATTACTTTTAAGAGAACAATATTCATTATATTTTTTTCCAAACTAAAAGATAAGAAAATATGATACTTTCTTCTAGATAACTGTTTTACAATTGTTATTGCCAAACCACACAACTAGTAAATAAGTAAACAAAATGTTCTGCTAATGAAAAGTAATTGACAGAATGTCATGAGAATGATACATTAGCAGTGATAGAGTTTGCAGTAATATGTCCATACCCCTAAACTATGCTTTTAAGGTTTACACATTATCAGGAAATTATCAGTTACATTGTGAGTTTAGTATTTTGACTTTCATTTGATAGTTGCTGTTTTGTAAACAATACCTGTCTTTCAAATGGTCTTTAGTACTCCCTTGGTCATCAATAAGAATGTCAGCTGACTTGTAAGTATAGCATTCTTCTCTCATGAGCATATTGACAGTGAACCGTTTTTGTGTTGTTGAATAACTTAAGTTAAATATCTGTGCTTTGATTGTAGTCAGATGTTGACAGTTTTGCTATGACAGGTTAGCTTCCAAAGAATCTAAAGGAAACCTTAAATTGAAAAGTAAATAATTTTTTTTCAATTGAATTTTAAAATTTGGTACTCCTTTCATGGATTTTTCAGTCATTCTTGTTGTGACGTTTTTGTGTAAAAATCTCTATAGGTGGTTTATTGGATCTGCCTCCAGCAGGTATGATTAACTTGATACATGCATCACATGAGTTAATTGCAGCTAAGGAACATATTTACATAAGAGACCCAGGAGCAGTTTTTAATGAGAAAGGAGGTTTGGAATTGAACAAAGTTTTGTTTGGATCCCCCAGACCACATCCTTCTTTGGGATCTCCTTTCCATCTTTCATGCCTTACTTCAGCAGTATCTGGAGACCTTCAGGTTAAATCATAGTCTCATTCAGCAAGCAATATACAAACTGCTGAACAGCTTTCCCTTATCAACTCTGACCCAGCAAAGTAGTGTCTTTGCCCAGGCTGCCTGGAGACACAAATCCTAGTGATTTTAATGGATCTGCTCACCTAGTGAAACTGGTCTTATACATTGTACTTGGGATTTAAAAAGGCATGGGGATGAAGAAAAGCTTATGGAAGGTAAAATTGCTTGCTTATGTCATGCAGGCTATGCCTTCATAACTATTTAAAAGTAACAGCACAAGTAAATGCAATACTAACAGCTGCCCATATAGATACAGCTGAACTTGCTTCAAGCTAGATAGCTTTCATAGTGATAAAATTCTTTGT
Organism: Gallus gallus; assembly: GCF_016699485.2. Lineage (NCBI taxonomy): Eukaryota > Metazoa > Chordata > Aves > Galliformes > Phasianidae > Gallus > Gallus gallus. The sequence goes on from NC_052532.1 coordinate 96,923,725, forward strand.
TTCCTTCAGACTCCTCTGAAATAAGAACAAGGAAAATCTTTTCAGCTTTTTGTAATAGGAAGTCTAGTAGAATCTGATGGCTATTATATAATTCAGATAATATTTGTTTGGGACAGCAATAATAAAAGATTGTCACGTCTTTGAATATAACTTTATTTCACCTCAAGCAGCTTTCAGCAAAACCAGACACTTGATTGTAGAGATAGATTCTACACTAACAGAGAATAGGATAGTAAACAAACAGAATAGTACCAGAGCACTCTGATTCATACAATCATGGCATCTTATTGTATTTCCATCAAAGCTAAAAGAGATAAAAAGAAAAAAAAAAAAAAAAAAAAAGAAAGGAAAGGAAAGGAAATGCAACTCTTATGAAGAATAAGGGATAAAAAAGCAGGCTGAGAAAATGAAGTATGCTACAACACATACATGCAGAGGATAGAAGAGATCTGATACAAATCACTTTAAAGGAACAGGCAACAATTACAAATGTGTAACATTTTACCCTGAACAAATAAATTTATCAGTAGCTTCAAAAGATCTTGGACTTGATTTTCATTTGTTTTATGTTTGTTTGGTTGGTTGGTTGGTTTTCTTGGTTTTTTGTTTTCTTTTGGAGAGAGCATTGTTTTAGGGGAGTACAATAGGTACATGCAACATTCAACTAAATCAATACTGTACATTGTCAGCTATTATTTTATTCACTATTTATAGATGATAGGAAGATTCCAAGCAGTTTGGAATAGATATTTTGTCATCATTCTTCTTTTATATAAAAAATATTGTGATCTGTGATGCAAAATTAGTCCTTCAGAGTTATTTTCTGGCATTCACAGTGGCAAAGAAATAAATACATATGAGACTGGTAGACATAAGAGTGTGCAGTATAGCCTGAAGTTAATCTGAACACCTAAGATTTATAAATACACTTTGAGTACTTGATGATAGCATTAGATCTATTGACTGCCATTTGGAAACAATGTATGAGTTCACTAAAATTTAATTTTAATCTCTATTTGCATTGTAAGAACAGTCATGGAACAGTGTGTCTCTGTGTAGACACGTACATTTCTGTTGCTCCAGCAGGGAGCAAGACGTCAGATTTGTAGGAAGGTTAATGGTGCACGATAAAGTGTGTCTGAGCCAAGATCAGGGGAAACAGTATTAATATAATTGTCCAGAAAAGCAGAAAATAAAAATAAAAATCACAGCAATAAGAGATGATAGCTTAAAAGTTGTAATTTAATCTGTTCTTAAAGTTATGTTTAGTGAGTTCCCCTGTTTAGAAGGAACTAGATGTGTAGTTTCCGTTAATATCCCTCAGGAATTTTTACAGCATCTGGATGACAGCTACCATAAATCCCATTGGAAGTACTGTAACGATACCTATCACCAACATCCTAGCCTATAATATTTGTTCCAGTTTGCTTTCCCCCTCGACCTATGTTCCTTGCCATTCTTGATGCATGACGTTTTTGTCCAGGTGCAGTCTTACAAGAATATGAGAAGCCATGGACTTAATGTTATTGCCTTTACTTGAATGTTAGAATATTCTCCAACTTTGAGTTTAGGTGCCATGTGACAATTATCTTTATTAAAAATGCTTTACTTCAAGTGGGGAAAAACAGAAGTTATTTGTTCAGAGGCAAGACCAATTAATAGTTTGATAAGTATTTTTTCAATACTATTTGAAAGATCATGAATTAATTTTAGTTCTTGAGATGCTAAGCTTGCTAATTTATAAAAGACCATCCAGACACAGATAAATAAAAGGAAACCCTATTTGACTCATAGAGAAACACAGAATTGTAGAATGGTATGGGTTAGGAGGGACCCTTAAGATAATCTAGTTCCAATGCCCCTGCTGTAGGAAGGGACATCTCCCTCTAGACAAGGTTGCTCAAAGCCCTATCCGGCCTGGCTTTGAATGTTTCCAGGGAGGTGGCATTCACAACTTCGCTATGCAACCTGTTCCAGTGTCTCACCACCCTCACAGTAAAGAATTTCTTCCTAATATCTAGTCTAAACCTACCCTTTTCCAGTCTAAAGCCATTTCCCCTCATCCTGTTACTACATGCCCTTATAAAAAGTCCTTCACCAGCTTTCCTGTAGGTACCTTTCAGGTACTGGAAGGCTGCTATATGGTCTCCTTGGAGCCTTCTCTTATCCAGGTTTAAGAGGCCCAGCTCTCTCAGCCTGTTCTCACAGGGGAGGTGCTCCAGCCCTCTGATCATCTTCCTGGCCCTCCTCTGGACATGCTCCAACAGCTCAGTGTCCTTTTTGTGTTGGGGGCTCCAGAACTGGACACAATACTCCAGGGGGGGCCTCATGAGAGCAGAGTAGAGAGGCAGAATCACTTCCCTAGACCTGCTGGTCACACTTCTCGTTATGCAACCCAGGATACAGTTGGCCTTCTGGGCTGCAAGAGCACATTGCCTGCTCATGCCGAATCTTTCACCAATCAATACTGTTAAATCTTTCTTCTCAGGGCTGCCCTGAAGCCATTCTCTAGCCAACCTGTGTTTGAGATTGCTCCACCCCAGGTGCAGGACCTTGCACTTGGCCTTGTTGAACCTCAGATGGCTGGCATCAGTCCACCTCTCAAGTCTGTCCGGGTCCCTCTGGATAGCACCCCCGCCCTCTAACGTGTCAACTGCACCACTCAGCTTGATGTCATCTGCAATCTTGGAGATTGAGCCATTGATTGCAACTCTGAGTGAAACAATACAGCCAATTCCTTATCCAGCAAGTAGTCCATCCATCAAATCCATTTTTCTCAATTTTTTTAACCAGGATGTCAAGCAGAACAGCATCAAATACTTTGAACAAGTCCATGTAGTTGATATCAGTTACCCCTTCTTTATCCACTGATTCTGTAACTCCATCATAAAAGGTTACCAAGTTTGTCAGGCATGACTTGCCCTTAGTGAAACCATGTTGGTTACCAACAATCACCTCAACTTTATTTTCCAAGTGCCTTAGTATGGTCTTCAGGAGGATCTACTCCATGATTGTGCCAGGTACAGACTGACTAGCCAGTATTTCCCTGGACCTTCTTTTCCCTTCTTAAAAATGGAGATTATATTTCTCCTTTTCCAATCAGTGGGAACTTCTCTGGACTGCCATGACCTTCCAAATATGATGGATAGCAGCTTGGCAACTTCATCCACCAGTTCCCTCAGAATCCAGGGATGGATCTCATCGGATACCGTGGACTTGTGCACTTGTTCATGTTTTTTAGATGGTCTTGAACCTGATGTTCACTTTCAGCTGACACATCTATCTTCTCCAAGTTCTTACCTTTGATTTCTGCATCTTAGGTGGTGTGGCTAGAGCCCTTGCTGGTGAAGACTGAGGCAAAGAAATCACTGAACACCTCAGCTTTCTCCATGTCCCTCGTGACCAGGTCTCCAGTTTCCTTCTGGAGAGGAAGGAAATATGAATATCTTCTCTCTCTTGTCTTTGGTGGATGTGTCTCTTCTTTCATGCATGTAGTTATATACTAGACGGTATCACTGTACCCTTCTAAAAGATTTCAGAGGAAGCTGGTCCCTGCAGTCCTCTCCTAATAAAAAAATATTTCAACTAAAGACTTACTAATCAAAGCTCAAGGAGTATGAAACTGTGGAAACCCCTAGCATTGAAAGACAGGTTAATTTTAATTATTTGGAAATAATTTTAATTTTTTAATGGGTGGGGACATAGATGATAATTCAAGTAGAAACTGAAAGCTGAAATTCAGCCATGTTTATACAATGATGAAAACTGAGCTTGGGTTCCATTCAAAACATTCATACACACATATGCCTGTCTACACAAAGAAGATTTCCCTTCCAGTTTCTTTGTGTGTGACTCCTATATGCACATCTTCCTCTCACTTTTCTTATCAGATAAGCAGTTCTAGTTCTTGCTTGTAATGTTTTATCGCATATCACAAATAGGAAACAAAAAAAAATCAGAATATGACATTCACTGAAAGAATATTTACTTTGTCAGTTTGAATAACATCTGTGCTTGCCACTTCAATTTTTCTACCAGCATTTGACCTCCATTTTCTCTTCCATCTCTACCGATTATGAGTTATTATTTAAGCTCTACATACAAAAATCTATTATGTTTTCTGACCTTGGTCATTCATGTTATCAAGGTCTTGCACTTATCTGTCCTCTCATAAATTAAACTGGAGTTCATATTTATCAGGTAGTCAGAACTACTGCAACAGCACGACTGACCCCTGATTTGTAGCAGACATTAACTAATCCATAATGATGAAAGCAAACCATTTATACAACCACAGGATACACAGAGTATAAAATATTTTGGAAAGATGATAAAATATTTCTGTTTTTATACCTTTTGGTATAGCTTTTGGATACCTTCCTACAAATATGATTTCTAGTTTCTCTAGTACCAAGAAAATGTGACAATTCTGCAGAAGCAGCATTCCAATTAAAATATAGATTCTGTTTTTTGAGGTAACTCTCAAAATTCAGGATGATGTTTATACTATTGGAAATCAGTTTTGCTGATGGTATTATTTCTGGATTTTGAAGTACTTTTCAAAAAAGCAGACATCATCTTTGGAGTTATGTCTGTTGGAGTGGGGCCAGAGGATCAGAGGGCTGGAGCACCTTTCCTGTGAAGAGAGGCTGAGGGATCTGGGCTTTTTTAGCTTGGAAAGGAGAAGGCTCCGGGGAGACCTCTTTGCATCCTTCCAGAACTTCAAGGAAGCTTATAAGCAGAAGGGGGAGTGACTTTTAACACAGTCTGACAGTAATAAGACAAAGAGGAATGGCTTTGAACTAAAAGAGGGGAGATTTAGGATATCTGTTAGGAAGAAATTTTTTACTCATAGAGTGGTGAGTCACTGGCACAGGCTGCTCAGAGGAGCCGTGGCTGCCTCATCCCTGGAGATGTTAAAGGCTGGGTAGGATGGAGTGCTGAGCAGCCTGAGCTGCTCAGCTGATGGGTGACATCCCTGCCCACGGAAGTGGCATTGGAGCTTGAGGATATTTAAGGTCTCTTCCAATACAAGCCATTCTATGATTCTAAGTCACAAACTTCGCTACTATACCAGTCACTGCCAGAATGGCAAATGGAAGGAGAGAATAGGTCATGGAAGCTGTCTAAACCTGTCTTTGGGGATTAAGTGTAAGGACATTTCTATTTCCTGAGAAAGACCGAAGGAGGCTGCTGCTGTGGGGAAAGCAGTAGAAGAGAGACCAGATTTACAGAGAAAACCTGGGGCATATAAACCTAGAATTTTTCAAGCAAGTGTTTACTTACTGTGTTCACATTCCCTTCTCCAAGTTGCCAGTATTATGGGATTTGGATTACCAGCTTAGTCACTGATTTGAACTTGCCTCACGGTCCTTTCCCATTTCTCACAGAGCATGAGTGGTTCTATGAATCACCATCTTCTTCAGCTTTCTCTCTTTCCTGCCCCCCAGTACCAAAAGTGGGAGAGAAACAACAAATACTATGAAATGAGATCCTGAAATTGGCTTTAATCTCAAACAGAATTTATGTGCTGGATTTATATAAGTAATTTCAATCCTTGGTATATAAAAGAAGTTTGTGTAGTTGGTGTTTTCTCAGGACAGCAGGTAGATGTTCTTGCTTTGCCATGCACAAGCAATTTACTTACAAATGTTTATCTCTGAAAATCACCCATACTCTTTCTGAAGATACTTAGAACATGTTTAAAATATTCATGTGAGTGACTGAAAGCCATCTTTTGAGCATACTAATGCGATTTCATACATTAAATTGTCTTTTAATAGCAGTAAAATTGTGTTTTTGTCATCCAGGGTTTATACATTTGCTTTAATAATTATAAGAGCAGGCCATTTTCTAGATAATTGCAAACACTGGCAATTCATATTTAAGTTTATGCATAAGGATATTATAGGCACTATAAATTTTATACTTTATGAAAGATGCAACATTAGACTGATACAAATCTATGCACAGCCATTGATTGATGTACCAGATACTAATAAATTTTGTCTAAAGAGTTTCACTGCAAGCTGATTCTCATCCATTTGCATATGACTTCATTTTCTGAGCAGTGTAAGAGTGCAACTATTTCTCAGTGACATTAAACTGAGCTAAATCAGAAATGGAGAGGTGAATTCTGGAAGGTGACAGAGCAGAGGTATGTAAATACTTGTATACTTGAAGTATACCTGTGCACAATGCAACTGATTTGTTGATAATAAAAAAAACGTGCTAAAGCATAAGGTCTTCCATGCATAATTTTGGGATTCTAAGATTAAGATTTAATATTAATCTGTGAATGTTGACTGTTTTTCCAGGTGTGAAAAAGTATTATAGTATGGTTTATGAAGTACTTATATACTGTAACAATAATAAACACAAAAAGAAATCAACAAGGCAATTAATATTTCTGATCTGAGAAGAAGTCTAGGCAGAGTACAATGAATAAATCCTAAGCACACAGGTTAGATGTCAGTGGTAAAATACCTGTTGAATTGCTACTCATTATGTGAACATTATATTAAAAATAAATCCACAGGGAAAAAAAAGTGTTATCATCAGTTTTGATTTTATCATACCATTTATGCCAAAACACCTTAAACCCAAATATTTTTATTTTACAATACCAAGTATTTCATCCTAAAACCTTAGTACTGTTTTTAACAATTCTTGTTGCATTTGTTTTCCATGATTTAAGAAAAAAAAGACAGTGAAAGAATCTTTCAGACATAGTTATAGGATAGTTTGTCTAGGCTGCCTTCTGTAGTCAACAGAGAGGCAAAGGGAATAAATGAGGAAGTCTTCCAGAAGAAAATTGAAAACATTTGTAGCATCCTATGATATTTTAGCAGCTAAGATCTCATATTAGGAGCCATATGTGTTCAAACTGTGCTAGTGTATTCAAATTGCACATTTAGAAGGATTGTTCCTTTCAGCAGATTTTCTCTTCACTGGAATAGTTCAGCTGTATCTGTCATGTTCCAAAATATTAATTAATACACAACATACCCAAAAAAACTCATAAAAAAGGTCTAATAATTTATTATATGGTAATAATACAACACAGAATTTATTATCTAGATTATTAAAGATAATAAAGAACAATAAAAACTAACAGATTTTCCAAAAATAAAATGTCACACTAGCTTACTAGCAGCTCAAGATGCAAACACTGCCTTTAATAACTATAAGAAAGACGTGGTTAAATTGCCATTTGACCAATATCTATCAGAGTTGATCCATCTCTTTGTAGAAAAATCAGTAGAACTAAAATCTGCCTTGGAGAAGCTTTTAAAATGGTGTCTCTTTATTGCTACCAATGAGCAGGCTCAAAGACCATGGATACGAAGTTCACTCCTAAAACTGCAATGTACAGACTCTACATAAAAGTGTGGTCATCTATTTGAGTGAAATGTATGTATATCCTAAACTTCCAAAAATAGATCACATTTCCAAAGGTGAATATCCCATCACACATTTCTTATGGTCACTGCTGCAAACCTGAGTAACCATATATATGCAGCTGTTTCAGGCTGTAAGTTTAGTCTCCCATCTCCCTATGTTACTACTGTGGGTTTTCAAGACATGTCATTTAGTTGCTATGTGTTTCAAGTTATATTGACAAACATTTAAAGAAAATCAACATTTCATTTGCTTTCCTTCTATTTTCTTCATCACGATCCTTATACGAAAGATTCTTAAAATTCAAATAATTCAGTTGTCAAATTTAACAGCCTAGAAACAAGGCCTCTGCACACGTTATAAAATGTTTTCAGCCTGTGACTGGGCAGGGTCAGGCAACAGCTGAATTTCATTCTGTTTAAGGATCAATTCACCTTTGTCCTTGTTATGATCACCAAGAAGATAGTGAATTTTGTTTCAGTACCATTATGTATAGAAACTATCTTAAACTATCTGAAATAACAATTCATGCTCATCTCACTGAAGTTTCATTTGCAGCATTATTTGATTCTGTTCAGGACAGAATCAAAACAGCTGCTGAATGAGTACCTCATCCTCGTTGCTAGTTTGATTGGTGACAAACAGCCACCAGACTGTTCCTTCACCTTGCTGAACTGCACACTGACTTACATACATGTTCATGACTCCCTGGTTCCGAATTAGACAGCAACGTTTGATAGTAAAAGCCATTCTCTCTGCCTTGTCCGTCCTAAAAACATTGTGGTCACCGATTTTAAAAGTGTTTTTCTCTCTTGCACTCCAACCATGCAACCCTTCTCACTGATTTTCACCACAGTAAATTTGATTACTCTATAAATTCTCTAGAATTCTCTATGCTGCAAATTTCTAGTTCTTTTTCATACTTATAATCTAGATTTTTAGCACCAATGAATAAGCAATTAATTTTCTTCCATCTCTATACAAAAAATATATACCACCTGGAGTCCCTTTATTCCTGCATTTTTAGTAGGTGCTGTCATAAAAAAAGGCAAGCCTGTAAGAGGGAAATCACTGACAACTAGCACTTATGAAGTATAAATTATGGCAGGAACAGACCATGTGATTATTTTAATGAACAAAGACAAATCTATGAGAAGAAATTCTCTTGCTGAGCTTTTTTTTTTTCCAAGCTAACCTCCTCCTTGTAGACTGAAGAGCAGCAAAGGAACCCAGCGGTTCTCTATTTAGCAGATTCATGAGACAAGTTAGTACAGCCCATGTTCCCTATACTAACGGTTACCCAGAGTAGCAACGTTATGCAGTTAGCGATGCCGTGACCATTACAAATACATTACACAGAACCCTTCATGCAGTAAAGTCTTGCCCAAGCTTCAGAAAAAATTAAACCTGTACTTTTTCTAGTTGGAGAAATGTTATAGACAGGACTTCACATACTTTGTTTAGATTCTACCACTTGCTTAAGTTGTTTCCTTGTGTTAGAAAACTACCACGACTATAGCAAAAGAATGCACAGGGAAGAAATACTGCCTTGAGTGCCAGGTAAGGAAGAGATTGAGGATGCAAGGAAAAATCAGGAATGTGGAGGATCTCAGTCAAGGAAAAAAAAAAAAAAAAAAAAAAAAAAGAGCTGGTGTTATTTTTCAGACGAGAAAAGCCACCTTTAACATACTGCTTTTAAGCAGGATATTATTTTATTACAGAATTACAGGCTTGAAAGGTTAGTAGAAAAACACTGTCTCTAATTTACATCTAGGGCAGAGAAAGGTGAAGATAGCTGTCGGAGATCACACAGTGTGTGTGACAAAAGAAGAAGTCTTGCTTTTCTTTGATAAACTATACCTAGCTGTTAAGAATAGTGAATCCCTGGAATTTAGTCATCTGGTGGAAAGGTATATCAGAAATACTTGCTTTAAACTCTATAACATAGCTCAAATGTCACACATTGAAGAGTTTCAGTGAAGTGCTCTGAAATGAGATGCAGACCGGAATTGTTAATAGGCATTATTCAGCAAGTGTATTTACGAGAGTCATAAATAACTCACAAACAGGAAGGAGGTAGTGGAATCAACCAAATCAGCAATTCATTATAAATTGTTTGCTCACTCTTAAAGGAGAATAATGAGGAGTAAAGTCTCTTCCTGTCTGAACAGTAAAGCAAAGTGTGGTCAATGGATATGGGCAGCCTAAGAGGTGGGAACAGTAACAAGAGCAAACCTTGGTCAGAGAGCGATTCCAGCTTGGCCTCCTTGCATGGGATGTAAAGGAGCACTCATAAAAGTGGGGAGGAGGGAATGAAGAAGGGAAAGATCAAAACAAGCAAATAGACAAACAAAAGTCAGATGTGGACTACAACACCTGTAATTATATTTGAAAATTAAGGAGATTTCTATTGAGATGTTTTTTTCCTAACATTTTAATTGCATATTCTTTCATTCCAAAAACTCCAAAAGGGAATGTTCAGTCTGAATAGTGTCTAAATACCAAAAAAGCTCTAACGTGGAGACAAATTCCTTCAAAATAAATTTTGAGAAAGAAGACAATGATTGTTGAATGCCTTCTAGTAAGTCATATGAATGTGATGGTAAACTTTTTCTAATATCCAACCTATATCCACTATCTCTGTCTAATAACTCTCAGCCCATCAGTACAAATCATCACCCTTTTCCACCTTTTCCTGCAGGTTTAAGTTCATGTCTCTAGTCATGAGCAAAGTCTAGTTGCTTTGAATGCTATTATTATACCCGCTACATTGTCCCACTCACTGGAGACCTATGATCCTGAGCCAAGCAAGCAATTAAGTAATGCAGCCATCTCTGGTCCGAGCCATGCTGATTTGTCAAATATATATATATATATATACATACATATATATATATGAAGTTGATGGAATTCATGTCTTTAGACAAGCAAAATCCTCAATATATATTTTTTTTCTTATTTTTCTCCTAACATTAAAGAATTAAAATGCTAGAAATATTTTCATCCATTATAGTCAACTTCTAAGGGTGACTGCAGCCTTGATCTTAAGTCAGCTGGAGGTGAATGTTCCACTACTTCCCTGCTAATTTTCATTGAATTTCTAACTTTTCCAGGTAAAATGTTAAAATATGTACCATATTTTTAATTATTGGTCCAGCTTTTAGTCATCGACTCTTTCTGTATTTCTTTTTTTTTTTTTTTTCCCAGTAGATTAAAGTGTCCTTTGTTCCCTGCTGGTTTTCCTTATGCATGTGATTATAAACTATTATCAAATCACCTTTCAATCTTTCTTTTTATAAGCTTAACAAAATGAGTGCTTTAAATTTCTCACTGTAAGTCATTAAGTCTCCAGCCATTAAATCATTTTTACAGTTCTTTTTAGCAATCTCACCAACATCCTTTAAAAATATAGAGACCAGAACAGTATAGAGTATTGCAATAACAATCACGAAGAAGTAAACTCACCTCCCTTTACTCCTGTGTTGATATATCGATGGATGGCATTAACCCTTTTCCCACAGCACAACATAAAGATTTTGTAGAATCGTGTATCTACTCTGACCCCTAAATTCCTTTCAGAGTCACTGCCACCCAGGACAAGCCACTCCATTCTCCAGACTTGTATTCCTTATTTCTCAGTTTGTTATCTGGTGCTCATTGACACAGAATGAAACATTTGTGTTGAGGGTTTCCCGTTTGCTAAGTGAAGTAGCTCCTGCAATCTTTTTTTCCTATGCCATCAATCCCTATATCTTTTGCAAGTTTATTTGTGATTTTCTATTTATCTCCGTGTAGGTGATGGAAATGTTTTCTAAGTTTGCTATTAAAATTTTCTCACATCCCAAACAATACAGGCAGTGAGAGGTTGGCAACAGAAAGTAGGAATTTCATATATGGAGTATCTTATGAATGTCTTCAAGCATGCACACCAAATATGCATCTGATTTCCACGCCGCTGAGCAAAGAAAGACAGAACAATATCGCTGATAGAAAAGAGGTTTTGCTCACAGTCATGCTCACATGTATTCACATTTTTTTCTTGCTATTTATATTCCTTGCCTAACTTCTTTAACACCAGACATAGCCTATCTAGAATGTTTACCCCTTTCACTACATATTTTCTCTTTTCTCATATAATAATAGTAGAAGTAAAAGAGTTTTCCATTGCACACTAGGGTTTTTGTGCACCTGGATGTCTTTCTTAAGGGGATACACTAACTGACTCAGAACTTATGGTCAGTAGGAGTTGCATACTGGAAGTTACTTTAGAAAACTTTCTAACTAAACACACAGTGGCTCCTTCCACTTCTCAAAGGGCAGTATTATTTTTCTTTTGGTTGCCTTTAAGAAGAATTCGGGTGCATTTTCTAGTGCACCTTTGCACTAGATTCCTTTGATCAATAGCAAAACAGGTTTAAATACAAGGCTGTCTTGAGGGAGGCAGATGCTGTAGCATTGACTGTGCCAGCATTAGCAGATAAACAGAATGAGTGTAAAGACTGTAAGACAAAAGAAACATCTGACTTGGAACAAAGTCTGCTGGGAGATTTATGGACAAAATGAGAAAAATTCCTGGGGAGAATGAATCACTTATGGCCAGGAAAGAGATTGACTTCTTGAGGGGAGGTCCTGAGGGAAGAAAGGCAGAGTTGTCTAAACGATGGGACAGATACCCCAATGGAACTAAAGTGCCAGGATCAGCAACAAAGAGGCTAAGATTGGAGCTGGTACTTATGTCTTTCCCTGCAGTCTAGACTTCATTAAATTTTCAGGAACCCATTCAGTGTGTGGAAGTAACATTACCTTGAGGTAGCACAGTAAGTTTGTTTCAATAAGTCATATGAAGTTTCCAGCTCTGTTTCCTCATTCAATTTCTTTCTTGTTCTTCCTTTCCACATGCATTTCGTAGCCTCCTGTCCTAGACTTTTTCTCTGAGACCTTTACCATGTCTCACTGTCATCATCACTCAGACTTCTCCCACCATTCTTAGGCTCTCAGGCCCACACTCCGCTCCCAGTATAGCTTAAATACTACTGTTCTTTCCACCAAAACTGCCATTCCTCTGCCTTCCTCTCCTTTACACTGAATATTTCCTCTCATATGACTGTGAGACTTTATCTTCCCTGTATTTGAATTTGACAAGTTTCTTACTATATTCTCATTGACTCTTTCATAGGATGCCACTGAGAATACTGAAGCAACAGACTCAGTTTTCAGTGGTGGACTAGGCATGGCCTGAAACATCTTAGATGGCAACCAAAGGGAAAATCATTCTCAGTCCTGTCTGGAATCTTGCCAGTGCAGATGGTATCCTTCAGGAATACATAGCCAGTAAAAAATATAACAAATCACTATTGAATGTGTGCAAGCAATGATTTCCCAAAGGTGTAACAAGTTGTAGTAGATTTTTACAGGGAAGCCTAAAGGCAGATCATAGACAGAAGCCAGCCAAGGCCTCTAATTTCAGATTCCAGTTCCAAATCATGATAACGCTAGGGTTTTTCAAAGTAAAAAAGTCTCTCTTTTATTTATTTATTTGTTTGTTTGTTTATTTATTTATTTATTTTCCCCAATGTGGTTTTATAAAGTCATTGCTTTGCTTTGTGTATAGAAGCATAGATTCATAGAATGAAAAGAAACAGTAGGAGACAAATCAGTGATATTTTCGGAAACCTCACTGAACGATTACAAATCATAGATCCATGGCATCCTGCCTAACTCAGTGGTGCAGTATTGTTCCAGTATTAACTGTGAGTGTCAATAATTCAAACAAGTTTCTGCAACAACTACGCTTCTTTTAGAGCTCTTCTACTCAAGTATGACACAATTTTAACTTCCAAGTTTTTATCTGCATCGTATTCAATTAAAACAGACTTTTTTTTTTTTTTTTTCCCAGTTCTTCTGGTTTTATCGTTGGTCTATAACTGTTTAATTGCATTTCTAATCTTTTAAATTTTATCTTCTGTAAATACAATTTATATTGATTTAGAATTCCATTTTTCTTAATTTGGTTTTTAATAGTACTTTGTGAAACATTTATACATACAGTTTAGTATGTATCACTCTAAAGGTGAGCTATCAAGTCTGATCTTTCTTCTGTTGAATACATAAATTTATTTTCTTCTCTTAAATTATACTATCTATAACTCTGTTTTTTATTAAAGTTAGTATTAAAAATTTGTTGTGGATATCATTCTTTCTGAAATGATGAAGTTTGTTTCCCTCTCAATCTATTCATATAGAGTATTTGCTGATAGATTCATTTTAAAGTATCTAGATGAGTTCATGCACCTATTTTGATTTTTCGTCTGAATGTTTATGAAGTGATACCTGAACAAAATGTATGGTAAGCGATAAATAAACTCTAAGAAATCCTCAGACTAGATCTTTGCATCAGTCTAGACATGGAAGAAGAAGTAAATACAGAATACACATATTGATTTCAAAGGATGTATTTTGAGCTGGCAGATTTACATGGGAAAAAAGGACTTAGCCTATTGATTTCTACTATTTGTATTTGCCTTGTACTCATTACACTATGTTTGCAGCTTGAAATAAAGTTTCTCAAGATTGAGTATACACCGTTTTATAAATCATTCGAAGATAGAAAGTTCCCCAAGTACTAAACATTCATTTAAGAAATGGTGACAGGGAAATTGGAAAAATCAGGTGCATTCTCTAATTTGAAGTCTACTTAGATAGACTTCTAGATAGAACTGTAACTTGCATATGAAAGAGATGATAGATTACCATTCTGTATTTTTAAGAGTAGATAACAGTCATGGATGTGGAAAAAGATTTCTGGGGTAAAGAATGTTCCCCAAATTATCATATTGGAAAGAACTGTTTGTAAGCTGACCCACCTACTGTGCATATTGCCCCAGAGAAAATCTAAATTGAGTTTAACTTTAGCTATGGCAAAATGTACAGGTCTTCCCATACAACTAACAAGTAGTGGAACTGGTATGTTTTCTTTAACTAAATATTAATTCTACACACAGCTGGTTACACATAGGCAGACTACCTAGATGTCTTTTTTCAAACATTCTGTGACAAAGTTGTTCTTAGATACAAATTCTTCTGAGATAAGTAATATATTGTTCTAAAGAAAAGAAATATGTTTCATGCCATTTCCAGCCTTACCAGTAGTGTCTGTCAGTCAGTACTCGCTCACTGAGGGAGAGGGCTAAAGGATCTGTGCCTTCTCATTAGGGTGGACACTGAACAAATCTGTGGTTAGAAAGGCTCAGAACAAGAGGAACTGCTTGTGCTGTGAACTGACTCCCCCTGAAAGCTCCAGATAGCAGCCACAATGAATATAGTCTTGATATGGATTTTAAAGGTCAAGTTCTCAAAACCTACACAGCCCTGTATCTCATTAATATATCTCCATAGTTTGTCCTACATGTGCCTGATAGATACTCTCCCCAAAACTTTAAACAGTATATCTCTAGACTATCCTCTACTGAGTACTTACATTGTCATATGTTGGATTGGAAGAAAAATCACAAAAAATCCCCACAGTTTTTCAAGTCGTTTGCTCAGCTTCCTTATTCTTATAAGGCAATTATCCAGATTTTACATTTGCCCTTCTACAGAGTAAGTAAAATTAGGAAAATAAAGTTGCCTCTAAATGCTAAAAAAAAAAAAAAAAAAAAAAAAAAAAAAAAAAAAAAAAAAAAAAAAGATTATTAGTTCAAATCCAGCTTTGTACTCAGTATTATTAATTCTTTGGCACATCTAAATGTTCAATTACAAATTTGGCTGCAATTTCAGTATACACGCAACATAGCCCCCTCCTTTTACTTTCATAAGCACAAATCCAAAGGCAATTTCTATTACCAGACACATCCTTTGAAAATCAAATTTTAGAAAGAAAAAAAACGAAAGGACTCTAAGAAAAAAATAGTAATGTCTGCATCTTCTAGTCAAACTTCTGTACATTAGACTTTCAGAGGATTATGCCAGTAGACCAAGAGCTTGCAGATAAATATTCTGAAGTTTGTTTCTCCTGAGATTTACTTGCATCAGTTTTGGATAAAGAAATCCAGTTTCTGAGCATCCAAAGGACACTTGATTTTGTCTCTACTGTTGCAATTCCTAAAAACTGAAACTATGAAAGGTTTTTATTCAACACCTTTCATAGTATTTCTTGCTATGTTCTAAGGGAAGACACTGGAACAAGACAATGCCTTGGGCATGTACCATTTTCCTTATTTTCCTGAGACTTTTTTTTTAAACATATTGAGGGCCAAGAGTCTCACCATCACCATGGCAACTTAGGATCTCCCATAGAAAAATTAACTCACAGATTTCCTGTCAAGTTTGAATCTCTAGCAACTCCGTGCATCTGGGGTGTTGAGAAGTTGCCAGATTGCAAGAAATAATTATAGTAAAATTTTGCTAAAACGCAACCAAGAGAACCAAAGCTAATTAAAGTAGAAATAAGAAAATGATCAGAATAATAAGCCCTAAAATCATTTATACAATCATGGACTTCAAATAAGGAAATAAGGATAACCATGTGAAGGTGATGAAACAATATATATAACTCCCAGTCAAACTCTCATTTTTCTGTATGTCAGTTCTGTTCACAGGCCAGAATCTATCTGTTCTTCAGTAAACCTTCCACAGAATTAAAGACCAAAGAACCTACTTTTAATTGTTTTTTTTTTTTTTTTTTTTTTAATCAGATTGAGGAGAAAAATAGCATTTCTTTTCTTTGCAAACTCTTGTGAAAAATCCTGACCCAATTTAAGAGCTTGTTTCAGCTCCTCTACCAGATAATCACTATAGTTTCTGTTCTTGGCCAGGTTGTTCTTCTTTCTTCTTTTTACCATCTTGAGAGCTTAATGGTCTTGCACAACGAGTTCAGCTCAGTAACATATCAGAACTCTATACACATCCTAGCCCAGTTGCTTACTGAGTTAAGGTAGCTCCTGTAGAGGTCTATAAGTGGAAAAGATAATTGGGCAGGGCTCTGCAATCTTAAGGGAGAGATGGAAAAGAACCTTTACATTTTGGTGGCAGCAAACCACAAGATCAGATCAATTATATATTCTTCCTTCCAAAATGCAGTAGCAACTGCATCACAGACAGCAATTCTGCTTTTCAGCTAAATGTTTTTTGTTCTTTTTAGCAAGGACTAAGGACTATATGGAAGTATACCAGGAATATCTTGGACCTAGCAAACAAATAAACTACCCATTTTGGACTTTGGATGTCTGTATATTTTGCTCTTAAATTTAATGGGATCAATTAAGATTTTTAAATCCTTAACAACATCACTAGAAGTGATCCTGTTCATACTTTAGTAAGAACAGAATTCCAGTAACATCAGCTAATAGCAAAATGTAAGTTGGAGGATGCAGTGCTTCAGTGTGAGACAATTGTTTCTTCACATCTCTACCTCTTAACACATGAGGGTAGCTCAAACATTACCATGTGAAGTTCTTCAATAAAAAAGTGAAAGGTTTCAATGTATAGTAACAGCACAAGATGTAATAAAAGAGGAATACCATATATACCCCCAGACTGAGTGATGAAATCACAGTATTACGTGAAACTGTCTTTAGCAAGCAGCTAGAGTGGGGATTAAAGAAAAAAGAAAAAAAGAAACAAATCAAAGAAACAATAACAAAAAAAAAAAAGAGAGAGAGAGAGAGAGAGAGAGAAATGTTTAGACTAGACTGAAAATAACGTATCAAAATCAATCTTTTTTATAAGTTTATCTGTCTTTACAAGCAGCATTTAGTGGTGAAGTGAATGGTGACAGAGCCACAATCTGCAAGGGAAGAGTCAGAAAAGAATGAGAGGAGATTCAAAGCTGCATTTATCTGGTTACAGACAAAGATTTTTTTTTGCAGCAGGGGTCTGTCCTGAGCAAAGCTTCCATAATATGACCATGAAGTACAGTAGAGCCTTAAATGAGCTACAAGAGAAGAATTAATATAGCTTTCATCGTTATACTAGTGGATGGAAAATAAGTACATATGTTTAAATGTTAGCATTGCACAGATGAGTCATTGTCTGAGATTTTGGAGTTACATATATTGTAAAGGTTTTGTGGATTCCTATATTCCAGGAGTCTTAAGGAACCTTTCTGGGATCCTGGCTGAATTTTTACTGGAAATCATACAAGTTCCTTCTAAGCCATCAGTTAACATACACATTCTACAGTCTCCCAGACACTGTATAAAAAGACAGTATGTATAAGACCTCCTCTGCTTTTTCTTCATTGTTTAGAAAATTATATTAATAGAAATTTTTTCTTATTTATATAAAAAAATAATACTCCTGAACACAGAAATGGATTTTACACTTGACTTTTCTGAATAGTCAGTAAGGCACTACAGTAAGTTTCTGTCATCTGGTTTGTGAACATCGGGAATTGATGTTTATTTAATTGCAGAGAGAATAAAATTTTGGCATTTTTCTCTAGGAAACAAGCATTGACACAGAAATGTGACAGGCCTGTAACCTGATAAGAGGTCTCACATAGCATTTTTTTTATTTATTCTCATGGGACAATTTGAGCTTTCCCAGATCTACTTTGTACCACAGACTTGCCTGATGTTCTTCATCAGCTTTTAAAAAGAGAACTGTTGTAAATGAGAGCTTACAGTGGCAGCTCTGGTTTATTTTATGCAATACCATCACATCATAATTGCATTACAAAAGTTTGGCATCATTTCACAGCTGCACTAAGTCATGCTAATGGGCAGTATCCAGTTGCTAATGTTGAAAACCTACTTCTACACAGAAGCTGATCAAAGTAATTTGCTCACTAGCAAAGACTCAGTCATTTCTTTCACTTTTTAGAGAGGTCTCATGATTAAATTTGGAGATTATACAATAATAATAGCACAATAACAATACAGTAACCAGCAGGTTGTAGTATAAGTCCAAAGTGATCAATCTTACATCTGGTGATGTGGAAGTCCTTCCTTCTGGCAGTGGTAGTGCCCCTCTTCCTACAAGGCTGCCCCATTCTTCATGCATTCCTGGAAACCCACACAATTCCCTGTCCAGGCAGTGAAAACAGCCATTCTCTTGGCTGCCTACAGGTTTTTTAACAGCTGTATAAGGTGATCTGCTGAGACTTCTGCCAGCAGATGTCTGCAATTCCCAGCTGTACCCTGTCTCCAGAGTCTATCTCTGTGTGCTGGGTCAGGGACAGGGGAACTCCTGTAGCTACTTCTTGTCTCAGTGGAGGCAGAGGGAGAACTGAAGCATCCTACTGGCTGCTTTTGATCGGTGGATGTCCTTTCTTAACTTCACTAATGGATAGGTGGGTAACACCACCACCATTTCAAACTCTCAGTGCAGCTGAAAAGCAAACATAGCCATGGTTTCCATCAAGCACTCGTGGCAAGCTGAGCGGGCTAAAGATATGAACCTGGCAGTGAATCCCCATGAAATGCAAGTAACAAAGAAAATTACAATCTACCTGAACAAACTTGAAATTTTGTAAAATAATAGAAATGTCACAACCAAGGTTGCTAATTTGTGATAATCCTAATTGTAGGTGTTTGCTTTTTTGTTTTCTTTTTCCCCAAGCAGTCTCTTTCTGAACTCAAGGAAACAAAAAGCTTTTGTTCATTTCCAAGTCTGGGGGGTAGACTGAATCCACATACTTTTCAGAGTTTCCTTCATGGCATGCTGTAGGTAATTCTGAGAGGTGCTTACAGGTTATACACGAGCTTTGTGATCTTTCATGGTTTTGTGTCAAATATAGAACACTTTATGTGGGGCAGGCAGGAAAAGAAAGTGACCGTTATGTTGCTTCTTGAAAGAAATTTCTAAAGAACTTCTTATTGTTTCTTAAAGAGTACAAGTTTTTATACAAGAAGTCAAGAAACTGAGTGACTAAATATGATGTACAGCTTTTGTCTCAAACAGTGACCATGATTCACTGTGGATAAAATATACCATGATAGTGGATAAAATAATTATTTGGAACAAGAAATCTAAATATTCTCTGTTTCTGTGAGAATATTTAAGCCCTCATAATGGATGGGTATTACACGTCATCCCTGGTCTCTGTGGCCAGTTCCTGGTGTATTCTGTTTTAGCATGATGCATTTTGCAGTTACTATTTTGAGATTGAAAGGTATTTGCCTTAAAATTAGCTTTGAAATGCTCAGCTTTAAGTTGATGGAGACTCTTTGTAAAACTACCTCTAGTGTTAACAGTCTGTGTAAGACCACATCCCATGCACCAGCCAGCCTCAAAGCACTTCACTGACAGCATAGGAAGGAGGCACAAGAGTAATTTTAAAAGGCATCTGCTGGTTTAGTAAAACAAAATACCCAAGTATAATAAATGTTACATGAAACAGACAACACCTTACTGCTACATGGTAAAATGAAAGGGAAAACATGATCAAAGAGAAATTTTCATTCACTTGTAAATGTAATGTTGAAAGAGCAAAAAGCAATTCTTAGGCTATGGCCTACATTGCTGGACCATGATGACAAAATTCAGCTGACGAAGTCTAAGACTTTTAGTTAAGAAATAAAGGTTACACAGAATTAGGACCATGAAACACAACAGAATATTCTCAAGATTAAATTAATACATAGTTCACCTTTCAGGATTGTAAAACAGACACTGTTAAAATAAATGGTACTAATTTAGTGTGAGTGTAAAATAGTCTGATTGACAGACATGGGAAATTTTATTCAGGAAACAGTGCTAGAGAGGTAAATTTCTCTACATTGTCACCACCAATTTTCCTTGCCTAGAAAGAGCTATCACAGGGGTAATTACTGTGTCAAATGCACTTGCTTTTCTTTCTTCTTTTTGTCATGTGTCTTCTGTCTCTCTAGGCCTTAGGTTGATACCGTTGAAGTCATTTATTTAGTCCAGCAAACAGATATCACATAATACTGGTCACAATACTTTGAGCCATGTGACAAATGCTGGACTAAATATTCAGCTCACTGCCATTCCAATGTGTTTGTCATTTTTCAAGTGTATTTTTGTGTGCACTAGCAAGAAGTGTAGCACCACAGAGGGCAGAGAAGTTGGTGCTGGACAGCCATGCCCACGCCCCTGCCATGCACAGACGATTTCAACTCTTGAACTTCAGACCATCTCTACTCTGATGCTGCATTTGGAATTGGCTCAGACTAGAGGTGTGATGGGGACCTCCCTTCTGGGTGAAGCAGATCTACAAGGGACCTGGTTTCTGCACTCTGAGCAAATGGCTGTTCTCAAAGGCTCTGCTGCCATGGAGAGCCCATACCAGAGCAAAAGAGATAAGTGAAAAGGAAGGAGCAGCAGAGAGAAATTACTACTTGCTGACTGTGGCCCCCTGGCCCCCTGCACCACACAGGTGGCAAAGAGGAGGCTGGAGAAAGTCAGGGAGTGAAGTTGATACTAAGGGAAGGAGGAAGAAAAACACTGTTTTAATGTTTGTCATTTTGTTTCCCCCTACCCAAATCAGTAAGTACATATTTATTTTAAATGACAGTAAATTAATTTTATCTTCCCCAGACAGAGCCTATTTTGGCTTCAGTGATAATAAGCAATCTTGACATAGAAGTATTCTCATTCCTACTACTTTTCTCCCCCTGTCCTATTGAGGGGAAGGAATAATCAAGCTAACAGAGGTATTTTTCTTTTCACAAAAATTCAAAGAATTCCAGTTGCAAGAAGACTACAATTAATTTGGGAAATTTTGAACTTGAATATAAGCATTCCAAAAAACTGGACCTAAAGGATGAAAGAGAAGATAATTCAATAATATCAAGCCAAATTAAGTTACTGATAATGTCTCAATAAGCTTTGGATGAGCCATTTGGAGAAATTCTGAAGCTAGTGAGCCTTCTATGCTGTCTATAGGTTAAAAGAAAATTTGAATTGAAGTTTTGAACCTAAAATCAATACAAACTAGGAATAAGTGAAAAAATGATTTTAATTCAAAACAGAAAACAGAATGTATTTCTGACCATTTTAGATTTAGAAAAAGTAATTGATTTTGGCACAAATTGGTTCATTGCACGTCTTTTTAAGTCTGAGACACTCATCTTAACAATCACAGTATATTTGGACTAAATGAAGAAATACTTTTGAAGCATCAAAATCACAAGCAAGATAATTGACCAGAAAGGAGGGAACGGCTTTGTTACTCACTCATGCAGCCATGAAATATTCTATCTTCATGAGACTATCCCAGATTGTTTTTAAATTAAAATTATAAAAAAAATATTTCCAGCAACATACAGGACATGAGATGAAATTCCATTGAATTCTTGAATTGTCACTGCAGATAGATAGACATTTTTACATTAGACTTTGAAAAAAATAAGGATCTTATCTTAATGAGACATTAAGTGATCTCAATTACATTAAAGCTAAACAGTCTTAAGGAAGCTTTTTATAACGGCGTAACTGCATCAGTAGACCAGGGAACAGCCACTGGTGTCATCTGTCCTTTGACATGGTCCCCCATAACATCCTTCTCTTTAAATTGGAAAGATATGGATTGATGAGTGGACAGTTTAATGAATGAGAAACTGGTTATGAGATCATAACCGAGAGTGGTGGTCAATGGCTCAAAGACCAGACAGAGATCAGTGACAAGTGTTGTCCCTCAAAGGTCAGTACTGGGAGCAGTGATGTTAACAGCTTAATCAATGACATCAACAGTGGAATCAAGTGCACCCTCACCATGTCTTTGGGTGATGCCAAGCTGTGTAGTCCGGTTATCATGACTGAGGGACAGGATGACATCCAGAGAAACCTAGACAGGCTTGAGCAGTGGGTTTGTTTGTTTGTTTGTTTGTGCTTTCAGGAGCGGGTTTTCATCAGCACAATATCCAGAAAAATCTCATTTCTTTTGTTTATTCTGTAAGTGGTCCTTAGACTGCTTGTATCTGTCCGCATCTGCTAAGTTTCAGATGTACATCCACAGCTTCAGTGTGATTTTATCTAACTGTCTGACTAACTAAGAAAACAAAGAGAACTGAAACTGAATTCAGTGCAGTTCAAAAACACATGAAGGTGGCTGGACAGAGAACCATATACATGGTTATTCTCTAGGGAAAGAGAGAAACCTAGAATTTGGCAGTACTTTTTTAGTGTGTCCCGAGGGTAAACTTGGGAAAGCCGTTACTTGACTCATTGATTTCAATGACTGTTTTATCTGTGTGGAGTATATGAATAACAACAAGCATAAATTAAAAAACAAACAAACAAACAAACAACAACAACAACAAAACACTTCGATGTCAATGAAATTAGGACAAAGTTTGCAAACAAAGTGACCAAGATAAACATACTGATCATAACTTGAGTATTTGGGTCTTTTCTATCTCTAATGGTTATGGGTATTAATTCTGAAAGCTTTATTCATTGCTTTGCTAAAACAATTAAAGCTTTTTATTACTGACTTGGAAAGTAAGAAAAACAAAAAACTCCATACAGTGCTGATACCTTCTGACAGTTTGCACAGCCAGTATCATCCAAGTGTTCAAATGTGGGCAGGAGCATGGAGATAGCTAGAGAATCAACTTTGTGGAGAGGTTTACACTTGGCACTGACATTTCTTAGAACTTTAACTTCCACCTCCCAACCTTCTCCACTCTCATTTTAAACCCTCCCAAAATTGTTGAACACTTTTAATTTCAATGCCACCTACTAAAATAAATAAATAAATAAATAATCTTCTTTTATCCCAACACTTTATTTGGCCATTCACACTGTTTAATCATTCTGCATAAGTATCCAGTGGTATCATAGGCTTTCTTGAACTTTGTACAGATTCAGAAAGCTTCTTAAAGACTAGGAAAAAACATAGTTATGAATACAAGGGGCTAAGTCTTGAAATCAAATATCTAAATGGACTTATTCTAAGCTACTGGCCTTTCCTGGGTTATTAATCTGAGTTCAGGAAGCAAAATCTTTAAGACTGGAAATACTGAATAAAAGAGATGAATGGTTGAAATATTCTCAGTTGTTGAAAATTTTTAAAGTATAATCCACAGAGTAATTCAGTAAATTCCCAATGTCCCTAATGATAGTGATGACATTTAAATCTTTGGCAAAATTCAGGAAGTACTCAGGAAAATTCTTGCTGTGATATTTGACTCTTTGACAGATATTAATCTAACATTTCACAATGACAACTTTCAACTGAATGAAGTAATGCTATACCTTTTCTTCAGAAAAATACTATAGAGCCAATCCTAAAAAATAACAGCAAATAAAACCTCAAACAAAGTTAATATTTATACTGGAAAATCTCTTTGTGTACAGCCTTGCATTCTGTGGAAGATGTACCTTAACTCATCTGATGAGCTTATGTAGAATGTTCTTACTGTAAACCAGGAATATCACTAGGGTGTGATTTTCTTTTAAATCTGTTTCCTCACTGACCTTACCCTGAGGCTGAACCTGCTAGAGACTTCCATTCATGATCACTTATAATTTTACCAGACTTTTTCTCACTGACTGCAGGATATAAATTACTGTCTACCCCCCCGCTTCAGTCTAAGTAAAATATCATGCGTGAAAATCAATGGTTAATGATGAACAGATGTCTCAGGATCACAGGATCTCAGACTGAGACATCTTTCTTAAGACAGTCTACTACATCTTACATCATCTCCCTCATTTATCTTGGGCAAGTCAGTTGTGGCAAAAATTTACACGCAGTTTTAGTTTCATCTGTGCATTTTAGGCTATCTAGAGTTTGAATTTTTAAAACTTCCTAAATCCTCATGGAAACTAGAGGGAAAAGTAGTTTTTCAGTATGTTTTAAAAGGCAGGCAAGAATGCTTGAAGTTGGTGGTAGGCCATCTTACATATAAAAATGAATTGTTGAAGAGCAACACAGAAGCAGAGCCAGGAAATGCGCATGGAACCTTCTGTACAGATGATCAAACAATCCAGCTATGTGTTCTTGTACTGTTCTGTCAGGTCCTTGTAGAAAATAAACAGAAGGAAACAGGGTGTTTGACTATAGATTAGATCTAGCTTCCTCAAGATCAGCACTCCTCAAGAGTCGTGAAGATGAATAGACATGAAACTACAAAAGTGTTTGCTTTATCAGGAGAACATGGGGTTTCTCAGTTGAAGGAATGAGGCAGACACAAGATTTAATGTTTTTCTATAGCTTGTTTGAAGTGGTTCTCTTTGGAAGTAATTCCCAGGGAAAGAAAACAGTTCATGCACACAGACAAAATACAGCTGTGCTGCCAAAGAAGTGTCAAAAACTATTTTTAAGTAAAAGGTGAATTTGTATTGCACATACACCAATACTATCACTCCTCCCTCCACCAATTTAAAAACTGAAGTTTCAAATAGAAAGGTACCCAGACTAGAATCTGAGTAGTCAAAGTTTTTTCTATGTATAAAGATAACTAACTGGAGTAAAACGTACCTCTGTATATTAGCTGTTTATGATGGATAGCATGTGCAACCCAAATGAACACAGTACTTCCTTGGCTTTTTTTCTTTCTCTTTGCCTCCTTCATTTTAAATAAACAAAATATGCCTGAATGTATAGGTGAACATAAGAAGTTTGCCACAAAATAAAAAATCAATGAAAACTTTAAGTCTGCAACTTTTATCTTGATTCAAAGAAATATGTGGCATTGTTATGTACTCCATTTTATTAGGAAAGAGTAATAAACAATGAGGATGCTATTAACTGAAAATAGTAGTGTGCAATTTCTGTGTACCGGAGCACCAGTAGTATTGCCTGCTTGTTTCATTTCGATTTTCACATCTGAACTGTTTCTGTAGTCCTTAATAAATGTAATTATATCCAGTTCAGATATTTCTAATCATGGAGCCAACATTTTCTCAGATCAATTCCTGCTTAATGATTATACTCAATGATATTCCATAATTGTTCTGGTGTTTTTATTTTGATGTAGAATTCTAATTTGATTCTTCTCCATATATGTGTTGTCGATATTATTTATAGTTAAATTAAAATTCTTGATAGTAGAAAGCCAGTGAGCATAGCAAAGCTTGCTGCCATGGCCTGCTAGAATAATGGTCTATTATGTACATTTATCATGCCATGGAAAAAATGCCATCATTTGGAAGCTCTTTACTAGAGAAATAATTAATAAAATAAAATCATTATCAAACAGTTTTTATAGTGTCATGTATAACACAAATGGGCTATTATTTATATATTATTAATTAAATTAATATAATATATATATAATTATAATATAAAATATATTATATATTATTAATTAATTAATTAAAAAGTAGCTCTCACACAAAAGCTGATAATTTAAGTGGACTTAATAGTAAATAAAAGATTTTCCAGGACAAATGCAGTTCCACAGAAAGCTACTCAGGTTTGGCTGTTTTCTTCAAATACTGAATGTCATTGGGAAGACGTTATACGTTTCTCTCCAGCCAGTGAAATCTATAGTAAGTTTACTAAAAAAAAGGAAAAGAAAAGAAAAAAAAGAGAGAGAGAACATCAAGACAAGAGTATAATCCTGTGCAAATAAAGCATCCAATTTTCAGTTCCGGCAAGAGTAAGAAAGCAATGTTGGTATCCTCTCAGATGTCTGCAACACAGAAAGTATTTTATTAAAAGATACTAAATGGCATCTGTATTGAATGTATTATTGTTTGAATATCATTATGAATATGATTATGAACGATATTCACAATGATGGGGAAGGGTACTCAGTCTATCAATATGAAGAGAATACAAGTTGGAAGGATTTATATTTTCCAAATAACTTCCATATTTATTCTGCTGGAAGAAGTAATCTTTATTTTAAGGAAATCGATAAAGTATGTAGTTCATTTAAGTTAAGCATGAAATGTATGATAAAACATGTATGTTTTATCTGCATATGTAAATGTATGATAAAACATGTAAGAAGAAGTCAGAGTACAATCACTGACTTCTCCAATATCAATTGTTGTACTGCTTTTGCTTCCACAGATTTTATGTATGCATGATGTTCAACTATACACTAACAGAAAGGGTGTGTCTTGCATTTTGCCAAAAGCTTGTGGCTAAGCCAATGGACAAGTTGTTCAATCAGAATCAGAATGTTTGCCAACAGTTGACTGGTCAATAACAGTCTAAGCAACAATCTGTAAATTAACACTGTCATTGATTAAGAAAGTTAAATTCATTGGATGTCTTATCTCTCAGACTTTCATTCACATAACCTGATTATGTAAAAAAAATCATATCATTAATGGATGGAAAGAAAGATAACATGATCACACTCATTCCAAAGAACATGATAGAGATGAGAAGAATTTATTTGTGTTAAGACTTCAAAATAGTTCCCGAAAGAAATGTAGTCTGATTGGGTCTAAATTTGAAACTGTGGCTGTGACCTTTAGACACGTATTTCTAAGCATTTAATGGTGACTTCTTTAAAGAATAAAATGTTGGATATGTTTCAAGGGTCGCAAATGAGGAAAAAAAATGGTAGCTGGCAATCAAAAAGAGAAGTCAACAAACCCAAGAGAATGTTAAAAATAAATAAAAATTATCACAAAACACACAGGGTGATAAAATGTGTATCCTTCCTCTTTTAGGTGACCTTGGAACTGAATATAGCCCAAAATAATAGGCTTCTATCCTCCAAGAAAGTTACTTTCAGATTAAATGAAATTTCTATATGGTTCTAACGCAATTTTTGCTCCACTGGAGTTATGAGGTTTTCTAGATGAGATAAAGTTAAAACAGTGCTCTATGCAGAAGGAATAAAGAACGGGTAACCATTGCTCACCACAACTTTCACAGCATCGGTTTTTTTGTTTCTTAAGCAGGAAGGCCTAGTGCCATGGTTACTCATATTCAGTTTATATGCCTGATTAAAGTCAAGAGAAAATACTTTTAATTCTCCCACTTGAAATCTATCTCGATACAGGCCTTATTATAATACCTTATGAACAACAAATCCCATAGTCATGGGCATTTGAACAATTTTTTAAGAGTCTTTACTAACCACTTAAGTGAAAAACATGGCAACATATATATAGTTGTGCAGTACTTGTCAGTGAATTTTCTCCCATAGAATACACAAGATTTTTAAGCCTAAATAGCAGATTCATAGAAACTCAATACCAAACCATTACACTGAAAGTGCATATGTAGATAATCAGCTACAAATCAAATTGTTTGAATCATAGAACTGTAGAAGGAAACCTTTACTTCTCATATCTCACGGATACCACCTCTGTCAAACACTCTTAAAGGAGACGCTGATATAGGGATACATGAACTGTCTCCCTGAAGCCAGACAAAAGGCTGCTGAGGAGTTCATCCAGTGTGAAGTTGTCTCACTTCAATTTATAGGAGGGAGAAGAGGTTCTTTGATATATGTATACCTGGCGTGAGATTAAGAAACAATGGTCCAGATGTTGGTCCGACCAGTTTATTACAAGTGTTAATAAGGGAGATGAAGAAAGGTGAGGACGGATTGGGGTAATGGGGAAGGGAAGGAGAGCTATAGAAAAGATAGAAGATAGAAGCAAGGAGTCTTTATAGGTACAAATTAGGGTGATGGGGAACGGAAGAAAGGAAGCAGAAAAGATAGGAAATAGGAGCAAGGAGTCTCTATAGGAAGCAAGAGGGAGATAGGGAGATAGTTACCGCCATGTGTCCAGCATGGTTCGTGGTTCAGTTGTTGCTCTTCAGTAGAGATGGGCTGTTGGGAGTTGTTACATTGATGAGGACAGTGACCACCACAACGACGACGACGACGACGATGATGATGGCAGCACAAGCTTATTTATAAGTCCAAAGTGGTTGAGTCAGCCTTTTGGAATGACAGTTTCTGGCTTTTGGATCTCAGCAGGAATTCCTTTTGTTCTTATCTCCCTGGCCTTGCCAGCAGATAAGAGGGAGTATGGAGATGCCAACTAGTATCTTGGCTTCACAAGATACAGTGGTATCATCCCCCAGTCTCCCATAACAGACTTTGGTCACAAGACAGATCTTCCGTGAGTAAACAGTCCAGTAAACAGTCCAGTAAGCAGTTCTGAGCATTCCCTTGACTCTTGGGCAGAAGGCAAACAGCTCCAAAGAAGTGCTTTCAAATGTAAATTGTCCAGATAGTGATGTTGATTGCCACACCGCAGCACCCACCTCTCATCTTCTAGAATCTTATCACAAGAAATACCTCAGGAAGCAAGCTTTGAGCCAGAAAACAAAGAAGGATTCAAACAGAAGTCTTCCTGAACCCCAACACAAAAAAGAAAAGCTAGTAGTTTGAAATATGTCAGGTGAAAGCTTGTTTCTGTAGAATTTCTACTGACTGCAATAGATGTAGTCTTGCTCTAGTGTTTGTTTTTCCTTCTGGAGGGAAGAAATTTCCAACTAATCTCTTAATATAGAAGCCATCTAGAAATTGCTTCATATCAGTTATGTTCCATTGTCTGTTAAGTGCAAACAAATACTCAGATATGTTATTCTCCTGTGATTTCTGTTGTGTTCTTTGAAATTACATGCCAACACTGTGAGTGACAGATACACCCTCTGGTAATTTGTCATTGATAGATTATTCTTTAATTAAAGTTTCAAGATGGATTTCCTCATACTCAGGAAAAGCTGGCTTTACAGTTTTTATCTGGAGGTAATAAGGTAAGTGTAATAAGGTAAGGATCTGTAAGTAAATGTCTCTTATCAGAAACATAAAGATATATACTCATTGATACTACAGTAAAATATAAATAATACCTTTATCTAATTTATATACATAAAGAGACATGTTAACCCAAATATTTAAAGATCATTCTAGAAAAAAATACTGTTGCAAATCAATATACATTATAGTAGACTTATGCCGATAGATGTGTGTTCAACACATTAACATCTGATCCCATGACTTGTAATGTTAATAACAAATCAATCAAGTGCCACAGAAGTGAATAGAATGACTGCTATGGCCAAATTTGAAAATAGAATTAAGAAGTACAAAACTGATGAACACTGCATAACCTTCAGACCACTTGAACTCTGAGAACTCTGTACTTTTTATTCAGAGAGAAACTCAAGAAAAAAAATATTTCTAGAGTATAACAGGGACATGAAATGAGGCGGTATATGCATTTATTTAAAAGATAGTTGATGGAGATGGAAGACCACAAGTTACATCTGCTTAGCATAGAGGTATTCAAACTTACCTCTAAAACTATTGCACTTACCACCAGATCATCAGCTACTTGTATTGTCATTCATGTATTGTGGAATCATGCCATCATGCAGAAAAATAATATGAGACAAAGAAGTTTGGAAAACAAACAAGAAAAGATGATGTGGTTCCATAGCTGCCAGTTTTCTTGACAGAAATGTTATGCTGGAAACTTCTGCAGGGCAATATCTACAAGCCATGCAGTATATGAGTGCCTCTCATCTTGCATAGCAAGACCTATTTTAAGGGTCTTTAGGAAAAAAATTCCCATACTTTTGATAGGATCAGTGGACATCATTTGTATGCTCCAGTGACTTCTGATTTTCCATGGAATATTGAGACACCCATGCCCTTTACATAATTTAGCAACTCCTGGTTCCAGCAGTGAGCAGGTCAGTCTCAAAAATAACCTACTGACTGAGGTATGCTGTTGTCGCTGACATCTCCCAAATGAAGTCTTAATCAATACAAATATAAACAGCATAGAGGAAATAATTAAACTAGTTATATAATCTGAATACATCACACCAGTGATTTTGTATGCCTTTTGTGTGTATGTGTGTGTGTGTATTGTTTAGATATATATACATACCTAATCTACATGAGAGATTTTTCCAAAAATCCCACCAGACATCCTCACACACACACAAAAAAGCCAAACTAAAACAATGACAATCGGGAAAAAATAAAAATAAAAAATAAAACTGAGATGAAATATAGTTCGCTTGTTTGTTTGTTTTTCAATGTTATGCTATGTGAACTAAAAAAGAAGAGCATGTTGACTCAAGTTCATTATTTGCCTAGTCAGTGCAGTCAAGCACTTCCTAACAAAGGAATATTTCCCAGTGAATTCGTTTCATTTTCAGTTCCTTTCCGAGTAACAGCCTACTTTCTTTCATCTTTTTTTTTTTTTTTTTTTTTTTTTTTTTCCTTGTATGATGCAAGATAAAGAGTTGGGAGAGAAGAGTTGACAGATTTTCTTTTCATGGGCAGGTATGATTTAAGGATATTATTTTTACTTTCAGAATACTGTGAATCACACAGGTTTGGAGCACAAGGGTTGCACAAAATGTAATGAGTCAAATCCTTAATAAATATTTACATCACTAGTGCAAAACTAAATAAACTACAGGTCCAGAGGACCGTAACCTTTCATAAAAAAATGTAAACTAACCCCCACAGGACATGTCAGATTCCCATACATCATATGAAATCCAACACAAACATTCAGGAGCACTAGTATGCTTTGCAGCATTTATTAAACTTGCTCCTCTACCCTTTCTCCTTATGATTCTTCTAATAATGTATTATGTGGCCAAAGATTATTGCATTTGCTTTGGCTTTTTTTAATGAAAAAGTCACAAAGTATGTGCCATGGAGACATGAGAAAATTACCTAGTTATTAGGGGAATATATGGAACCAATAATGCAACACAGCGTAACTGCTGTGCAAGTTGCCTTCCTTCCTTTACTGATTTCTGTCATAATCCTAATTCATACCTTGATTCTTTGCAGTTTTCTTCTGCAATTTTATACTTCATTAAAAAATGCTCAGTTTGTCAGTGGTATCCAAGAGGTTAAATAATTACAGCATGCTTTTTTTTTTTTTTTTTTCTATCAATAAGTGATTATAAACAACTTATTGATGTACAGACTCCATAAGAAAGAACTGCTTATTAAAGCATATATTCATCTTTCTTTGACCATTTAATTAAAGTATGGTTTATAAATGATCCCCAAGCAATGATCTAATCCCATTTATGAGGTAGTCCGCTCATGTTTATAATTTCCAGAATGCTGCAACCACGATCACTCTATTTTGCACATCAGAAATGTATTAAGCTCATATCCTTTTGTATCTGCTGCCTGGCTTTCACTGTTTACTCACATTTCTTTTTCCACCATCCTTTTCTGAACATCCATTGTGCTTCATTTCAGCCAAGGACCCTGTTTTAATTTATACTGGCCACCTCATCCAAAAGTCATTCCATTATGGTGAGAAAATATCTTTGCTACAGACTGAAAGCAATCAATTAATTAATTAGTTAAAAATGTGGTTTAGATTATTGCACTGGTGCCAGCAGTACAAAATAACCTGGTCTGGTAGCAGCCTGAAAAAGCAGGCTTCAAACTTAGTTTTAGCATAAAAAAATCTCCATGAACACAAATCTGTATTCATAGAACATACATGATCTTGTTCGTGATATATTAAATCTTTTGCTGTAACTCAGGAACAGCAATGCCTAAGTTATCGTTTTGTTCATGAAAAGTATAATAGTGCTCTTTTAAGGCATGCTACATTGTAATTACTGCTTTGCTACTGCAATGTACTTCAGGGAATTGTAACTCACAGAACAGAGCTACCTTGCTTTCAGTTGCTGAAGAGGCAATTACCTTGCCCCCAAATGGCATGCTCATACGCCAGCAGCATCATGAAGGAAAAGGTCTGTACACCATATCCTGAGCTCTCTCCTGTTTCAAAGAGCCTCATGTTCCTTTGTCACTGAAATATCAGAATAATAAAGCAACATTCCACTCCTGCTTGTCACTTTACATGCCTTTTCCACCAAAGAAAATGTGCAGCAATCAGCTGTAGCAATTTGGGGATACTCAGCGCACAGGTTGCCTCCTCCTTCCCACCCTTTATAAGGAAGGTACTTGGCACTGCCTGATTGAGCAGAATTTATCCTGAGCCCTGGCATTTGATCCTATCAGTCCCCACGTTTTCACATGCATGGGAGAGCTTCCTCCAGGAGCAGTTCTCTTTCTAGAGATTCCTGCAAAGCATCACTTCAGTTGAATATTACATCCATTGCAGATTTGCCACACATGAATAAAACTGAAGCTTAGAAACAGAAACAGGAACAGAAACTTCTAGCAAAGGAAATAGTTAAATTTCTTGAGAATAACACTATAAATATAAAAATAGTATGAAAAACAAAACAAAACAAAAAAATACCAAGCATCAATCACCTTTCCTTGCTGTCTCCTAAGATTTCTTGACAGAGTGTCTTGACAGGGAAAAAAGTCCTTCATGCCTGACTCCTACCTTTTAAAGTTGACCTCTAAAACTAACATGGAAAGCTGGCAGTATAGCACTTTTCACCTCAGCTATATTGCCTCAGGGACCATCTACATATTCTTCTTCCTTTTGCCTATGTTAACATTTCCCTTATCTTTCCTTTAGTCTCATCCTTTATCTTTTCATGCAGTAGAGATGTGGATTTTAGACTTACACTAAATATTTCACTAATGTTCCTTCCTTGTTGACTGGGGCTAGTACCTAAGTCTAATAATCAGCTTCAGTGAGCAGAATTCTTCATCTTTGCTTTGGGTAGATAGCCCCCTGGCTTTTATCTTTTTCAAATTCTTCGTATTTTAAATGACTTTCTTACTGACTTCAAGGTTTTCAAGACTCTTTCAACAGAAAGAGTATGATCATCCCCTACAAAAGTGGCGTGAGGATTGTCCTAACTTGTTCTCTTACACTATAGACAAGGACCCTTGAAGAGTAAAATCAGGAAGAGGTGTTAATACGCTTTTCAGTTTGGTACACTTTTGTCCTTTGCATCCAAAATGATGTGATTACTCAAAAGAAGCAAATGGGCAGGTTTTCAAATCAACTTCCTGAATTAAGAAATGTAGAAGGTTTATTTTATATCAGTTACTCTAGTGTACAGTTCAGGGGAAATTTGTGATTCTTTCTAAAAAAAAAATAATTGTGTCACATTGACAGAAATGTACTGCTTATGGCTATTTCAGCAAGTTAGCACAAATTTCCAGGGGGATCAGATGACAGCAGGCGATTGCAAGTGCCATCAAGAAAGCAGAAACTCCTTTTAGACTCTCTGCAAAGTGCTGATTTGTCCACAGATGTAGCGAACAAACAACTTGCTCTCTGAACAGCTGAAGCAAGCTGTGTCAACAAGACAGAATTTGAATTATTACATGGTGCTGTTACGTCTGTGGAAGCAGAGGAAAGGAGTACATGATTATGGCCTAGAGCTTGTGGTTAGGGAGGGAATAATTGTAGCTCTTCAGCACTATTTTTTGATGGAAAACATCTGCTTCCTTTCGCATCCTCATGAAACAAGCACTTGGGAAATGTCCCCTGATGGTAACTCTCTGAATTGGGTCATTTCTCTCCTTGGAATTCTTATGCTGTATTTGGTCTCCAGGGAAATCGTTTAAAAATCAGACTGGAAAGCATATAGGTATACCAGAAAACCACTTCCACATCACCTTTGAAACATGGCACCAAGGCCACTAACCACATGAAAAGAGATACCAGTGCTACACCAGTATCTGTTGTTACAGGGGAAAGAGCAAGCATTCCTTTCATCTTCCTTGGGGGAGTAGTGGAGAAATCCTGACTCCTGCACAGCTTACATAGGAGACCATTACAGCCCACATTGATACTAATCATCTTTGACTTCAGCATGTCAAGCTCAGAGGTTAACTAAACCCGCATAATGAGTGGGAGGTAGCCGCAGAAAGCTATTCATATAAAAATGGAGATTTGTTTCCTACTGATAATGAATATCCCTTCTTTTTCCCAGGCATGCACTTTCATTTCAGGCCTAAAATTCATCCATGTGCTTCAAGGTAAACCATAAAACATATCATTATGCAAAAATGGAAGGAATGTGATGCAAGAGAGTGATGGTTTTGCTTAGCCACCATGTTTTCAAACTTTGTTACCAGCACATTTAATCTACCATAAAAAAAAAGCAATCCAGGGAATGTGGAATAATGATTGAAAGAGAATAAGGCTATTACAGAAGAGGTAAATTTTTATTTCCAATCCAAATTTAGCCAAAAGGGTAGCAGGATTGATTTCATGGTCTCACAAAGCAGCATTCATGAAGGAAAGAATGTGGATCTTCCACTTAAGAAAAAAATCTCAGATTTTCGAAAGCATAAATAAAAAATAATGGTGTCCCAGCCCATGTTTTTAGTCTTTCAGATTTTGAAGGGAGATATATCTGTATACATAAATCACATGTGAATATGCACATATATATATAGTATGTATTCTTACTGATAGGAATATTACTGAGCCTTACAGATAAGGATGTAAAAAGACAACAAGCTTTCTTTTATGTTCCTTAATGATATACACACAGAAATTTTTTATTGTATTGTGTGAGTTTATGTGTAATAAGTAGATAAGTGAGGTGAGGAAGATAAGAATTTTATTTCAAGGTAACTTCATTTTTATGTGTGTAGAATCTATCAGTGTTAAAATACCTGTATATAATAGAGCATTTTATTCACATTGTGTGTATGTCACATTGTTACTATATTTGTGTTAAAGTCTCAAAGTAACTTGGTTTAAAACCTTTAAGGACTGTGGTAAAATAAAGCAGGAAAGCAAGTCTTAAAAGTTTCCCCACACAATGGTAGAAAATATGATAAGCATCTCTTCACAGCTGGAGCATCCAGCCATTATGCTTCCAAATATGTATTACTCACATTTACTAACAATATTTTGGGATAAATCTGGCACATGACCAGAAATACAGTTTAAAAAGCAATAAATGACAGAGAAAAAATCTCTTATTTCATCAAGTGATAAAAAAAGGAGTTTGCTAAATATGTGGTGATGAATTAAAATATTATAACTGAGACAAAGTCTATACATAATCTTGGAAGAGATATTCTGGAGAAGAAGAGATACTGTAGTACCAGTACCAGCTAGCCGTTCCGTAAGTAAGAAAACAGAATACTACAGTGAGTCATTTGCATGTTCTTAACATAGACAATTGGATATTCCCCTATGATGTGCATTTATTTACTTTAAAAATATCTGATTTGTTTCATGTATCTTTAAATGATAGGAAATATTTATTAAAATGTCTGTGAAAGGTACAAAATGGGAATGGGAGTAGCAGATTCTACCTCCTATTTTGTTCCTTCTTTTGTGAAATCAATTTAAAACCATGGATTTGACTTCCGTGATGCTCAGAAAGTAACAGAAAATAATTTAAAAAAAAAAGTTTCTTTAAATACAAACTCATCTCTTTTGATTCAGTGGGAATATTGAACATGACTGTTCACTAAAGAATAAATCCAAAAATAATGTTTAATTGGCAAAAACCTAGGCAAATTGTCCAAGTTAGTATTATGAAAATTCCAAATGACTGCTCCTCAGTAATATTTTGTCTGAAAGGAACTTGATTTCTAAGAGAAAAAATGCCTTGCTTGCACCCCAGCTTAAAAATGTTTAGTGGTATGTGGCAGTCAATACTGTAAGTGCCTCTCAAACTCTTTCTTACAGATGGCCTTCCACATACTACAGTCTCTTGTACCTCCCTAAACTTTGGCTTAATCTATCACTCAGATTTTGAAGCACTGATCAGAAAAAGCCTTTCTGAATCCATAAATAAGAAATTTCTCTGGCTGTATTGCCTGTAGGACCCAATCCAACAAAACAAACCACACATTCAAGATCAGACCCCATAAAAAACCTAGTTTTGTTACCCACATTCTTTCACCCAACAGGAGTGCACTCATTCACAATCCAGGGTATTTATGTTAAGTTTTATCCACCAAGCTATTTGGTTACCTTTCTGCATTTGAATACGTTTTCTAATCATCCAATCTCGAAAAGGGTTTTCCAGTTGGACTGAAAAAAATGCTTTGGGTCTATATTCCTCATAACACTGATCCTAATAAAGGTTGGGACATTCTGTGGCACAAAATTGTCAGCACATCACTACTACATCTACTCCAGCCACGACACATAAAAAGTACCTTGCTGTAGATTGTCTGCAACCAACACCTCTCCCTCCTGGGTTGCCAGAGTCGATGAGGTACCAAGCAATCACCACTCATCTTTACTTATGTTCTTGGTCATCACATATTACCACTCCCCTCAAATACTCCACTCTGCATGTTATTTGGGAGCAATATTCTTTACCAGTTGCCTTTACTGCAGTAGTAGCAACAGGTGGTCTTATCTTTGGACCAACCAAGCAGAGGCAGTATAATTAGATGATATCAGAACTTCCCTGTCTTGATAAAAGCATAGTATTTTAGCCTACATTTTTGACCTATCTGAATCCTAGAACCTGTATCTTGTGTTTCAAAGAAAAAAAATAAAAACAAAACAACAAAACCAGAAAAGTGTAGGTCACATACTCCCAGCAGCTAGCCATAGAACTTCCTGAAGGTGTTAGGCTATCACAGACACTGTGGCAGTCAGATTTCAGAATCACTTCTGACCTAAGTTGGTTCAGGAGAATGCATTTGAGGCAGTTCCTCTTCTGAAATAGTTTCAGTGTGTGTGAAAAAAATGAATCTAGATGGAACACAATAAGCAATCATTAAAAAGAATGTGGTGTAATGGTGAAGAAATCGCCAATGTGTGTTAGAGTACACGTGGCCCAGTAAGCAAGACATATATTTAACGATAGCAAAATCTGTCTTCATGTATTTCCTGTATTCAGAATGAATTCTGAATTACTAGACTGTCGGGAAAGGACATCTTGACACTTCTACTTCCGTGAAAGTAGATGAACCACAAAGCAGAACACCAGTTCTGCAGTGAAACTCACAAACTCATAAAGCAGTCAAGTACAGAACATAACCTTCTTTGTATTTGCTCACATTTTCAAATGTCTGACACCAACCACATTATTAGATTACTCCTTTGCCGTATTGTACATTTCAGGATTGCATAAGAAACCTAGGAAAAGAAGTCAAATATGTGAATTCCCCTGTGTTAACAGAACTATTCAACACTGAAACCATATTTTTGAACATTTTGGTTTCCATTCTTTTTTTGTGGTTTCAGCTTTGTGTCACATACAAGGCAAATGACAGAATTGTGCAAGACAGAAATCATTGGATTGCTAATGTTGTAAGATTGCAGAAGCGTGCAGACCTTCATGCTTAAAGTTATGCATCATACGGATAAGAGGACTTTCTGCACTAAATATCTACAGATTCATGAATACTTTCCAATTATTTTCCTATGTAAACTGTTTCTGTTGCTGTCACATAGGACAAAAGGATAAAATCTGTTTAGAAATGTATGGAGGGCAGGCAAACATAATCTATCATAGTCCATTCAGATGAAGGCTACACTGAAAAAATATACTTCCCACCAAGACAGCACAAATGCCTGTGTACAATGAGATCAAAACTCTGACAGCTTTTACATTGTGTTTTCTGATACCATAGACAATACTGCCTTGACAGGCTTTGTCAAAACCATGTCCCACAATAAGGGCAATAGGACAAGGAGATGGTACTTTGAATGCTAAGACATGAAAAAGCAATTTCAGTTCCCCGGAGGTATTTCAGGAAGTCATTAAAGAACATTAGATACTTGAGCACAATGGAGCCTTGAAGGATAATCCAAAAAACAGACGTAAGTTTGGAAAAATACCCTAGATTACACATTTTTTTTAAGGTACCCATCAGAGGTAAAAGTCAAAATGGAAAATTATGGCTTTGCCTTGAGAAATTATTTCCTTAAATGTTGGTGGAAATAGAGCAGGTCGACAGAGAGAATGAAAATTCCAGTCTAATATATATATATACATATAAACATATAAATGAAAAGATTATATGAAAATATGGGTGTAAAGATCTTCAGGTTCCAGCATGTAAATGTCAAAAAAAGGAGCTTTCTTTAAATAAGGAAGTGGCATTCAGATAGTAGAAAAGCTTTGCATTTATGACTGTTCTTCTTTATTTTTACTTACTTACAATACATTTCTGAGTCTAAGAAGCACACATGAAAATACAGAAACTGAAGCAAGCAATTGTCTTTTTCCTACTTGTTTTCTTAAATACACCAAAACTATGTGGCAGATAGCATTATTTCCTCTCCTTTCTAGCAGTGTAATAGAAATTCTGATCACAAGGCCACCTTGTTTCTTCCATATTATATTGTACTATGTGAATGTGAGGGAAATGGCTAGTGACACCAAGTTCAGTGCACTGCTATACTTTCAAATGAAAGCATCACAGAATTGGGTATTAGAGTATGCTAAATACTAAATTAACAGCTCCAAAAAACAATCACACATTGCTAAAGGTGTTTTAAAACATCTTTTTTTTTATTTTATTTTATGCATCCCTTTTCAACTGTGTAGTGAAAGATTTTTCTATTAGGAAATAATCATTCTTGCAAAACTACAGTGCAATAGTTTTGATGGGGGTTATCAAGAGTCTTCAGGATATATTCAAAATTAAATAAATGATTAAAAAAAACCAAGGAAAAACAATAAAGCAAACAAAAATACAAGCAAATTAACAAAACAAAACAACAACAACCAAAAAAACAGAATGTACGTACATAAATATATGCATATAGATGCTTGTGCAGACTGAAGGCTTTCAGTCATAGAAGTGGAGGTGTGATTATTATTTTTTTAAATCCTTGCTATCAGCTATATGCACTTTCAGTGCTGCCTGCACACGGAAAGATTTTGTTTTGTTTGCTTCTTTAAATTGAAAAATCTATTTCTATTTTCCTTCTAGGAAATGATACATGGAGAGCATTAATCTTTGAGAAGAGACAAATTATAGGAGAAGTAATAAAAAACATACAAAATAGTAAATGCTATGGAGTATACGTCATGCACTTCTTTTCACCTTTTCTCCTTAGAAATAGAGAAGGTGCAGCTAAGTGAAATTGAAATTGGATTGAAATAATGAAGTTATTTACAATTAGAAGAAATGACTATGCCTTTTCCTGTGCAGCTTCTTCTTGCACATTTTCTTGCATCATTTTCTGAACCAACTGGTTCCAAACACTTTTCCATACAATAATATTATTTTACAATATTATTTTAGGTAGTGCTTATGATACAGTTAATGTAAAACACTATGATTACTGAACAAGTTTTGTGCAGTCACACAAAGCTATTAGTGGAGTCTCAACACATTTTGTCAGCTCTTCGGAAGAACATGAAAAAATGCTAAATTGCTATGAAAAAAACTTTTGTTTTATGTGGCCTGAAGATCGATGGCAAGTTAAAAAAGACACAGAATATACTTGTGCTGGAGTTGTAACTTAATATATTTCTAGCATCTACAGTCTTTGTATGACTAGACACACTCACACTTTTCTTTGTTCTTTATTACCAAAGCTATTCAGTCCTTTTTATGATCTAGGAGTTGCTGTCATATTTAATAAAGAAATCCTGCCTAAAACAACTCTCACAGGTGCAAGTTAAATGCTCTCAGCTTCAATTTCTTTCTCTGAAGGGCTGTGAACCCACCTTTCTCACCTTCCAGGTGAGGGTTTGAATCACTATTCTACAGACATGTGAGAGCAGATGCTCTCATGCCCTCCTATTGTGATTCTTCCACTTTAATATTAAATTTAATTTTATCATTTAGTATTCAGCAGACCAGAAAGAGAGGGTGAGCAGACAGAAACATATAGCTTAGCTGTTATGGTACTTACCTGAAAAAAAAAGACTTTCCATTACTCTCACTGCTACAATCTGTACTTAAAGTGCTTAAACTTTAAATTTTGACTGGCATTTCAAGGATAATCAAGATGTCTTAGGCAAATACTCTTAAAAAAAGGCATGGGAAATACATCTGTACTCCTTCCTATTTGGTCCACACCATATGAAACTGTTTCAAAAGGAAGGACGAAGAGTGAGGAGTACCAGAAAGCCCAGTGGTTAAAGTATGGAGTGAATGAAAGTGAATTAAAAATGTCTGGAAGACTACCAAGAAGAAGGGAGAGATCTAAATAATTAAATCCATTACTAGTGGAAGTGTGTTCTAATGACTTATCCACAGAGGAAGTGGCTGCAAGTATAGGTGGATATTCCGCTTTTGTTTTACACAGACACAGTCTAGAAGTACCTTTGAAGGATAATTCTCAACAGGTGAGAGACCTCTTAGTCTCTCAGTTTCAGCAGGCTTTAAGTTAAGCTAAGCACAGTTTCCTATTAGTTTTGTGTCTCAGGATCTTTGTCCATAGAAAGCTAAGAGGCTCAGTGACATTCTGAAGTTAAGAATGCAGCTGAGCTGGAGGCACTGTAAACTCCTAACTTTACTAATAGGGAGGGTTAGTGATAGGTCTGAACACTTGAGACAAGCAAGGGCATGCTGACACATGCCTACAGTGTCATACTTTTGTCACCCTATTTCAGGCTGGGCCAGCAGGTTGCTCTGGAACACCAGGCACAGAACTGTCCCAGGCTTCCTACCCCCCCACCCAGAGAGCGTATTGATGTTGGATGTTTATAACTGCACAGATAGGCAGCTCTCAGCTTGGTGTCAACTCAAGCAGACATCCAGAGGTCTGGAGAGGTTTTATAGATCTATCCCAAGACAAAAGCAGAGACGCAGGTTATGATATTTAATTGTGAAAATGCAAGAATAGAAATAAATACTAAGTAAATGGAATAAAAAGTACCACCACTGCAATCTTTAAAAGCAGTTTCAGATCTAACTAGAAACCTTAATATGAACTTAGATCACAAGAAACAATTGCATAAAATGGAAAAAGAGAAAACAGTGGTTCTGTTGGTTTCTTCACAAAATGACTTTGATTATGCCAGTAAACTTGTGTCTAAACTATCCAGCATTAACTATACACAAATGTTTTCCTTGATTTGAGTTCACTGATGTGGAAATGAATATTAAGACAGCCATCAGCCTCCCAAAGGCTTCTTCAGTAACCTCATCCTGTGTGCTGTCTTAACCTTTGTATAAAACAAGTGATCAGCATAGCAACAAACTCTTTAAGTAACAGAGAAGTAGCACCGTACATTTAAGGTCTAGACAACAGCAATAGTGTTAGTTTCTGAATTACAGCACAACAGACGATGCCATATCCAGGTTAATCAGTAATAAAGCTGAACTATAAAAGTGGATCTTAGCTAATTCATAGATTCTCAAAGTATTTTAGGTTAGATGGATTCTAGCCAAGGTTCCAAGCTTATGAAACAGTGATTCATGGCTAATAAGGGCAAATGCCCTAGAGATATGAATATTTGTTACCCCAACATGCTGACCTTTTTCTAAAGAGGCAGAAATTTAATTATCTACTTTGAAAAGCACAATTATAGAAAAAGTCAAGACCTGATTTATATTGAGTTTCTGCATTTTTCATTGATACATAAGTAGGAGAAAAGAGAAAATGAAGGAATATTTCTAATAACCAGCAGCAAAATTAGTATACATGTATACGTGTTTTTGTGGGTGATGGGGAATACTTCTTCTCCTGCTACACATTTAATATTTGCCACCCATCCCTTTTCAGATGGTCCTGCCTTTTTCAGCCTGTATTTTTCTCTTATTCCCATTCTACCTCCACTTTTCTTTCAGACTCTTACCTCTTCTGAGCATTCCCACCCCTGTTTTGTCTCCCATGATTTTTAAACCCCTCATGCCTTTCCTGAGCTCTACTTTTCTTGATTACCCCCAGTCCTTTTTAGCCTCTACCCTGTTTTCAACCTCTACATTTCTCTGAGCGCCTCATCCCTTTTAGGCCTCCCACTGCTTTTGGACCTCCCATGCCCTTTTCAGCCTCTCACTTCTTTTCAGTGTCTACATATTTCTTGTCCCTACACCCTTTTTTGGCCTCAGACCTCTATTTAGGCCTCTACTTCTACTTTGGTTTATCATCTCCTTTTGTCCTGCTTTTTTCAATATTCAGGTTTCTTTTGACCACTTGCCACTTTTCAGTCACACTCACCCTTTGTAGCCTGTACTTTTCTTATATTATCTCACCCTTTTCAGCCTCTACTTTTCTATTGGCCTCCTCTCCCTTTTTGGCCTCCCATACTTTTTTTTTTTATTATTTCTTTCTTCCCACTCATTTCTGGCCTCCTATGGCTTTTGTCCTTTATAATTTTTCTTGGAATCACACCTCTTCTTGGCCTCCAACTCTTTTTCAACCTCCTACCCCTTTTTGTCCTCTAGAGACTCCTACATCTGCCCAAATCTTGACACTCTGTAATCGTGCAGATTCAGTAAATTATTGTCCATGTTTAAAGCATCAACTTGAAAAACAAACAAACAAACAAACAAACAAACAAAAAACCTCAAAATGCCTTCTTAATTATAAGTGGAAAAGAAGCTAAGTGTAGATTAGCTGAGACACTGTTGTCAAGTATGTTTAGAAAGAATGATCTGAGCTCTGATCTGCTGCACTCACATGGGATCTCTTGGGGATATATCTCCTGCAAGATCATATTTTAATTTGCTCAGGTAGTATTTTTAGCAGTTTGATGTCTTCCTTTCTCCCTTTCCCACCAATGAAATAAATCATATTGTGGTCATTAAGCAAACCCATTCATCCAGTTCCATTTGCTATAATTCTGCCTGCTACCGTGTAGCCTACAGCTATTGATCAAGCATAGCATTCCTGTCCAAGAGTGTGTATGTGAGCATGTGTTTAATTAGAAACTTAATTTATGGCAATGACAGCATAGAAACTTTTAGACACAGGAATTATTAGACATCTTTCCATCTCCTTAAAACACAGGGTCTCCCTCTGACTGTAGATAGTTTATTTAATTTCTATATAAATTGTTTTCATAATTAAAACTTATAATGAAAAATGAACTTCATATGAAAAAAAAGTCATAGAATTTTTTCAGGCAT
The DNA here is from genome assembly GCF_016699485.2 of Gallus gallus. Classification (NCBI taxonomy): domain Eukaryota; kingdom Metazoa; phylum Chordata; class Aves; order Galliformes; family Phasianidae; genus Gallus; species Gallus gallus. Next base: position 96,966,858 of record NC_052532.1, read on the forward strand.
TTTCTCCAGTACATTATGAACCTCCCTGAAATAAACACAGAAGTTATTTGAACCATTACATATCTCTGCAATATTACAGAAACACACAGTCATGGACTCAAAGGTACTGGAAGGCACCTCTCACCTCAGGGCAGTGTACACTTAAGTTCAGAGTACCAGTCACAAAAAGTGGAGACTCAACAACCACTCTGGGTGACATGCTACAGAATTCAACAATAATAAAGTATTTTCATATGTTTAAATGGGATTTTCTGTGTTTCAATGTGTGCAGATTACTTCTTGTCCTGTCACTGGGCACTGCTGACAAGCTTCTGTCTCTGTCCTTACTTCCTTCCTCAGATTTTTATACGTATAGATAAGTGTCAAAAGACTGGCTGAAGTCAAGGCAAACAATGCCCATTTCTGGTTTCAGGAAGGGGCGTGCTGTTGAAGGCTCCTTGCCTTATCCACATGCATAGGAGGGAGAGGAATCCAGGGTAAACTTTCAGGTCGCTGCCTGCTGATCAGATATAGTGCAGTTACAAACTGAATGACATCACAAGAAGAAATGTAGATGAAAAACAAACAAACAAAAAAACACCAAATGTGATAAAAGATGCCATAAAGATTGCTTGAAGAATAGCACTGATTTGACATCAGGGCACTAAAACCTTAAAAACTCACATTCAAGGTGAGTTTTTCTTATTTCTTGGCAATATATCAATGGTCAAGATCTACTGCAAAGCTAAAACTTAAAAACTTTCTACAAAAAACAAAACAAGCTTCTACAGCTTTCATCTGGATTATCAGAATAAAACTCTATGCAAGGAACCATATTGCTTGATCTCCTTCAAATGAGATCTTTGTTCTATTCTCCCCTATTGCCCTTTAATCATACAGACTCTATTCACTAACTTTATTTCCTATGTATTTCATCCTAAATACTATTTTTCCCTAATAGTTCATACAGAATATGACTGTGCTTGTTGGCAGAACAGAACACCCCACTCTACTCTACTCTTAAGGCTTCAGCTGATATGCCTCTCCAAAGGTTAAAGGAAAATCTGTAATAGGTACGCTTTGATTTGAACAGTACTGCAACGTTTTTGCCAAGATGCTTGCACAATTATCCAATTCAATACATGCTTTTGTATTTTATTACTGATTATGAATGAGGCGGAGAGTACTTAGTAACATCACTTTATTGACCTTTACAATTGTTCATTTTTCAGTGTAAAGACCTTTCACAACCTCTTTATGTTCACTAAAAGGTTTTTGCTTCTAAAACTATTCTTAATAAACTGATTATTATGCATATGTTACTATATGGAAGGTTTTCATTGCTCTGTAAGTGAATGAAGTTACAGGTCTTTTGGGGTTAGGGTTTGTTGTTTTTTTTTTGTTGTTGTTGTTGTTGTTGCTGGTGGTGGTAGGTTTATTGTCATTATTTAGTTTTGAAATAGTCTTTTTAGTTCATTTCCCTTACCCATTACTTTTAATGAACCTTGCAGTTCTCAGTTAATCCACTGAAACACATTATTGAGGACTCTTTCTAACACAGACAGTATTGCAGAAGTACTTCATTTCCATTAACTGTGAGCTGCACCCCAAGAAACCAGCAAAGGCTACAGCACAGATAGTCTCAAGAATTTTCCTGTTCCCAAACAATACATCTCTGGCCACAGCAGTTAGAGAAAAAGGAGGAAGAGTTTGTGCTCTTCTAAAGAATATCCCTCTACTTAATAATTTCCCCTATTTTGTAAATGATTAGAAATTGTACCAGTTCATCTACCTTCTCATTCTTGGGGAGAATGCTGTCCTTACCATCTGAATCATATTGTTGGTGTTTTTCATCTCCAGAAGTCTAGCACCTCCATGCAAAGAGGCTCCTCACTTGGATAGACCATGTACAGTTCTCTTCTATAAGCATTCAGTTATTAAACTTTAAAAAACATGTCCTTCCCTTTGGTAGTTTGCATTATTGCACAGAATTATATGTAAGGAAGACATTAACAAGTGCTACTGCATTTAAGTGATTACTAGGAACAGAATTCTAGGTTTTTGGAAAGGAAAAAGTTAAATTTCTCTTGTATTTTCTATTTTCTTATTCGTTTTGCTTGTTTTTCTCACCTCATTCTTGACCCACAGGGGATGGTTCCTTCACAGAGATATTTTCTCCGGAGTTCTCTCTCCAGGACATGCAATGGTGACTCATTTTTTATTTTGTTCTTCAAATGCTCTTTTTTAGTTTTCAACTGCTCTGTAATTAATTTCAATTAACAACTTATCACTCATCCACATGGCTTTAAATAATTTATATTTCAAGATTTACTTTGTGCCCAGTATGATTGCAAATTATTCTTTCTTTTTCTCATATTTCTCTGCTCATAAACATTGCCAATCATTTTTACTTGATACATTTCTGATTGTATTAAATTGGACCATTTACATATTAAAACATGTGTGCTTGTATCCAAAATCCATCCTAATGGCACTTACCTTATCCATTTTAGTTAATAAAATTCAGTCTGAAGATTTTCATTGCAGAGTTGCCTGTGACACACACTGATATAAAAATGAGCTCTACATAAAATTCAAGTCCTCCTTATTAATGACTGAATAAATTATACAAATTTAAATTCCCCAGATATCACTACAGTTGCTAATCTAATGTTCTCAGCTATATCTGAGTGTGCTTCCCTACCTTGAACCACAGGTGGTAAACACATTTTCCTTCCCCCTCAATACTTCAATTTAAACTGACTCAGTCTTTCCACATTCCTCTTCATTTTTAATAATCCTCATCACAAACCGACAGGAGTTATTAACTCACAGTGCCATCTTCCTCTACCAAATACTTGGATGCAGAGAGTGCTTTTCAGATTCCTGATCTTATGACAGTCACCTCTACTTTGCCAAGTAAAAGTTGACCCATGTTTACCCAAAGTTTTGTGAGTACTCTCACTAGAAACAAAGTATTATAACTACTGCAAGTGGAAGGACAACTGACACCTTTGTACGGACTTTATGTGCCATTGTGGTGCTATTTGTAGATCCTAGAAACATATTTAATTTATCTACAGCAGGCAGTGTTACGTGCTTCAGAAAATGCTGTTCATCTTTCTCACACAGCAGTTCAGCAAAGCCATTGCAGAGCATTACTAACTATGTGTTTCAATATGTACTTTTGTTCTCTGTCAAAAGCCATCTGTCTGTTTCACACCATTCAGCTGCAGAGTTTGAATAAATGTTTCAGTGTTTCAGTGAGAATTTTGATGAAAAAGTAGTTACTCTCTTAATTCTCTATAGTGGAAAAAGAAACCCTCCAAATCTTCTTATATGAACTAATTTAGCAACAACATTTTTAATTATTGCAGTTTTAACAAAGAACAGGACGACCATCTTTGTCTCTCTCCTGGAACATGATCAAACAGCCTTTCCAGAAACAAATGGACAAAGATTTGGGGCTTCAGATGAGGAGATTTTCTTTCTTCCAAGCCCTTGGATCTCCTTTGCAGATCCATTGCTATATAAATGATGAATATAAATCTGAATAAAAATATCACCCAGCTGCAGAATGTTTGGATACTGATTTCCCCTGGTTTTGCACTGTGTGTCATCAAAATTTTTGCTCTGCCTCATAGCTGCATCACTGTACAGCTTTTCCTCGTATCCTTGGTAGGATGGACCGGGTGAACATGGATTACTTCTCTGCACATTGTTACAGGCATACATACAAGTTATCAATGTATTCCTCAGCTAGAGGTACTAATTTGAGCCAACAGGCACCAGTTGTCAAGAATATAGTAGAAATCAAATTATCTTGGACTACCTCTGTCTTTCCATCTTAAGTAGTTAAAACTGGTCCATGGGTTCAAATGTTAATCAAAAAAACAGCAAGAGAGCAGACATAGGAACACCTGAGAACACAAGCTTCTTTTTATAGGAGAACCCTCCAAAGAGTAGGAAAATGAATTGGCCTTGTCCAGGTTACACCTAATTTTGTACCTGAGAGGAAACACCATGCCCATGAAGTCAAATTTTCACAGTCTTTCTCTGAATTCAGTTATGTAAAAGGAAACCATGAGTATGTTCTGATTACTTGCCTCTGGTATAGAGCAGGTCAGACTTTTGTACAACTATGGAACAGTAAATGTTCATATGACAGCCAGCACTCCCTCCTCACAAAGTTGGCTAGCATGAGAATGTAATTCTTGCCCTCAGTTTGTCCTTAAATTGTTAAAGGGAAAAATGCAAAGGATAAAGATACCTTGCTTTTCTTCCAGAACAATATTTTCTCCCCTTCTGGCAGAGTACATACTTGAAAAAAGAATAAAAAAATAAAATAAAAAGTTGTAGAGAACTTGCTTTAGCAGAGCGGTTGGACTCAATGATCTCTAGAAATCCCTTCCAACCCCTACAGTTCTGAGCTTCTGTGATTCTGCTTTTTGAAGACACAAGACTTAAAAACATATTATATCCCTAAAATAATTACTGAAATCTTATCATTGTTATAGACTTTCTGGTCATTAGAACTTGAAGAGAAACCAAACTGTTGCAAAACTCATGGTAAAATAAAGTAGTATTAAAAAGGAGACAAGAAATAATGGGAAACAACAACAGAAAAACACAGCTTGAAGAAATGTACCCAGTTAGTCTCATTCTCTTGTACTGATGTGTTAGAAACATACCTCCTGTGAAACAACTCCACCTGAGATGGTCAGTTGACACGGTCCTTGGCTGACAGTGTATTTTCCTACATATATAGGTACTATCATTGTTCCATTCTGTGAAAAGAACATCGTTTGAACTTTCTCAAGTTACCAGTATTAGTAAATTATATCACAAAATACATTTGATACATCACTTCTGTCAGTAAGTTGGGACAGGGGGTATGGTGTGGAGAGGTGTAGAACTTTTTTCATGTAAATGTTTTAGGGACATTTTGTCCTTGCTCTTCATTGTCTCACTTCTTCTGACTCCAGTAAAAATCTAGCAAATGAGGGCTGACTTGTTTAGCACTCCCCAAATGTGCTGAAATGAGTTTAGACTCAGCCCCCACAAAAAGCTATTTCTATTTACTTCAGTCCAAACCTGCTCCATGAGAGATGATCATGGATCAAAGTGCAGCCAGAAGTCAGAAGTTATTTTATTTTCAAATCTTACTTGTGGAAGAAGACCCAAAAAACTGCCAATTAGTAAGCTTTAAATAAAATGCATGTGAGCATACTGCAAGTGGACTTCACACAAAATGCATACACAGAATCACAGAATCATAGAATCATAAAATAGATTAATCCAAACAGCAGGATATATTGATCATAAAAGTGTGACAATTTTTGGCAGCAAGATGATTATCCGGCTTTTAGATGGCTTACTGTGCAGAATATATTTTGATTCAACCAAGTCCACTTTAGCTACGCTTACTTTTACATAATACTATTAAAAATACTGTTAAATAGGTGATCTAAAGTGTACTTAAGAAATGCTTATGGAATATTTTAATATATAATAAATTTATTTTAGTTCCAGTAAATATTCTTAAAGGACAGTTCTCTGCAGGTTTTTTGTTTTTCTCTACACCAGGTCCCATACTATTATATGATGTCATTAGTAGGCCATCTTTAGCCCAGTTTCTCCACCAGGTGCATATATTTTTAATGATTCTGCCGTTGTCAGAATGAGTGAAATTTTACTGGTTGCTATACTGAAAGTGGCAGGCAATTGATAAAGTGCTCTGTGGATCTGTCCTTCCATTCATCAATTTCTTGCAGGTGTATAGCTTAGTTTTTAAACACTATAATTCCCTGTCAGATGAGATGTATATAAACATAGGGTGTCAAGTCAATAAGACGTAAATTCTGTAGCAGAATCTTGATATTACAGTAAAGTTGGGGTACCTTCACTCTTTTCATCTCAACATACTGCTTCACCTTTTTCACATTCATTTAGATGCTCATGATCATAATTAGAAAAAAAAAAATTGAAGCAGAAGGCAGGATATTTTTTTCTCTGCAATGAAATGAGTACTCTTCTCTCTATTCCCACACCTACAAAGTAGACCTTACTTAAGGCCAAAGGCTTTGTGCCCTGCTTGCTTTCTTTCTCTTTCTCTCTCTTATTTTTTCAGAATAAAAGTCATTCTTCCGTGTGATTGTGAGAAGGGAACACACTTTTAAGGAAAGGAAAAAGGATTGGGAAAGGAGTAATTAATGTAGAAAGAATAGAGACCAGATGGAATTTTCCGGTGACTGGAAACAAGGAAACATTATTCCCATTTTTAAGAAAGGGAGAAAGGATGACGCTGGGAACTACAGGCCGGTGAGCCTCACCTCTGTGCCTGGGAAAATCATGGAGCAGATCCTCCTGGTTACCATGTAAAGGCACAGACAAGACAAAGAGGTGATTCAAAACAGCCAGCATGGCTTCACCAAGGGCAGATCGTGCCTGACCAATGTGATGGCCTTCTATTCATAGAGTGACGGCATCAGTGGACAGGGGAAGGGTGATGGATGTCATCTACTTGGACTTCTGCAAAGCCTTTGACATGGTCCCTCACCATATCCTTCTCTCTAAATTGGAGAAGTATGGATTTGAAAGATGGAGTGTTTGATGGATTAAGAGCTGGTTGGCTAGTCACAACCAAAGAGTTGTGATCAATGGTTCTATGTCTGGGTGGAGGCTGGTCACAAGTGATATTCTCCAAGTGTCAGTCTTGACACTGGTGCTCTTCAACATCTTTATCAGCAACATAGACAATAGTATCAAGTACAAGTTTGCAAACAACACCAAGCTGAATGGTGTGGTTGATACATTGGAGGGAAGATAAACCATCCAGAGAGACCTGGACAGGCTGGAGAAGTGGGCCTATGTGAACCTTATGAGGTTCAAGAAGATCAAGTGAGAGGTATTGCACTTGGGCCAGGGCTATCTCAGGTATTTATACAGACTGGGGGAAGAACTCCTTGAGAGTAGCCCTGTGGAGAAGGACTTAGGGGCCCTGGGGGATGAGAAGCTGGACATGAGCAAGCAGTGTGTTCTTGCAGCCTGGTAGGGCAACTATATCCTGGGTTGCATTAAAAAAGGGGTGGCCATGAGGGAGAGGGAGGTGATTGTCCCCCTCTACTCGACTCTTGTGAGGCCCCATTTGGAGCACTCCATCCAGGCCTGGGGACCCCAGGGTCTAGAGAAGGGCCACTAAGATGATCAGAGGACTGGAACACCTCTCCTATGAAGAAAGGTTGAGGGACCTGGGCTTGCTTAGCTTGGAGAAGAGAAGGCTCTGAGGAGACCTCATTGTGGCCTTCCAATACTTGAAGGGAGCATATAAACAGGAGGGGGAATGACTGTTTACATGGGTTGATTGTGATAGGATAAGTGGGAATGGCTTTAAACTAAGACATCAGAGATTTAATTTAGATATTAGGAGGAAATTTTTCACTCAGAGACTGATGACATACTGGAACAGGTTGCCCAGAGAGGTTGTGGATGCTCCATCCCTGAAGGCATTCAAGGCCAGGCTGGATGTGGCTCTGGGCAGCCTGGTCTAGTGGTTGGTGACCATGTCCATGGCAGTGGGGTTGAAACTGGATGGTCTTTGAGGTGCTTTTCAACCCAGGCCATTCTGTGATTTTATGCTGATTCTATGATTTTTGGATCCTAGGACTTGTCTAGTTTGAGGACAGCTGTTTTAGAAACAACCTTAAAATCTTTCTAAAAAAGGCACAAGATCAGCACCAAGTACTATGATCTTTTTGGAGTAGCCCTATACATATATTTATTCTTATATATACCTGATACTATAAGGAAGTGGTTAGCTGAAAGTTGCTGTGGATTATTATTTTGAAACAGCAGAAGTGTACACATACATTTAAATTTCAGTTTCCTACATTGACAGATGTTTTTATATATTTGCTTATCTCTTCTGTCTTCAAGCTGAATTCTCTCTCAAACACACAACTTCAGCATAAGAGTATTGTACTAATGGGTTGAATCCCTCTCTATACTGCCCAATACAGTCATGAAAAAACATAGGACAAAAGCAGTATAGTTATACTAGTGCAGAGCTCTGCTATGGTGAATATTTTTATGCTAAGGAGTTACTTTTTTAGGGACTAATGTGAAGACATCAATAAATGGAAAATGTATCACTTATGCCACTGGTTTATTACAGTTGTTAATAACCTTTGCATCAGAACTGTTATTTCTCTTGTGAATTCATGCAGCTGTAGTTCACACATAGTAGCTCTATTATACTGCAGCGCAGTTAGTAACCAGACATTTTTCCACTGGGAGAGATTATTGATATAATCAAAGTGATCTCTCAACCTGCTTTTCCACAACTTAAACAAGTCATGTTTACGTGTCTCTCCTAAAATACGTCTTTTTTTACTCAGTGCTGAGGTTTCTTTTTTATGCTTTCTCTTTGTCTCCGTTATCTTTTCATTATCTTGTTCATATTGTATCAAAACTGTAGGCAGATGCAGTCAAGCTAATATTTTCCATCTACAGAAGTAAAAGTCAACCTTTTCCCCTGCTTGTTCTCCTCCTTGTGAAGCTCACATCACCTTAGCCATTTCTTGCTACTGCATGGCTATGGGAACTCATGCTGAGCTGCATTACAAATGTTGTCCCTTCTGAATTGCTGGCTGCTAAGTAGTTCTGAAATAAAGAGTTTATGCTCCAAGCCAATAATTTACTAACAAACACCGCTCAAAAACTTTTAGTTGAAACAAAAATCTCTTTTGTTTGATCTAATCCATTGATTTATCTTACATAAATATCCTATGTCACTAAAACATGAATGAAATTAATGGACATTTGGCCATTTAAAGTGGCTCTGTACAGAGTGATTTATAGGTCCAGGTACTTTTCAGTAATGTCACTGTTAAAATGTTTTGAGGTTAATGTTTAATTATATTGGACAAAACTTTAATGGAAATTTAGTTTAGGAGCTGGAATTTGTACTGATCCAGATTCAGGAAATACATCTTCTGGTACTTAAATTAAGAGTGCGCTTGTTCTGCTCATGAATAAACAGGCTGTTCTGAAATTCAACACACATAAAACCTCAGCTTCTACTTTACATCTCCTGTGTTAAAACCTCTACCACTGAAAGCATCCACTCCACTGCAATATTTTTGATCCCCATGTGCAGGGGTAAAGGCAGATCCATGCCTATCTCAGAATGGAGCCATCTCTCTCTTGGGTGAAAGGTCCATGTCTACACTGGATAGCACTATTATTCCATATAGAATTTAATTCAAAACACAGGCTATGTTGCTGCTGTTTCTATAATAAGATTTCAATACCACATAATGCTGCAGCCCAGAGATACAAAAGCATAGTTAAAGATGCGAAGAATGTAGGAATTGCGTTGGAGATGTGCAAAGAGTTGAGGGAGTAAAACCTGTTGCAGCTGCATCCATATGGTACAGGGGTGGTTCTAGGATCATTTCCCAGAGTTCTATCATGTCTTCTTCTCAAAAGGAATTAGCTGATATGCTGTAAAAGACAGCTCAGGAGTCAGCTGCTGTATTTTCTGCACCAGGAGCCAGGACTGAATTGGAGTCTAAGGTACCTGATGGTATAGATTTAAAGAATTTATCTGCTAGGCATCCCTGGGAATATGCTAGGCATCCAAGGGAATATCTAGTGTGCTTTAGAAAAAAAAAGTTGGGGAGGGGGTGGGGGATGAGAGGGATTAAAGAACACACCGGAACACTAGTTTCTTGATCTCCACGTGCTTAATCATTATCTCATTCCCTTATTTTGCTTTGCTTTTTGATGACAAACTTCTCAAGTCAAGCCTGCTATATCCTCAAAGCCTTTAGACAGTCAGTGCCTCTTGCCCTCAGCATAGGGACTGATTTTTTGTCCTTTTTCAAATGTAGCTGTATATCTGTATCACATTTGGCTTGGGCAAGTTCCAGTACATGGATTTCACAGTGACAGTAAAATTACTTCAGTTCACATTTAGTAGAGACCACAGGTACATAAAAGACACTCTGTTTTCTTTTGTTATGTAGATTTTTACACTGAAGTAACAATTAATGAAAATAAATAAAGTCCTCCCAAATTACTTTTGATAAAGCAAATCACCACGTTTGTAGTGACAGTATTCTTTGTTAACTTCCTCAGAAGAGGTCGTGTCTCAGAAGAAACATGAAAATTTCTAGTGTTATGAACTCATCATTAGCTTATCATATGAGATAATGTATGCCCACACTTTTTCTTTGACATAACAAGTTAAATAGGTCATCTTCTTCCTGCAAAAAGAATCTCATTGCAAAATGTGGGTAAACGTATTTCAATCAAATTTTAATCAGTGAGGATGCTGCCTTCTCTGAGTCCTGATATGTCAGAAGTTATTCCAGGAAAGACAGACCAAATATAACCTGTGCATGTTTTAACTCACCTAAAATATCCATTCTGGATCTTTCCCTTGTAAAGAAGTAGGAAATCTCAACTGGGTATTGCAGAAACATGAAATTTTTATAGCTTAGTCTTTTCATTAGTTTTCAAAAATCAATTTGATTAATACAACATGTAATTAAAAGCCACTAAAATATTTTTTAGACAGATAACAAAGTTTTACTGAAAATTACTGTGGTTCAGTCATCTAAGAGCTTAACTTACATTTGAAAAAGTACTTTGAATTGCTAAAAATCACCAAAGTGCTTTTGGAGATTTCAGCCATGGGAAATATTCTCATATTCTAGAATGACTCTTCACAAAGTGCAGCAAGAGAAACTGAATAGATAGATAGATCACAAAATAACAAAAACAAACAAACAAACAAACAAATAAAGACAAAAACATGGTCATATCCGTCATGTTACACATAAAGTATGATGCATCCATACAAAGTAGTGAGATGTTTGAAGTATTTGTTTAATTGGTTGTTTAACACTGAGAGGCACTGCACATATTAAATACAGAAATAGTGTAATAGTAATCCAGTAGGGAGAGCTAGAGGGCAATACTTTTGTCAAACACTTAACATGAAAGATTCAGGCTGCATGATCAATTAGGAAAGACATTGCTGTTACAATATGCATTTCTGAAGGACCCCTCCAAAATGCCTGACTCCTCTTCTTTCTATTTTGACTTGCATAAATTGTCTCAAGGCAGGAGACCAAACTTTCTTCCCTTCAGAGTTAATTTGTTAACTTGCAAGACACTTACTTTGCAGTTGCTCAGCCGAGGCCCTTCCACAGTTGGTTATTGACCCTTTTGCTGAAATTCCCCTACATCACAACATGATAATGGCAATGCTCTGAATTCAATATAATCTCCACAACAGCGACAGTGAGTTGTCAGCTGAGTAATTCAGTTCCTCTTGGTATCACCAATCACAACATACCAACAAGGAATTTTGGAATAAAATCTGATTTTGGCCTGATCCTTGTGCATTCGATGCTTGGGTATAACTGTAAATCTGTCTTAGTCATTATGTTTCTACATGGTTTATATTTTCTCTCAGCAGAGTGTATAGATTTGCAACTTCCAATAAATAGTTGTAATAGAACATTGCTTGAAATGCTCTAATTCATTATTTGCCCTTATTTGGGTGGATTTTATGTTCTATTTTTTACATAGATAAAATGATTGCTTCTCTACATGAGATAGCTAGATCAACAGATGGACAGATAGATAGATACCTATAGAACAAGCAAGACTGCACAAGACAGGTGATTCTGCAACCCAGGTTAATGCCTGCAGGTGCTTGATGCTGATATTCCCCTACTTGCTTTCCTCCCCCTGCACGAGATTGAAAATCATGTGTCTGCAGTGTGCTGACAGATCTTCCAAATCCTTTCAGCTCTTTCTGCATTGCCATCTAAAAAATATAACCCATATTAGTTCTTCTACCTAGTTATAGCTATAAGGCCTGCTTCATGAAGAAACATATTTTCTCTGAGTTCTTGCAAGTGCCAGTTGGAACTAGTTATGGTGTAGAGCAGAGATTCATGTGCAGAACTGTGTTACAGAGCACTGAAAGGCAGAACATAAACACTACACAAAAGAAATCTCCGACAAACATCTTGGCTCCAAGTGATTGCTGAGCAGCACGTACTAATGACAGCACGGAAATTACTGAGTAGAGAATGAAACAATTAAAAGCTGTACTGGGTTTGGCACATTCCTGAGACACAGAGGGCAACTAAAGAAATTTAATAATGCTACACTCCACATTTGTAAACACTAAAAATATCCACTCCGAAAAATTATTTCTGTCTAATATCTAGTTCTGAAAAACTCCAATTTTATCATTAATGCATTAATACATCAATCGAACTGTAATATTGACATTTGGGAAAGCTGGGTAATGAGCATCATATAATTGTTATCTAAAAGGCAGAGAGATGTTTATCCAGAAAGCATATTTACCTGGGGAATTATCCAGAAGGTAAAGAGAGAACAGGGTGATTTGCAAACACTTGGAAAAACTGATCAATGGTCAGAGATCCAACATTTAGCAGTGAATTTTGTTTGACAAATGTTGTAATGTGATAGAAAGAAAATATTAAAGGGGAATTTGAGAAATGAGGAGTTAATTAAACATGTCCTCTACCTGAAATATTTTGATGATAGTAATAAAAATACTCTGTCCACAGATACCATCAGTCTTTCTACCACATTATCTTCATAAAAAAATATAACAAAATCCTCTGCTAATGGAAAAAAAAAAAAAAAAAAAAGTTGAGTACGTAGCATATTGCAAATAAAAACATAATTTCAACATAATGTTCATAATGTTCAGATTAAAGACATGATTTTCCAGGCAGAAATATATATACAGTGACATATGATCTGTTCACTATTATTCTTAATGGAATGCTGGAAAGTGTGTTCAAGTAACAAAGCACTTGCCAAATAGTAACATGAAAGTGGACATGGGTTCATGTTTTCCTCTATAAAACCACAAAATAGAAGTAGTATTGCAAGCACTGTTCCCTGCCTGCTAACCTTTCATTCAGGAGAAAATGGGGAAAAAAAGCACGTATGTGCCATTAGAAACTGATGTCAGAGTAATTTGTGGCTAAATAACAACACAAGAGATGAAACACTGGCTGCAATTTGTAATTCCAAGAGCTATTATTACTTTAGGAAAAACGTGTTCTCACGTACAATGGTAACTGCAGCTGTCCTATCATAACAAGGTTAACCTGCAGTCACAGGAAGTTGTCAATCTCAATGGAGATACATTGAGGAGGGCCAGACTGGCTTTCCCCATACCCCAAGGAGGCAGACTTGGAGAGATGAGTAACTCCTCTTGCCCAAAGAGATTTCGGCTCAACGATTACCACCACAGGCTGGGCCAGACCACAGAGCACATGTCCATTTAGGTTGATAAAATTGGAACTAAAGGATTTATCATTTCATAACATCAGAACAGCTTAAATTTTAGAGCACAGTGACAGATTCACACAAGAGGATCATCCTTGCTAATTGATATTATTGGTATGGTTGATTGGAAAATGAATGTGTCAGCACCTCAACGTTGTCTAGGCCCTGTAAAGAGATGTGTAAAACTGCAGCTCATGGGTGAGAAGTTGCTCAGCACTCTGTAGAACAGACCTCTTGGGACTGAATCAAATCTAAACAGATAAGCCTTATTGGCCCTGGAGGAGTGTGGGGCTGTGATGGAGCACAGTAGGCCCTCGTCAGCCTCCTGCCCTGTCCTCCACACCTCTATTCTTGATGGTACCACTCAAGTGAGAATGAGGATAAACATCCCTCTCTCCCTCTCCCTCTCTCAATCTCTCTTTTTTTCTTTGATACTCGTCTTAGCACCTTTCATCCAAAATGAAAAATATACCTTCGCTGATGTTACTTTGGAAATTATGCAGCTGCAAGAGATCACATAGGAAATCAGGCTGGCTTTAACTTGTAATGAAAACTGGTTAAAATTTATGCTGTTCCTCATTTTTATTATTTATTACAGTCCCTGCCCGAGTATATTGATTTTGTGCCAACCTGTGTTCTTGTCACAGTTTTTGTCACACAAATGAGGTTCCAGAAATATAATGCCTGCATTTTATGAAATACAATCCTATGCCATTTCCAGATGACCTTTTCAGTATTCTGTCTTCTGATGGTTTGGTCATTTTTGAGGCAGGGTCCTATTTGGATTTACGCTTTATCCCCTCAACACTTATGTTTCAAAAGTAATTAAACAGAGATTGATATATCAATTTCTTTTGTTTGCATTGGTACACAGAGTTCACAATCTCCCTTCTGGAGAATCAGTAAACTTTGGACAGCTCACTCTTTCCACTATGCAGCCTCCAAATATGAATAAATTCAATATACAGTAATAAATTTGGTACTAAAATATGTTAACCTGATGAGACTGTTTTACTTTCATCTCTAAGCAATTCTAAATGTAGAATTGAAAGTCATGAAACACGTAAATGAATCAATTTATCCAAATCATTAGCCCTTGGTTACAGGAGTCTGAACAAGAAGCAACAGGGGTCACAAAACCCAAACAGACATACAGATTTGCAGAGTTATCATAGCATCACTGTAAGGTGATTAAACATACAAAAGACATACAGAAGGACCTGGCAAGGTGAGCTCTTACAGGCATCTGCTGTAGGCAGTATCACAATTGCAGAATAGAAATACCATAAATAACAGTTTCTGGTAATTACTTTTTAACTTTTCCAGCAATAAGACAGGCAAAAGGCATGGGGAAACCTTCAACAAGCACACCTGATTTTTGGGATTTTTCTCTTCATGTTCAGCATGATTCATGAATGCTTCTGTTCCATTTAATCACCACCTATCATATGGGTCATGAGAGCTGCTGACTCTTGATTTCTCATATGATAAATTTAGTGGCATTTTCCCCAGTATTCATTAATTTACTTTTGAACATAATAGTTTAGAATAAAAGTTAAAAAGACCATGAAATTACATATTTTAACAGAATAATACAGTGGAAGAGTATTTATCTGGAATTAAGGAAGCTGGGAATATTTGTTGGCTCCACCTATGGCTCTGGGAAGCCCCTGGGCCTCCGCTCCCCTAGTGACACTTTCCATCCATCTATTTAAACTGGTGGTTCCCAGAAGCACTAGCTCAGAGGGAGCTGACAGCTAGCCAGATCTCAACGCCGCAGTGCATGTGTAGTGACTATGACTCATTTGTGACAGATCATTCACTCTTTGCATGCACTGTGGAGACGATTTGTGTTTGCACAGTAAAGCCAGTATGTCCAGAATGTATCTGACGTGCTACACGTGCTTTTGTCACCTGTGTAGTTCTTTTATAAGTTTTAACACATTCTGAGCACATCAGATTTGTAGTGCAAGCATGGTTTTTTTTTTTTTTTTTTTTTTTTTTTTTTTTTTTTATGTGCATTTATTTCTGACTGGAAAATATATGAGCTGTGAGAGTCTTGTGGATGCACAGTGGAAAAGTAATGTTAAGAGATTTTTGCCAGCTGATGTCCAGCAAGTCCCTGCTATGTGCACACATAGTGGACATAGTAGAGTATTTTTTTACTGACAAATATGGGGATTTTTTGAAAAGAAACATTTTATCTATGCAATAGAGTGGGTGGGAGGATTAGTAAAAAGCCCTAGGTTACTCCTGGTGTTGTTTTCAAAGAGAGATGAGCAGTGCTAACTAGCATCAAGTAATGGGGTACTGTATTATCCACCACAGCAGCTACAAGTCAGCATAGTGCTCACCCCTTCCCAGCTGAGTGTCCTTTGCGCAACAGCATGCCATGCAATCTCTGCTTTATTTGAAGATCAGCCTCCTGCTGCTTCTCCTGGGCAGCCACTGCTTTGCACTCAGGCAGAATTAAGACAAGCAGGGACACCCCCAGAAACCTTGCAAGCACTGCAGTGCAGGCCAGCACCCATTCCACTGTACCTTCCTGTTCCAGTACAAGTTGTTACAGAAAAGCCTATTCATTTTTTTGTTATATATATATATAAAGGAATTGCTTTGAAAAACATATTGGGTATAAAATTATACGCAGAACAGTGAGAGATCAGTTGCACCCTGTCCATTTTCTTGATGAAATTATTAAACAGCCTAAACTCACTCACCTAAAAGACTCTCCTGTCCTGCAAAGACTTCTTCGCAGAATTAACTACTATCAATTCACTAAAAATGCATACTCTTAAACAGCATGTACTTCAGCCCCTCAGCTACGAGCCATCTGACTAAGTAGTTACCTTCACACACTTCAATGCTATTACTATAAAAAAATACAAGAAAGGATGAGCAAAAAAATAAAAAAAAAATAATAAAAAAAAAATATCATAAAAGGCAAAACCTCATCTCAGAGAAAAGGAAACCAGAAAAACTTCTAGGTCAAACAGTTTAAAGAAATTACCATTTTGGATTCATTCTTATCAGAAGGGTTTTCTTGGGAGGATTAAACACCTTTTTAGAAAAAAGTTCATATTAAAAGCTGTCACTTGTCATCCACAGTGCCCTGGAGGCTTTAGCAAAGGTCTAGACAAGAGATGCTAGTCAGAATTTTGCTCAACATCTCCATGACAGTCTCATAAAATTCAGGCAAAACTAAATTGACCTTTGGGAAAGATAGATTTAATAAAAAATAGTGGCAAACTATATGAACGATGCCATCCAAACAGTGAGGGTAGAAGGGTGGGAATGGGAAAGACTAATAAATGTAAGCAAGAAACTTTTTGAGTAGCAATGGACAGTTATCTGGTTATCACCAAGGCAAGTACAAACAATAGCAAACATACTCAGAAAGGGATGTTGCATATTCCATCACTGACACAAACACATCAGTGCTGATGGGTCCCAGCTGAGTACTTGGCTCTTGAGCTCTCTTCAGATCTGACACTGCAAGGATGATAACAGCCAGGCAGTGCTGGACATCATACCAGTCAGATATGAATTGAAATGTATCTGTTTAGTTATTTGTTTCTGAGATAAAACTATTTACTAAGATAGAGAAAAGGAAAAGGATAATAGTTACAACTATATATATATATATGAGAATAGATATAACAAGCGATTGCTTGCTACCCCCTAAGCGTTGCCCTGCTAGCCCCTCAAGCAGGTGAAAAGATGAACTCCCACTCCCTTCAAAATTCCTTCTGCATGATGTCATATGGTATGGAATATCCCCTTAGCCAGTTTAAGTCAGCTGCCCTAATTCTGCTCCCTCCCAGCTCCTTGGGCTCTTCATTGCAAATGGCCTTGGCTCTGTACAACACTGCTTAGCGGCAACTATAAACATTGGTGTGTTGTCAACATTGTTTTTCTCCTAGAACCAAAACATAGCATCATACCAGGCACTCTGAAGAAAACAATTCTGCCCCAGCTGTAAATTGCAGAACACACCAATGCAATTCTACATGAGCCAATACAAATACTTAAACTTTCCCTGTGAGAACATCAAGGTGTGGGTTTCTAAACCTGGAAAAATGTGATCTGAGCTCAGCCACAGCTGTGGCCTTGAGCAGCAGTCAGGGCCAGTGTGCTCTCGTCCTAATGGCTTTTCCAGCTCGGGGAACAGGGGGCTGCAGGCAAGGGGAGAGCTGTAAGCACAAGTGGTGCTATTAGAGGGTGAGGGAGGCCATGTCAGAGAGCTCACCTCACCAAGACCATGGAACAAAAGGTGCCATCCAGCCAAGATTTCCAAATGCTGGCATCCAGTGATCTGGCTGACAGCATGTTTTCTGATCTGCTATTCTTATGCCCAACAACCAAATCATATTAAAATGAGCTCAAACACATTAACTATCTCCTAATATGAAGCTGCCTTGAAACAATGTCTGGAGTTGTCCCAGAGATGCTATATGAATACAGGAATTGTTCCATGTGATCCCAATACATTCATAAAACAGTTTCCTATTTAAACTTCAAGCCAGCCCTGGAAAGGCAAAACAGACAGATGCTTAGGACGGTCAAAATGCTCTGTGGAAAGAAAACAAGCATTGCCCAGCCATCTATGCTACAAAACCATCAATAACCAGGCAGGAAGTGAAGGCTGAAGGAGAGAGGATGCTTGCTGGCAAGGAGGCAACCCCTTGACACAGCAGGATAACTGCCTGCAAGATTCACCCTTAGTATCACTGAAATTGTGCTGTAAATATTGAGGATGGTTGTCCTGAACAAAGTTAAGCAAAGACATCTCTTGTATCATGTCATTTATTTGTTCTGTTTGTATTTAAGCTTAAATTATCTAACCTGGCATTCTTCCCTCTGCGCTGTCCCTTTTTTGTTTCTATGAATTAAGCGTGATAAAAATATAAGCTCAGCTCCCCATATCCAAGATGGGAAGATAGTTGCCTACCTTACCATGGGAAGGAGACATGAAGGGAGCCACATGAAGATAGAAACATTAAAGACTGTGAAGTATCAGGAGCTGTATTGATGTAATTTTTGTAAGCAGCAGAGAAGAAAAGAAAGATTTGCTTACTCTAAACTATCCATATGCTTTTAGAGAAAAAAAAAAGGCATGAACATTTCCACTGTTACATTTTCCTCATGCAGGCATTAAGTACAACAGATAAACACATGTTCATTTACCAAAGTACTTGCTCTTAAGGAAAGCCTTCTCTCTCACTTCTGGTAGCCAAACATTATCAGAGGATGCTTTCCTACTTTGGTTTAAAATCTTGATTATATAAAGTGTCTTTTTACTTCTTCCACACATTGACAAGATCATTCCTTTTGCTGGCAGTGTGTTGGCCCAGGTTTCATCCAGGAGATGTGCAGACTCACCTCATAAGAATTTATTTTTAGATGCAAACGAACATTTTTTTTCTGAATGCTTGCAGGAATTTTCAATTGAGATAAAACAATTCACACAAAAGAGTCCCTCATGTTCCCCATTCCTCCTCTGTTCTCATGATCGTATGTTGTCAGAAGGGCCATCACAGCCTCATAATAATGGGTCATAGTAAGGATAACATCTATGGCTCAGACCTTCCAGGTGGAGGAAAGAAGCACTACTGATGCCAGGCTGAATTAAATGGTACAGAAAAAGTTGCACTGCAGAGCCTTTCAATATTTCAAGGTGTAAATAAAATGCTTTTTCTTCTCATTTTTCTCCCATTAGTACCATGTGGATGTAAATCTAGACTGTGGGCAAATGTAACCTTTTGGATACAAAAGTATGGAGAGATTGGAGCAAAGAATGTGCCTTTCCTACTGGCTTCCTTTGAGAGGGAAAAAGCCACCTTTTTCCTTCAAGCAAGTTCCTAATATGCAAAATATAGGCAATTCCACATATCCATCTTATGTTAGGATTTATATGTTTAGAAGAAAGAACATGTTTATGAATATGAGATACACATAATTATGCTTCTTATAGAGGAATGTAGAAGCCTAATTCATGAAGTTTTTTAGAGTGTAATACAGATGTAAAACAAAACAAAACAAGAAGCTCAGTTAAAAGGTTTCTCCTAAGCCATAAAGATAAACTTTTAATGAAACCTTATTTTAATTCAGCATCACTACAGTCTAGATTAAGGGCTTCCAGTATTTATGAATTTTTCTGTATGTTTCTAATATACATTAGAACATCACATAGGTATAAAATATAACAGGTATTTTTTGAATTGGGTTTTCAAGATTTTAATATATTCATAGCATCACACAGGAAGATATCAAAACCTTAAAAGGTTTTAAGACTGACTGAATCCAAAATTAGCCACCAAAATTATGATTTGGATTTAAAATAATATTTTAAATACTGAAAATCTTGATTTCTAGGTCTGGAAGCATAAAATTTCATTATTTCTAATCCTTTTCCCACAACCAGTGTGAACTCTATTAAAATCATAGAGATAGAAAGATAAAAGGATAATAAAGAAATGGAAAAGGAAAAGAAAAAAAAAAGGAAAGAGAAAAAATATTGTTTCACAGTATAACCTGACTCTGGGGTAGAATAATAATCATACTACAATTTATGATAAAGAACATAACGCGAAGAATATAATTCCAGTCCTGAAAGAGCAATAATTGAATACTGAGTATAGAATTGGGACACTGAGATAAGAATGATTAAAAATCAGTGTGAAAACAAGTAAGTAAAGTTAAATGCCTTTTGTTTCTTCCAATCCTTTTGTTCTTTGGAGGAAAATTATTTCCAGCATAAAGAGACAGTGATGATGTTCCTCCATTTTGAAAGAGATTATCCTGTAGGAATGAGTACTTAACTGTTCCTTATATTTTAGAACCTTTTTCCTTCTGCACATTTCAAATGAAACACATTAGAATTGCTAATAACATGCCTTACTTAGCTAAGAATACATCAGGTCAACTCAGCAACAGAAGTATTTCCCAACATCCAGCCTGAACCTTCCCTGGCGCAGTTTGAAGCCATTCCCTCTAGTCCTATCACTAGTTACACAAAAGGCTGACCCCCAGCTCACTACAGCCTCCCTTCAGGTAGTTATAGAGAGCAATAAGGTCTCCCCTGAGCCTCCTCTTCTCCTGACTGAATATTCCCGGCTCCCTCAGCCACTTCTCACAAGGCCTGTGCTCCAGACCCCACCAGATTCATTGCCCTTCCCTGGACAATCCATGTTACAAAAACCAAGTTCTAAATACTCCTAGTTTGGCTTAAATATTTTTCATTCAAATCATCTTATAGAAAGGAAAAAGTGGCATATAGTTTTGTTTACTGTATGCATATGTATCATAAATACACATTAACAGCCACTGTGTGAAATTCTTCATCATTTTGCACTGTAACCCTTTATACACTTGTCATCTTTCTGATAATAGACACCACACTGCATCTAGCATACTGCTTACACAGAGCACACTTCTCCTATCTCATTTACTAGCTTTCATTAATCACCCCCTTGCCCCCCCCCCAAAAAAAAATCACAAGATTAGATGTACTTAATTTTATTAAATATGCAAATACTCTATCCTCAGTGCTATGAGCATTAGAGAGGTACCAGGTCTTACGGTTTTATTCTGTGGGTCTGTGTTTATATACATCATTGCAAGGTTGGAGAAATTGTGGGTCATTATGGTGTGTAAACCAGGGTGAATTTCTAAAAAGCTGTAATAGTCCACATCAGGTGACAGGGGAGTTATCCACCTGAAGACTCTAGTGCCAGTTTTAAAATAGTTACACTGTACATGTGACTTATATTCTTGCAAATCAAAAATTACTGCTTATTTTATGATGCTGTTGATTTGAGAAACTCTACAGCTAAGACAACGAAAGCAAATTTGCAGATCAATATGCCAGTGCTCAGCACTGAATGTTACAAGATTCACAGGAAATCTCTTCCTATTATACCAAAGCTTTGGTATGGAGGTGTGATTGACAAGTAGCACACTGGTACCCAGTTAATCAGCTTTCAGACTACAATAAAACAAACTTAAGGAACAGAGAGAGTGATCTGGGGCCAAATCTGTGCTTAGTGAATCTAAGCTTAAATCAATTCTGATGACTGGACACCTCCTTGTGTATTCTTTCCCCATAGGGGCAGCTAAAATTTTACTGCCTTAAAAAACGGTGCTATAAGCGTATTTTGAAACTAATACTCAGACTAAACTTACCAGATGCAGATAAAATTCATTTTTCTTTGGAACACTGGAAAAGATATTCTATTGTTCTCTGATTCAGTGGTGTCATTAAAACTTGTCAGTTAATTATCAAAGAGATTATATGAGTATCCTTGATTGCTTGACTAACTAAAATGACAAAGTATGCTCAAATTTATTTTTACACATGATTTTCATGACAAGACTATGAAAAACAAGGTGCTTCTGTCATTAAACTGCTGTTTCATTATTCCTTTGTTCAGTCATTTCAGATATGCCTTAAACATCAAGAGGAAATCTGAAGCATAATTTCAAGACTTGTGTAGTCTTGTTAAAAGTAAAAATTAGTATCTTAATATGCAAATCATATTTCAGCACTCTTGGATCTCTTAGATCTTTATAAGCACCTTAACTGATATAAGCATGAATCTTAATATAAATTGTAAAAATTGGAAGTATTTTTCAGGGCTACCATCAGAGAGATGACAAGGAGGGGAGAGATTTGACTGGTAAGGCATCATGAGCTGTTTTTGTTGATTTAAACCCTAACCTTAACCTGAACCATTAAACCAGGTTATGATGTAGGAAGACAGTACTATACTTACATACTTGATTTGCTCATAATGGCTTCTGGGGTCAACTTTAGGCAAATGGCTACTTCTAGCCCTCACAAACCCCACGGCAGGTGGCCAGAAGCTTAAAGTGAAAGATTCAGAGGTATCTTGAGGCTCCGGAAACAAGAAATATTAAGCAGTAATGAGTAGTGAAAATTAGGCCTAACCTCTTTTGTTTTCAGTCATGCTAGTTGGATGGATATACTGCTGAGATTGTGGGCTCTGATTTAGTTTATGTGTTAGATTTAAGACTTTATTTTAGGTGCCAAAATATGACTTAGTTTGAGGGTGAAGTTTCAGGCTACAATAATTTGTAGTCTTTAAAATTAAAACCAGGAGCCTCACTTGGATCTTATTTTATCTGAAAAGGAAGAGGAGCTGGCCAGTAACAGTAAATTAGACTCAACACCTATACAGCATTATTTTATGGCTTACTGGACATTTATTTTAGTTGCATCTGCATTACATTAAAGTTGAAAGGAAAGCCCCAAACGAAACTCAAATTCAGATCCAAGCAACAGTAGAATCAGCCATGGATTTACTAACTGCATTTGTATTGATTAAATTTACATTCGGGAAATAATGAAACTACTTCTGCTGCACTTACCTTATCATAATCCCAGGCAAGGCAAGAATATTATGCAAAAAGAAACACTAATGTAAAATAGCAGCTTCAGGGGGAGAGGGAGAAAAAAGAAACAAAACAAACAAAAAAACCTGCTCTTTTCTTCTGTCACCCCCAAAGCTACATAATTTACTCCCGGTCCATAAGGTCCTTAGCTCCAGTGATTGGGATGATGGATGGCTCTACTTCAGCTGCAGCAAGGGAAGATACAGCAATGTATCACTCCACAGGAAAAAACAATAGTGCAGACAAAGCAGCAGGACAATACAGTGGGCAGAAGAACCAGGGGAATTCTGTGTTGGTGGAGAAATAGGCAGCCCTACAGTTATGTAAAACACAACATGTTTTTTGCATTTATTGCACTTACTGTGGCCAAGCTAATGTGAAAGGCAATAATGAGGTTCCCAACAAAAAAAAAAAAAAAAGTGGGAAGATATTTTCCACTTGAGCACTGGTGTTTATGCAGGAGCAGCAGCTATAGTACACATGCCATAGCCTTATTTCTTATGATGCACTTACAATTTTATAAAAGTGAGTAGGGTCAGTTTATGGTTAATCTTTGTGAAAGCTAGGTGACTCTTCAGTTTATTTCTGAAAACTGCTTTAGGCTAAATCACCCTATGAAAATCAATTAAAACACTTATGTTTTACAGTGAGTTGAAGTTCAAACTTGAATCCAATAAATCAACAATTACTCTGCTGAAAGTATCACTGTTCTTACCACAACACTCAGCAAAAACTTAGCAAGAAAGGAATACTATTATTACATATCACAGCTTTTCAAGTGATGGCCTGAGGAATTTCTGAAGACTTAGGTGAAATGCTTAAAAAGAAATGAGACACCTAAAGTATACTCATATTTATGTAACCTTCCAGCACATAATGTAGTAATAGTCTATGAATTACGACTTGCACTTTAGATGGTTTAGAGAAATATAACTGCAAACAAATTTACTATATTAACATCAAAAAACACAAGGGCATATTTCAGTGCCTACAGAGAACAGGAAAAAATTGAAGCTTGGTTTTGAATCATACACTGCAGTAGGACAGGTTTTTTAATTCTTACAGGAAGTTGAGTTCAACAGTCAGAGATAATCGTATGAAACTCTAATGATTTATCATTGATAAGTGCGCTACTACTGCTTACTACTCAAACTTTCCTTAGCACTCCTTTGTAAAATGTATTTCAGGACCATGTAATTTTACTGAACTTTATATGAATTTGATTTTTTTTTTTTGTTATTCTAGTTGAATTATTTTAGAAAACACCTCTGCCACTTCTATAATGAAGTCAAGTTAATAAATCTGAAAAATTTGCTGACCATTTTCAAACAGCAATGACACGTGCATTTTTAAAGAGCAGCTTTATGAAATCTGAAGATGTATTAGAACTGATAACTGGAATTATTTTTTGATTTGCTTATACAGTTCCACAGTGGTTTACATAAATCAAAACCTTTTCCAAATACAGGTGCAATTCCAGCTAACTACAATACCTGCAAATTTGAGCCTTGCACAGCACTGACAAAGCTCTCAGACTGCAGGATCTCACCTGTTCTGAGAAAGCATAGAAGGCATTTCTGTAAGCCCTTTTCTTCATTTCTGCAAAAGTTACAAGATCTACAAAAGAAGCAGAAAGAGAATAGGTGATTTTGAGATTGGAGGAATACTTTGTTTAGGATTTGGATGCTCTGATCATGCATGCCCTTCAGTCCCTGTGTGCACTAGGCAGGCAAGTGACCAGGGTTAGCTGGACCTTTCCTCTTAAGAGATAGGACTGTCTGAAAATATACTTGAGCCCTATGATGGGGGTCTCTGTTGCTTTCACAACCAAAGTGGTTAGTACCCTGAACTTCTTCAGAGCTATAGATCTGAAGTTGGACCTCAAAGTGAGTGTATACTTTAAACTTTGATCTTAGTGAGCCAGCTCTCATCTCTCTCAGTCACTACATAGGGAAGGCAAACAAATTAATGTCTCTAATGCACTAAAATACTAGAATGACAATATTAGAGAGAAAAAAAACAAAAAACAAACAAACAAATAAAAAACTGGGAACGGATAATCTTGCCTTTGGAGCAGGGTTTTAACAAACTGCATTTAGGTAAAGCCTGTGACCTCATATTGTCCAAAGGAGATGAAATAAAATACTGAATCAGTATAGAAATGTTCTTAATTTTTGTACACTAAATAAAGAAACACTCCTATGGACATACTTCACATGTTCAGGTAATTAAAGATGAGTTTATTAATAATACATAGAAAAGTGGACGAGGCATAATCTTGATTTTGCTTTTCTGTTACTTCTGAAAACTGACTTTACAAGCTTGTTAATATTCTTCTTTCTAATTATTCTACATATTTTCAAGACACATTCACATTCAGTATGAATATTTGAAATTATGGAGAAGTAAATTTTCTTCAAAACTGAAATCTGTTTTTTGGTTGGCACCTACATATCTCTTATTTTGTTGAATTGGTCTGAAATCTTGCTTTTTGAAATTAAATTATCAGTCCTTTTATTGTATTTCCCTACCTGTGAATTGGCATGTATCTTCTAAAAAATAATCACAATCATTACAGATAAGCATGAAAACTTCTGTCAGGATAATATTACAAAGTTTTGCAAATCAAGCATTAAAAAAAAAAAAAAAAAAAAAAAAAAAGTGAAGTAGTTGCCTCCACTGCTGCCTTACCTTCCCCCTACCATCTAGTTGTAGAATTTGAGTTAAGATGGTAGTCTGAGAAGTCATTCTCTGCAATTTACTAGGATTGGATATCTTACAGCAAAGACTGTGCCTGTGTACTGACTGCCATGTTCAATCCTGGTCGTGACATTTCAAAGTTCACAATTTAGTATGAGATAACATACAGAGAAAGGCACAAAGGATGATCATAGTGCTCTCTTTTCTGTGGAAATGAACTATGATTCTGCATTTCAGAAATGTGAAAATTGAAGCAGTGGGCATAATACAATAAAATGCAAAATGATCTAAGAGCAATAATATATATATAAAATGATTACAAAATCATGAATGACATAGAGAAAGTAAAGAAGAAAATATTCACTGTTTGTAAAACAAGACTGAGAAGGAACTCAGTAAAATAAAGTACTTCTTAAGCTATAATTAAATGATGGAACTCGTAGCATTAGCTTTTTTTTCAATCTGCTCAGTTTACAAATCAGTAAAGAAGAGATAAGATATATACATGAATATCAATGAAATACATTGATGTAATTAAAACTTTTGGATCATCAAATCCAAAGATTGTATTGACAGATTACAGAATGTGGATACTATAATGGGTAAACATTGCCTGACGCTTTTCCTGTTTCTTAAACTCTTTCCCAAAGAACTCCTCATTTTCTCTTGTCAGAGACAAGGTATTAGGCTGCAGGTACTGTTGGTCTGCTCCTAACTACCAAATTTATCATTGCATAATTCTGGAAAAAAAAATCTTTAATGTGCTATTAGTTGAGATTGCTTCTGAAAGAAACAAAGAATACATTCACTTGAGCTTTATAAAAAAATGTTCTCTAGTTGGGAAAATAATAACTGCTATAGTCATGATCACATTGGATTGTTTTTGTTGGTTGCTTGGTTATTGTTTTGTTGTTATTGTTTGTTTTTTGTTGTTTTTGCAATATGAAGTATTTCCATTTAATACATGAAAGAGCATAGATTCTTCTTCATTGCCAAATCACACTTTCCTCGTGAAATGAAAGAGAATTTACAGGCTTAAGGATGAGAACCTTTTGAACGCAAGATCTGTATACTTTACTAGGTGACTGGAGGTCAGTTCAGTTCTGTATGCCTTTCTTTTATTTTCTAACTTACAGTTTTTCATGAAATAATTTTGATCAAATGTGTTGTGGAGCCAAGTGGGATCAGAGTGTACTCTGAAGTGTCCTTTCAGTCAGAAGCCCTGACTCCTGGTCACATTTCTGTCAGGTACCTGCTGCTTTCTGCTGCAGCATGAAGACACCTTCCTGGAAAAGACCCCAGGAAGAAAGAGGCCAGGTTCTCACCCTCTTTCCTCGGTTTTATTGTTTACAGTTAATGTAATAGTCTAATTCCAACCTCTCCCCTTCTGACACTGCACAGCATACTACATACTCTCGAATCTCATGTTATGCACTCTGAGAGGTAGCACGCATTTCACATTACTACAAAAGAAAAGGGTGAAGACAAGAGCTGATAAAAGTCATTAGTGGGATTCTGAATTTAGCTGAAATGAAAGTCTTACACACTCAACTGCTTTCTCTTGTCACCAGAGTTATTAACTTTGTGATAACAATAAGGTCGTAAGCAAATGTGTAGCTCAGCTAGGGATAAAATTGGTATAGGCTACATTCTTTCTCATTAAACATTTCAAACAGAACTAGAAGGAATTTAATATTTAAAGAGAAAGATTCAAAAGCTATTTAGTTTAGGGCAGCTTATTCTACCTCAGCTTATTTTTGCTGCCATACATCTGTATTAAATAAACATACTCATGGTTAACAATAGAATTCTTTCTTATTTAATGAGTATCTAATTAATTTAAGTCATTAAAGAATTTATTCTTAAACCTTCTCTCCTCTACTCCAACCCAATTTCATTTTCCTTCTCATTCCAGGGTTGCTAATACAAACAAACAAAAAACCCCATTATACAAAAAAATTAATTACATGAACTACAGGATTTACCCTTTTTCAGAAGATGTGCCACTACTTCTTTGGCTGAAAACCTCCACTACGTGCCACATTATTTCTTTCAATAGAATCCTATTTCGGTTGAAGGTCATGCTGCTGTTTTACTGTATGCCACTGTTGTTTAAGTCATAAAGCACAGATCCTCCATTTTCCAACATCAGCAGGCAGACTAGTGAACTGGGAGAGGAAGTCATTCAGAGGATAAGATGGTGGGAAGGGGAACTTTCAGAAAGGACTTATTACCTGGTCAGTGAAAGCATACTGCATGAATGATACCACTGGGACAGAAAACCAGAAAGAAGAGTTCAAGGGACATGAAGGTGGTGGTTTGCTGGACTTAACAAAGTCACCCATTATCCTGAGCTAGCATATATGGTGAAGTGGTAAAAAGAAATATATATATATGTAATAACCTCATACTTACTAGTCTCATATTGATTGTTTCTTTTGTTTGTTTGTTTGTTTGTTTTTTTGAGTGAGTGGCTTTCTTCCACTAATGAAATTATTTTGCTTAGTAAATGGAAATGAAGCCTCATTTAACTGACTAAGTCTACGAATAATTTTACTTTGTTTCCCTCAAAACAGTATGTGAAAGAAAAGAACCAATTTTACCACTGCCTTTAATAGGGCAAATATTATTCTCAGAATACTCAACTATGTTTGGTCACAATTTCAAAACATTACTCAATAGTTCAGGAAGAAATCTCTTTATTAAAAGAAAATTAATAGCAGGTAAGGCTTACTAGAAAAGTATAATGCTGCTTTCATCTATATTTCTTCCTTGTATACCATACATATTTTCCCCAACATTTGGCTAGGCAGGTGGCCAGAAGGCACTGTCAAGATAATTTATGTCCCTTGTTTATTTCAATAATTAAAATAACAACAACACTGGAACCCCGCAAATTTTGCACACTCACAGTTTACACGTTTTCCTGTTCCTTCTATAGCTCTCCTGCAAAACACATCTCATACACAAGACAACTAATGAATCACTAAAACCCAAGGAAGCAGATTTTTGTGAAAGCAAAAAACTGTCTATTCTGCTAACCAGTGAGAGAAGAAAACTTCCACAGCAGTTAATGAATCTGCCTCTTGTCCTTTCCAACAAAACTGCACTCACCCATCTCTGCATTGCCTCCTTACCCAGGAAGTTTTGTGGTCATACATCTTCTCCTAACTCTGCTGCTGTTGTGATGCAGTGAGCATTTTGCAACTGAGGTGACTACTTATAAGGTATGAGTTAATAAATCCTATTTCCAAAAACCAGAATCCAGTCTGTAATCTGCAACCTTGAACTGTAACCAAGAAGGAGAATGCAACTGATATCAGTAAATTCTGAATCTCACTTCAGCTCTGATCCTGTCATAGCTTTTCTACCTTCATTTGTCCATATGTGATTGCCTCTAATATCCGCAGAACCTCATTTGAATGAAAAAGAGCAAAATTCTAGCAATTAAATCAGAGCAATGATTCATAATCTGATTGATACTGTGACCAGCTAAATCCAAAGCATTCTACCTATTTTAGACAAAGTGCTCAGGTCAGCTAAGTCACATCAGTAGGACTAAACTCTTGCCTTTTCTCTGCATTTCTACATTTCTCTGCCATTCCTTTGTTTGCTCCACAACCCATATTCTCCACTTGTTTTAGATTTCTTTTCTGAGATGCACGTGGTATATGAATTTCTCCCTGTACTATAGCAGTGTTGCTAGCCTTGAAATACAGCACAGCTACATTTTGTGAGCGGTATTTTTTACATCCCTACAACATGTGCTCAAAAACTGGCAGATAATTTTTAAAGATGAGAAAAGAGAGTGATCTAATTCAAGATCTTTTTTCTAATATGTCTGTAAAATAATTAGAAGCCCCAACTCCTGTACTCACAAGACAGGGGCAAAGTCTGAAACAAAATAAATTGCTTTACTGATGAGCACATTAGCTGAAAAAGGTCCGTTCTCCTGCTAGGCAGAATTAGTTTGTGACAGTATGGGGGAACCAAACCATTGCCATATTAATCCTCAACACAGGTGGGTGGCATATTAATCCTAGTTTATGTTCTCAGCTGAGTAATGTCCAGGACTTGGAGCTATAATGTATTAAATTTCTTCAGTTAGTAGAAGATTTTGGATTATTTTTTTATGAGAGTATCTGCAGGCATGCTTTTTTTCTTATACACATACATATATCTTGATATGAGGGAAAGGAAAAAGAAAAGCGTAATCAGGAGAAAGTAGTTAATGGAATACTTGTAATAGACTAGCTTGCTCCCTTCCTCCAACAAAAAATAAAGAATGCACAGACCAGAGTTGGAATTTATGGAATATTAATACTCATTCAATGTCAAGAGTCAAAATATTCTGACTATGTTACATGTTGATTCATCCCATAATTGAACAGTTTTCTTCTTACAAAAGCAGTATTTTGAAACATACATTTCTTCAGGAAAGTCCAGAAAAAAGTCAGATGTCAGACATACACAAATGAGATGCTAAAATATGGTAAATGTATCTGATAGCTCAAAATACATTACTTCTTTGCAGTCTGTCTCAGTGATTTTTCAAAAAAGAAAATAGCATTATCTAGTTTATTATAAATTTATTATAAATTTTATTGTGAGAGTGACTTTTGTTCTCTAGCCTTGGTAATCTACTTGTATTTTTACTGCAAAAAACATCATCTTTACTCTGGGACATCTCTTGACTTGATTTCTACTTCTTTCAACACATCAATCTAGCATCTATACAGTGAGGCTTCTCTGTTTTCAAAAGAATGCGTGTTCCTTTGTGTTGGAATTCTGGTACTGTCTCCAAGTTTACAATTGAGCAAACAGTGTTGATACTAAACTAACTTTTGCATTAAAAAAATAAATGTATTAGGCTTCTCAACTAGATTTGCTCACTGAAAAGGGGAAAAAAAAGGAAAGGAGGACTAAGAAACACTCTGTTCAGACAACAGAAATGACATTTCTATGTCTGATATTCTGCCTATAGCTCTGTAAAACCCATCCTTTCAAAGTGCAGTTCATGATTAACTAAATGTTATAGCTATTATTGTAAAACAACTACAAGCCCACTTATTCCCTTAGAAATTTTATGTAATTCAAAGCTATTTATATATGCATGAACATATGTATTCATATCTATTGATAAGTACATATTCATTCCTACAGGGAAAATGTCTCCAATTTCAGTATAAATACACATTGAATTGAATAAGGGGAATTTTAAAATACTTATGATTTAAAAATACATTAAAAATTAACATTTCAAGGAAAGCTGTGATTTTAAAACGATGATGCTGCCACAGTAGTCTATCTAATTCAAATAAAGAACCAGTCACAAACTCGAGTATCCTTATAGCTCTCCTAGAAGCAGAAAAGGCATGTTATGTCAGTTCAGAACCCTGTTTGGTTATTTCCTTTTACTAAGGCTACAATTACAAGGATTAGAGGCTAAGACACTGTTAATTGGAGATGGTAAGTGTTTAGCCATTTTTCTGGCGCTACTTTAGGGCATGCAGAAAAGTTCCCACAGGCCCTTAGACACAGAGCCTTTTCCACCAGCAGGCACCAGAGCAGGTGCATTTCACTGATGCTGCAGCTCCAAATGAAGCATACCACAGGTGATGTTCATTATGGAAACCAGAGGGATATAACGGAAACCATGGGTTATTGCTGATGGTGGAGTGCCAAAGGTTAGTGAAAAGCTGGATTGTCTGCTGGACCAGGGTAGATAAGAACACAAAAGGGCACAGAAACAGATTTGAATACAGTCACTTATCAGCGTGCCTTTTAAACTACATTATGCTGCATATAATGGTGTGCTGTTAGCACTAAAATAGGGAGTCTCCTTTTATGAGTGTACTAATTTATTAATGTCAATTTGTGTCGCCGTTTTAGCAGCTCCTCTGCTTCCCTGAGCAAGGCACCAAATCAGCTAAATTCAAAATGAACTCAAGTGGCTCTAGATCTTTTCAGACAACTATTGCAATCTGCTGGTGTAGCTCTCTATTGGCCACTGTATTGTTATCTCCACAATAAAAGCAAAGAAGTATATATAAAAATAGATGTTTATGACTTGGAATAAATTTTGGCTTTACTTCTCTTTATTACTGGAAACCAGCCAATTATTATGCAAAAGAATAAAAAAGGATCACTTATACACCCTACTGTTAAATTTTATATTGAGTGATGTGATAAAATGGCCAACTGGGAGAAATGCTACATTTTATTTATGTTATGTTTATAGTCCACTATGTTTATCTTTTTTTTTTTTTTTTGTCAGTTAAAGGAACATTAAATAGAATTATCTTGAATTTATGGTATGTAATAAAGCAGACTTTTTTCCATGAATGCTCAATTAGATTAAAGTGTATAGTCACAAGTGCAAAACGTGAATCTATTTATGATTTCTTTCCTGAGGTCATCTTCTTGTTCCTCTCCTGAGACTGCAAGAATTTAGAATACTTTGGAGAAAACAATGCATATGTTTACTGTAACGTATGTGTGAGCATAATTCAGGACTGGTAGGAGTGGAACATGGAGTTTGGAGATTGTGAAGAACAGAATGATGAAAAAATCTTAGGGGGGAAAAAAAAAAAGCCAGGTGGGAATTTCTGCCAAGAAGTTGTGTAAATAAATATTATTTCAAGGGGACATTAGCTTTGCACAGTATTTGTTGAGGGGGAAAAACAACAACAACAACAAAATTTGTTTAACCTTCATGCTGCCTTGATACACTTCTGCCAAAAAGAAAGGGAAGCCTATAAATCCTTGGTAGAAGTCACCCAAAGTCTGGCTGTGCATCCCTACATAGACGCTGACATTTTGCTCAGGCAGGAATCTGTCATCTAAAGCCAGCTAACCAGATGTACATCTCTTTTGTTGGCATGTGATACTCTTAAAATGCAAAGATGCCATTTCAAACAACACCTGGTGTCCTTTCTCTTGCTTTACAGTTGTATCTTATTTAAGAAAACATCTCTGTGAAAAAAGGGAAAAGCAAGTAGGATTAAGTTTTATGTTTTCCAACAAGGTTACACCTGCAATTCGAGGTCTGGGGATTTAGACTTTGCTGCTGTGTACACTGAAATACTAGACAAAGGAAAAAGAGATGAAGAGATTGAATCACCTCAAAATATTCTGTGAGGCTTATACCCAGATACTAGCTTGGTCTAATGGATTCCAGTCTTTAATCAGCTGATAATATTTCTAGCCACTGCAGTCAAGAAAAAGGCAAAACTTCAGATTTGTTAAGATCATTTTACACTGTCTCTCATGCTACCTTGAACATAATTTTCAACTAGACTTGACTTGTTGCACAAAGACTTCCCAGGTAGCCTTTTCCTCAGGTAGTACAGTGACTCCTTTGACACAGAAAAGCTGCCCCAAAGGAGTTGCAGCCAGGAAACTGCCAGATCTCCTGGGGTCTCAGCAAGATGAGTAATTGATAGACCAATGGCCAGGAACTCTGAAAACCTGCTGTTCCTCCTCATTTCTCATTACTCCACAGCTGAACATCATTCATGCTATATTAATAGTAAGGATCGTATTATAGTCTTACTTCCAGACAGACTATTTTTATTGACAAAGAATTGCAAACTTTGAGGATTCTAGTTTAGTTTTAAGCCACTGAACTGTAAAGGCTCGAACATATCTTCAGTATTCCTGAGTTTAACATGACTATTTTGTTCCTTGTATGCGTCTTGTGGATAGATACAGACAAGTAACCATAGTTAAAATAATAATTCCTACCCTGAATAAACAGTAGGGTATGTTTTAAAAATGCCTTTTTCTGGCGTCCTTTGGGAAAAGTTCACTGGAAATCTCTCCCAGTGCTGCATTGTTTCCTAGTTTATTATGAAATGTAAAAGCTGCAATTCTATTATGGCCTAGGATGTAAGTCACTGCAAAAAATAAAAATATATAATTACATGGACATTTTATTTACCTCATACAGGATGGTAATGCTTATTACATACATAAGTGATAAATGTTCGCATTATTTATAAGCTATGGATAACTCAGTGACCTAACTATGTGCTATCACTTTGCATCTATGCAGGAATATCTTTGAAGTCTGAGAGAAAGAGTGTTGCTCAAGTTGTTGCCTTCAAAAATCATTTGGAGCCAAGGAGACTGACAGAAGTCTGCATGTGCATTGTTCAACTGCTGGTCAGACACAATATAGAAACTGCACTACACTGTACACCATTACTGTTCCTACTGTGTTTTCATACTGAAGATAAATATTTCCACAGCATCTTTTTCCAACTAGACTTAAAAGAAACAGAAAATCCCAGATAAAATGAAAGCCATAAGTAAACAATAGCCATTTGTATCTGAAGACCTGCCCTAGCTTTGGGTGTCCTCTCAGGAAACAGCATCAGAGCCACCCCAGGTTGGCAGGATCCTTACTTCTGCCTCTCTTCCTTCTCTGGAGGTGCACAACACTGGCACCAGCCATATTCCTTTGGACACTCCTTCTCCTCACCATCAATGGCTTGAGGCACTGCTTTTCTTTATCTTTTACATCACCTTTTGTTTCTGTGTAGATGTCAGTGATACCATTCCCAACAGTAAGTAGCACTTCCCATCACAGAGAGAGGTTTTACTCCATTTTCAAGTACTGCAAAGCTACAGGTAAAACAATGGTAAAACTGGTGAACACCATAGAACTCAGCCTCTATGGAACTAAGAGTTCTGAGCCCTTTGCAGCACTGCTAGCACTGCAGAATTTTGTCAAGGGCAGAGAGACACATGCTGAAGCAGCTAGCTGTGTTCAGAGAGTTTGTGCATGGCAGCACATATGCCTATTAAAAACATTTGCAAGGTCTTTTCTCTGGGGGATTATGCTGGGTGTTACACCTGGCTATTTTTAGGCATCTGTATTATTTGGCCAAGAGCCAAACACTTCTCCATGTTAACTGTAAGGAAAATCATACAGGAAATCCATAAGAAACTTACTACTGATGATTTCCTGTGAATTGTTTTAAGTATATGATTAATGAAGCTTAATACTCATGTGGTATAAAAGCAGCCTTTCCCCAGAGGAACAGTACCTGCTGGCTTTTCCAGAAGATGTCAGTGGTTCTGCCACTCAGAGAAGACTTACGGAGAAGGAGTTTGACAGCAAGTGCTGTAACAGAAAGACAATGAACATATCGCCCCTCCCTCAACAATGACTAGTCTGTCTGCTTGGCAAATGTATCATTACTGTAAGTGTTTGTTAGGAACAATAAACTTGCATAAACTTATTTGTAGCTCAGGCACTCTAACTAGAAATCTAAGCCAACAGCATATCTTAAGTTTTCGTTTAATTTAGTCTTTTCCTGAGGGCATGGAGAATAAATTGTTACTAACTTTTTCATAAGAGATGAAAAAAAAAAAAAAGAAAAAGAAAATGAAAACTTTTTGGTGAGACTTATGGGGATGCAAAGCAAAGCAGAGGTGGGAGCTGGGGGAAGCTCAGTACTGCAAATGCCTTCAGGTGAACTCCTGAGAAAAAACTGACTTTTCAGCTGATGGCACCAGAGATTGTGGATGGATGAAGGCAGATTGCAGAAGCCAGATATCAAAAGAGAGATCACAGCAAGCTATTAAAATGTACATTTATATTGCTAAATATTTTTAGGGTTGCTGAATTGAGACAGCTAGCAAACAGCACATCATGGAGAACATTGATTGAAAAGCTCACTGGGTTGGGAAAGGATTTTTCATTTCATAAATCATTTGCTGTAACCATTCCAAAAAGTCAGCAAATTTTGAAAATTAATGAGAGACGTTCTGTGATGAAGTCTGGTTTGATGGCCACTTCCTTGCAGAGGTCCTCCCTAGAGAACTGAACCTTATCCTTCTGTGCTGTTAGAATTTTTTGGTCAGTAATGCTACTTTTTTTAGCATGTTTACAGCATGATAAATTATTTTATCCTGTTTATAAAATCCCATAGAAATACAATACTTGATAGAGATTTTAAATCCAGCTCCAAAGAGCTTTCCCTGTAATCCCGATGTTACATATTTAATAAAGAGTGGCTCAGATGGGCTATCATTAGAAGAGACTACACACAGAAACAGTGACACATTTTCATTTGTGAATTTCTAGATGTCTATGCTATTTCACATTAACACGGTGTGAATATTTATCAATTCATTTGCTGCTATCTCTTTAAATCTCAAAACAAAACAAAACAAAACAAACAAACAAAAAAACAACAACAACAACAACAAAAAAAAAAAACCACAGAAATTCCCTGATTGTATTCCACTCCTAGAGAAGAAAACAGGCACTGGACAAAAATTTGACACGTCCATTACTCATAACAGTCACTTTCATTGTTTTCCATTGATCACTCTCCAGTACCAGTTTAAATTTCATAATAGAATACCTCAACAAATGTATGATGTAAAAACACAGCTACTTCAATACCTGCCATATCTTTGATCTAGTAAAGATATAAACAAGATCTTTTTTTCAGCAGTGTACAGAAAAATATTAATTATTTCTAGAAAATCTTAGGAATCTAGATATGCCTTGTCTTAACATAAAATGAACACTTTTTTCAAAGTGACACCTAACAGGACTTTATCTCCATAGTGCATTGCTCAGTGCAAACAGGAAAAGTTCTATTAACATAGGCTTTCCTCTTGTTTAAAGCTTTCCTCATAGAAAGATCCTGTAAAAGCCCTAGGACATAACATACAAAAGTGTGAAAGTCTAACAAATAATAATTAACACCTAACATTTGTCAGGTTGTTGGCAATCATCTGATTACTAATGTTCTGCTTTGAACTATTAAGTGTTGTAATATTCAACCTGCCACCTGCAAACTGAATTGTTGTCCCTGTAAGAGCTATTTTCTCTCTGCTGCCTATAAGAGAAGTCCAGATGACAACACTGTAGATAATGCAAGTCAGATGGAATAAATGCCATTCCTATTCTCTTGTGCATCAGATGCAATCTCAGTTATACTGCACTATCGCTGAAATTACTGCTGTCCATGGCCTCACAAGTGCTGAAAATTCCATTTTCCTCGTGCTCGGTATTACATGATTTTAACAATAATAACGTATATTCTGATATCTTGTTACTGCTTGTCTTGCTTTTTCCTTCTTTTACTCAAAGTGCTGGGGAAAATAGTGTAGCGATTTGATCAACTAATTTGCATATGCATTTTGTTTCACAAATTATCTCACTATTCCAGAGCCTTACCCAGTCTGGACTGCAATCCTATAACAGTCACAGCAACTGTTTTGTTTTGTTAAATGAATGAGATTTTGCAATTTCTGTTTCTCATACTGAAACAAATGTAATTATGAGGAAAATAAATTTCCATGGCAATCATTCACAGTCACAGTTAAATTCCTAATGGTTTATTATAAGTTTTAATTTCCAAAATTTATTCTGAGTGAGATTCAAATATAAATAGAAGCTTTTAAGATGTTTTAATTCACAAATGTTCAGTTTACGAAAAAAAATAATTCTTCCCAATCATCTTTTCAACAGTCTCTTTCACATTTACACACTGCACAATCATGAATCTGAAACATAAAAGGGTTTCTCTATAGAAAAAACTTTCAAGAACCAATATACAAGGGCAAGTGCCTTTGGCCAAAATCAGCAAGCCTTTTCTGTATATTTCTAAAAGCATATTTTTGTCTCATCCGATCTTCTTGAAGAACAAAAAAAGAACAAATGCTAAGGAGAACCAGAAGAACATTATAATGGAAATTCAAGGAAAAAAGATGACAAAAAGGGGGAGAAGGGTATGGCTATCTGGAGAAAGCCTTTAAGTACAGATAGACGGAACTTGCTAATTTTTGCCAAATAGGAACCTTGAGGCCTGTGCACAAGCATATAGCTTTTTAAGGCTTCCTTGTGGCTGTATTTCTCTGTTTCATCTTAGTTCAGTCACTCTTCTTACCTCAACTCAGACCCCTTATTTGTGTTTTCTTTATGTGCTGCTCCAGCTGTTCTCATTCACTCCTCTTTAGGACAAGCAATCCTGTAAGAGGTGGGGAGGAGGGTTTCTGTATGAAGGGAGGAGGAAAGGGCTACCGCAATGAACTAATAGGCCTGTCTGTCCAGGACCACTCTGCTCCTCCAGCAAGCCACATTCCTTCCTCAAGTGTCTGACACTCTTCTTCTGGTACCAGGTACAAACACTAACACATTAGGTCTCTCTTACTGCCACCTTTAAGGGGCAAACCGCCCTCTCGACACTGGTCAAGTACATTCTGTGTTTCCACAAATTGGCAGACATCATATTTCTGTGGGACAGCAAACACATAAGCATTTCTAAGCAAGTTCCATAACTATCTGTTGCTTTCTCTTCTGCTTCTATCATATCTGGAACTCCAAACACCTCTGACCTTCACCTGCTGCCCCTGCATCATGCTCAAAAATTTTGAGGCACTGCCATTTTTTTAGGCTGCAGGGACAGACCCCTGGATGCACATCACCACATGCTGAAACCTGCAGTGCAAGACACTGTGTTAGAGCACTTTCCTTTCATGACAAAGCCCTGTCTTCAACGTGTTTTGCTCTGACTGCAGCAGGCTGTGGCCCACAGGCACAGCAGGCCTATGTCAATATTTTGCAATTGAGGAAAACGGGTGGAGCCAGGACTTGCTGTAATAGGGTGGGCATTGCCATATCAGTGCTACTCCTCTAGCATTTCCCTGTTTCTCTTCCATGGCAGCCCAAAACCTGTGTCAGTGGCCTTCCTCATCCCTCCAGACACAGGCCTAGGAGGCACCATTCCCCTCAGCGTCCTCTCTGTCTTTTATACGTAAAGCAACTTCCCACTTACTGAGCCCTAAGTTGTCTCTCTCCTGCCTTGCCCTCCCAAGACATCTCCACCCTGCCTCTCAGACACAGTCTGACCCTGTGTGCTTTGTCTGAGTGTAGGCTGTAAACTCTTCATATAAAATAATGTTGTTGTCACATATTTGCTCTGTTCTTCATTTTTTTTCTAAAGGACCAACATCACTGCTTTGCCTTCAGAACTGCTGGGCTATTCAGGTACCAGTTCCGATGCTATTTAAATGACAATTGGGTTCACAGAATATGTCTTCCAAGTCTTTTAATTTGATTAGGAATCAATCCTCTCTAATTACTTTTACAAATAATTCCTGTTTTCCATCTGGAAATAGAGATAAGGTTATGTCTATATATATTTTGCTCCAAGATTGAGAAAAAGGTTTAATAATTGTGGATCTGATAAATTGCACAAAGGAGTGATGACAACTTTTAAAGAATTTAAAAGCAAGTCTGATTCTGGTAATAATCCCTATATAAAAGCATTAATCACACTAACAGAAAATAACATATTAAGACTAAAGCAAATCAAGCCATATTTGTCAGGGCAAGGAAGAAGTTTTACAATTTGGGGATAATTGATTAGCCCAGTGAGACGACTGGGTTAAAAATAGGGATCATAAAAAGCTTTAATTTCACAGCAGATATCAAATAACTAAGAAGATTTTTGTGTGTGTTATATAACAATGGACATGTGCTTTAAAATGCATTGGTGAGACAGTCTGTAACATGATAAACCCAGGAAAACGAAATCAATTTTATTTTAAAACCTTTATTTCTATACTATTTAAAAGCCGGATATTTGGAAAATTATAAGAAACATTAAAATATTACAGATACATTCAAACTGTCTTACTATGCACACTCCAATTAAATAACACCATGGAGGAGCCCTGTAGAGGATAACAGATACCGCTGTATTAAATTTTGACAACCTACAAATTTAAGTCAACTACTGCTGTTTTTTCTAGCTCTGTGGTAGAAACAGTGGTAACAGATATGGTGTCACACAAACAACAGCTGTGGTGTGTGTAGCAAAAGAAAGAATGTGACAGAGTGGCAGCAACTGGATATATCATAGAAAATGTTCTCCCTAAGGCTCTGTCCTTACATAGTTGACAACGATTATTAAAAGGATAATAAACAATAATAATTCTATATAAGACATATGTTTCTTATGATTTTGTGCATTCTATATAAAATATAGACATAATATAGAAAATACAGACATTCTATATAAAATATAGACCGAAACCTAAACATTAAAATCTTATAGATGTAGACACAGAGAGATATGGAGAAACCACATGCTTATTTATTGCTTTGGTTGAAAAAAATAGTTGAAATTACCCTTCAAATTACAGGTAAATGTTTCACGTTCATCATGCACAACAACCTCATATGGCTTGGGATGGAAATGATGCCCAGTAATCTACTGATGAGAGCCTGTGCTGCAAGAGCACAAAAGCAAATCATCCACATGCAAAACTGTCA
The DNA here is from genome assembly GCF_016699485.2 of Gallus gallus. Lineage (NCBI taxonomy): Eukaryota > Metazoa > Chordata > Aves > Galliformes > Phasianidae > Gallus > Gallus gallus. The sequence continues at coordinate 97,006,609 of NC_052532.1, forward strand.
CGGTTGCAGTAGTTTTCTCAAATGCAGCTTAACCGTAGATCCAAAAAAAAGCAGAAACCAGCTATGATTGTGACCTTCTAACTCCGGAGATGTAAGAGGGCCTAGACACATCCTCTTTGACTGTTACCATGTGGCTGCTAGAATAAGAAAAATCAGAATAAACAGAAATTAACATTTGTACAACCAATGTAAATATGCATTTTCTTTTCAACTTTTCAACTATACAGCCAATTCAGCAAAACTTTCATTTTCTAAACCTTGTTGAAATAACCTGGACTTAAGTATATGAGTTTAAAGTTAAGTATTTGTTCTCTAATATTTGTCTAGGAGCTGCTAAGGATTGGATTTTGCCAAGTAGCTTAGCATATAATATGCATGTGTTACCGAATTCATCTCAAATTCTCTGATAATTAAGCACCTATTTTCAGTTTTTTTCATTTATATTAGAACTATGGGATCTTCCCAGATGCATACTCCAGCCACTTCCAGAAGCACTCAAAATAAGGTCCATGCACATATAAATGCCCTTCTGCAGTTAGGACAACAAAAATGCAATACGTACCTTGTATCTCGGCATACCCCAGAACATAAGTCCCTTAAATTAGATTTGTCTCTGGACACCTATTGAACAGACAAGGCTCTGTCTTTCTCCATTGGTAATAGAGAAAAACTTCAATCATGATGGGTAGGTAAGATTCACTGTGTGGGAGAACAGACTTTTAGAGCTAGTTTAAAGAATAAAGGGTTCGGAAACTTCTTATATATGGCTCAGAAATTACTATATCCTATATTTTAAAATTGGAAACTACATTATGCTACATTACAACCACTCTGTATTTTTCCTGTTTAGATGAAGAGACTCGGGAGCCCAATTGAGACTGTTTTTGTTTTGCTAAGCCAGTCCTGATGTGTTTGTACAGTCCGGACTGTGCAGAGATTAAGACAGATAACCATATACATATATCTACATCTATAACACTTATTATTTGTCATATAAGACCTATTCAGACAGATTTGCATCTCAGTTATTTTGCTGTATGGTAGGTATGTGTTTCCTTTTAGATTCTGTTCTATGCAGTAAAAGCAAAAATTAGTTCATCAAGTCAGTCACTGAATGGAAGTGTGAGCTTATCATTTCATTTTTTTTTTTCCTACATAGTTTCCACACACTGAGATGGTTGTGTATGTTCTTTGGCCTCCTAAAATGACCTCACTATAACCCGACACAAACAATTTCAGTCTAACAATAAAGGAAATCAAAACCCGTAATGCAGAATCATTCAGAGCTGCTGGGATTTTAAAATCCCATGCCCTTTAAGGAATTTTCAAAATAAATGAAATTTTTTATTAATTCTAACAGTTTAATGTACAGAACTAATAGAGGTGTAGTTCATCCATCATAACAGTCTTTGTCTTTTCCCATAATGCTTTAATTTCTTTATACAGACAGATTGCATGACTATGTTTGTATGACACCTTTTTTCCACTCAGATCAATTGTAAGACCTCTGAACTAAACAATATCATCTTTCTAAACTGAATACTAATTTTAGCTAAACTGCTTTTGAAGACCACGGTCTTTTTAAAAAGCCAAAGCTTTTGGTATACAAAAGGTAGGGAGAAGAGGGAGTGCAGTTGATGAAATGCAAATGAGGCTTTTCTCAGACAGCTGGCTGCTTTGGGATGACATGTGTGATGAATGGCTCTTAAAACATGAGCAGGCATCAAGCTCCAATTCAGTGTCAGACTGGCAAAAACAGCAGCATTACTGGATGCTTCCTTTAATTAATGCAACACTTCTGCATTAGTCCGGACACTGCCGATAAATGGGAAAGAACTGATATCAGTGGTAATATCAGAAATCTTTCAACCTTGAAGCTGGGATGCATTAGCCAAAAGCTGCAGTATCGTAAAAGGTTTAATTGTATTTGTAATGTACCAGTGCACTGTGACAAAAATGGGAGATAGTGTAGGCAGGACAGAGTAAGCCAGTGATAAATGGGTTTGAGTGAATGATTATAAAGCAGAGAGTAGTGTGAAAACAGACAATAGACAGAGAAGGGAAGAGGGTAAGGATGGAGGTTATGATAGCGGCAACTGCTCTAAAGTGAAAAGTAGGTAACAAGAGAAACCTGGGTATAGTCTTGAATAGGGCTGTAAGCACAAATCAGTTTAGCATAAATCTTTCCTCCTAAATAGATTTCATTGACAAAAAGGAGATTTACCACTTTGACTACTCCTAGGAGGACTTAGTGGGGAAAGCTTTGCTAGCTAGTTATCTCCTACGAAGTATTATAACTCACTAAATGAAACATACTACACAAGGATTTCTATTAATTGCACACCAAAGTAATAGGATACACACACTATTCATCCACTGTGCTAAAAAGTATGTTTTCTGCCACAACGTATCATAAAATTCCCATGCAATTTTATGTTGCATAGTCACCAAATGCCAGTACCTAACAGCAATAACAACTTGAGATTTTTTAAAAAATAAAGACTAATCTTCCATTGAAAGTGTAATAGCCTATCATGCTCAAAAGTCAAAAAGTATTCATGTTTTGTGATTGCCATCTGTTGCAAACATCTCTAAAGAATCCATCTTCCTAGCATGTGGGCCAACTTACATAATTTAGATTAACAAGAAGCTCTGGTGAAGTTCTTGAAAATGGCTTACACTTAGTATTTCTGAGAAGGGTGAAGTATTCCTGTAATGTACTCAAAGTGATTTGCAATTTCTTGATTACACCTTTATTCATGTGTTGGCCTTTTGAAACCATTCCAATTGTTCTCTCCCTTTATCTTGCACAGAAGAGAAGTATTTACTTTGTGCGCCAAGTATTTACTGTGTGGATTCAAACCTAGTTGTTTTATTTTCCTTTTTCTTTTTTCTCCTTTTAATTAAACCCTGCTCCATGAAGCTTAGAAAAATCTATTAATCTTTTTTAAGATGAACACCAAGCTGAATTTTTGTCTATGATTATTTTCATACTTGGGGAAAGAGTAAAAGAAGAGAGAAACACTGGAGGGCTGGAGAAACACAAAGAGAAGCACTTTCTCTGCCATCATAACCAAGAAATGGAAATAGTGGTTGATACACGAAGGACTTCATTGACCACAGCACAGGAAAAAAAATGTTATGTTTTAGTGTATATATTTGTGTTTTTCTTATTGCATTAGAAGATAGGAGACAGATTATAATTTTGGAAAGTATCTACAGTTTAGAACATAGATCTGCTTACCTGAATTAAGATTATAAACATTAAAACATTCTTTTTATTTTTTCCAAGTATAGGCACATTTTCTGAAACATAAAAGGACTGTAGAAAAATCAAAATATAGATGCTTAATTAGTTCTTTTTGCTACATTTTTAAATAATTTTCCTTGTTCAAATGCTTCTGTATTAATTTTATTACGCACAGATATTTTTTGACTGAATAGAAGTAAAGCTAAATGGTTTCATAGCACAAGAGGAAATAAATCTAATTTTAAATACTGTGTCTTTTGAGTAATACTATAACTACCATGGTAGCAAAATACTTAGCTCTAAAAACTACATTGGAAACAATCTTGGTATTGATTAGCAGAACAGTTGAGCAGGGAAAAGGGTCAGAGGTGTTTGGGCAAAAATCTTTTTTCTCTTTTTTGTATTTGTAAGGAAAGCTCTATCAAGTTAAAACTAAATTAATAAATAAAAACAGAACCTACAGGTCCCATACATTATCAAATTTGACAGAGATGCTTCTTGCTAGCCATATTTTCCAACAAAAAAAAACTTGGTGTAGAACCAATGACAACGGTGCTAATGTTTACCATGTGTGTCTGTCTTTATTTCTAAGGCCTGATAGCTATCTCAACAAACTTAGAATGCTTGATGCAAAGCATCCTGTCACATCAGGAACTTTCCCAGTGGGGTAGGCAAGGGATCAGTACTGTTGGTTTCACAATTTTGCATGAGAAAATCCCAGTATCATACACTGAATGAATTCCAGTATTTCTGAAATGTTGACAGTAGGTCTGAAATAGGGGAAATATAAAGGCTATAATGACCTAGCTTGTTACAAATTTAGCAGTCAGTACTTACTGTACTGTGTGTCTATTTAGATGGTGAACTTTCATTTTTAGCTCTCCAAGTTTCTGTAGTATAGTTTTATATTATCTATAGAATTCATTATGAGGATAAAGAATGATCCAGTCATTTTCTTCAGTCAATGGCAGGGGCATTTGTCACTCATTTCCCTCCCTTTCTCATATAATATTTAACGTACAGGACAAAGAATTCATTTCCACTAAATGAGAGATGCCATCAGATGTGAAGGTTTCGAGCTCAACCAGGATCAGATAATGATATGCTTACTCATGCTTACTACATTAGGAAGTTCTAATAGGCCTACGTGAGGATCAGGTGCTAATCGCTGAAACAGCATCAGATTGCAGTCTATAATTTGGCTCACTCCTTCTGCAGAGCAGTTATTAAGCGCTGATGACTGAATCCTATCCATCTCTGAAAGTACAGGAAGGCAAAATAAGAATAAGAACAGGATTTAAAAGGTCCCTAAATGTTTGGTTGCATGGCCAGAGGAAAGCCATTATGTGATTGTTCCTGCACTCAGAGATGGCTGGGGCACTGGCTGTGCAGATAGCCGCTAACAATCCCTGTTGTGTTCACCTCTCATGAGATTTCACTTGGATAGCATTTTCCACTAATGGATGCTGGTCATGATCAAACAGCTATAAATCACTTTGGCCAAGTTAATCCAAAGATATGTGCCAAATTCTAGTGTCAAACTGTCTAACATGCATTTCCTAATAAATAGAAATGCTTTTTAGTAGAAAGCAAACAACCAGTAACATTGTTTGGATTGGAATCGTCAAACTGCAAGGACAGTCCCAGATAGCTCTGGATTTCCTGGTAAACTCCAGAACTCGAATGCTGTGCCTCAGGGATCCTGGTCTAGACATGCCCATACTGTTCTGCTAAAACAGGAAAACAGGCAAATGGCTGTGAGCAAGTACAACAATTCTGATGAAATAGAAATATCCCACACATCAAATGTTTATAGCAAACATGTCTATGTAATATTTTCATGCAGAAACAAGAGGCAAAGTGGATGTTTATAACCCAATTATATGATCTATGACATTCAATACTAACAAGAATCTGGTATGTATGGGATGAAATTGTCCATCCTGGGCAGGAGCAGTTTTGAAAAAAAAGCTTCCAAGATGATCATAATAGCAGATGTTTGAAAATACAAAATTTCCTATTTTAAAAAAATGTAAGCCAGATTCTCAGTCAAGGAGCTGGCCCTGTTTTCCTCATGCTGCTGACTGGCACAAGATAAAAAGCAAAAGGATATGGTCTTTTTTTTTAGTTCACAGCAGGTTTTATTTTATTTTATTTTATTTTTATATATTATATGTTGCAGACACAACAGACTTTGAAACTGCTATAAATAGAACCTGCATTTGGGTATGATGACTATTGCAGCAATTCACACTGTTTCACTGGAGCATCATTATGAAAGTTTTTAATGGATTAAAAGACACATTAGAAATCTTCTCAGTAAAAAGGAGGCAAAGGAAAGTTTAACTGAATACCTAAAGCTATTTTAAGCAGGTATATAGTAATTGATAATTCCTTTGGAGCAGATGGTCTTCTAGCTGATTTAAGAGATATGAGGACCATGGGAGCAATTGCTTCTGAAATGTGAACAACTAATTCCCATTCTTCACATGTTCCAAATTCTGCATTTTCTGGAATGCTGCTAATTGTTACACTTTGGTCCCATTCTCAAGAGAAACCTAAATAAGTATATTTCAACACAAAAAAAATTATTAATAATCACTGAAACAACTGAATTTTGTGACTGAAGTTACGTTTTCTGTGCCCTACTTATTCACTATGTTACATGGCTGAGTAATCACATTGCAATCATTTTGAAGGAAACCAGAGAAGTACACCACAGTTTAATCACTTATGCAGTGTACAGACAATTTCATACTCTCCCCAACTCCCCAGATAAAATTAGAGTAGATATGAGATGCATGATATGAAAGGTGTTATAAGTCAGAAGACAGACAGGGAAACCAACAAAGTGCTTGGCCTATGGCTATCCCAGTCACTTCTTTATAGCTGTTTTTATTTAAATCATAAGCTCTTTTTCAACAAGGCCTATCTTGTGTCATGTGTTCATACAGTGCTTTCCACAGTGCTGTCCTTAAAGCAGATCACTGGTTGCTACAAAAATATAAATAAGAGATATGATGAAACACAACAGACCATAGTTTATCTTCATTTTCTCTTTGTGTATGGTTGGAAAACATCATATATTAAGATTTGAGCATAAAGTCTCTCACACTATTTTGTGACAGGATAGCATAAAAGAAAATCCAGCCCTTTTTATTACAGGAATAAATTAATCAAGCTCAAAAAGTTATGGAAATAAAGATTAAAAGAGATGTTTGTTTTGTTTTGAGCAGTTATCTTAATCCCTCCTGAGCAAAGAAGAGGCATGAACCAATAAGTAATCAAATACTATACAGATAACTTAGTTGGTTTAGTTAATGAAATGCCCTTGGCCTCCTAAGATAATTCTTATTTCCAAAATTTCTGTTGTTTATCTTTTATAAGCTTATTTTGACAAGGTAGTACCTGACTGGCAGCACTTTCAAAAAATAAACAATTATAAATCAAATTTAACATGATAGTTTCACACCTTGCTTGGCAGAAGAAACACTGTGTTATCATAATACCACTCCATTCATCTTAAGACTAATCCATCAACATTGTACATCACCATATTATATGCATCATTACACTGTAATAGTACAAAGGAAAATGAAGGTGTGATGAGACCTAAACATCTTCATAACAATTTCAAGTTTGAGGATATGCAAGATGCAGTTATCAGTTACATCATATGTTCAGATTAAATAATGGCCCGCATTAGCATGAGAAGAAACACTGATAATACCTGCTTTCCTTTTCATTTTGTTTGCCTCAGATTTTCACTAAATTCCTATTTCAGTCACAGTTAAATGGAATTAAATTCTTCAGAAAACACAGATTTTTTGTGTGTGTATATATTTTTTTTCTCACCAATTGGTTTGTATCTCAAAATGTAAGGGTCAAATAAATGCAAAAGTTTGGAGAAGAAATTTGTTACTCAGTTTAGATTATCTACCATTACACAGAGTAGCATAATTAAGAATATGATTGATTGATATGCATTTTAAATAAATTCAGGGGTTTTCAAACTTTTATCAAATTCCTTATTCATTGCAAGTCTAAAGTCTTCTACATATTATATTTTTCATCAATTTAGAAAGTAGTACTGATCTGAAGATAAATCCTGTTTCCTTTGATTCCTTATCCAAATAGCTAAATATTCCGTAAAAATCTGTCCTCTGATTATCTTCTACAGCATAGGACCCAACTCAGATTGAGAAATCCTGGCAAAAAAACTCACTCAATCTTGAAGTAATTGCCAATGGCTCCAAAACATTTGGAAGCCTTCAACTCCTTCCATTTCCATTTGTTCAGGGATGAAGCTGTTATGTTTGCAGTAGATTCTCTGCTGGGGTACACCTCCCTTAATTAACTCCTCAATTCAGTTATTCTGACCATGTAGTAAGATGAGTGGATGCTGTACATCACCTCATTGGTTACTGTTTACCACATTAGAGCAGAACACATGAATACAGACAAATGATATATATATTTTAAAATAAATAAATAAATAAATAAAAAATCCCAGGTTTAGTTGACCTGAAAAATAGCCACAAAACTGAGTCAATTCCATCATATAGGATTCTACTGGATTCCCCCTCACCCTTCACCACCACACACACAAAAAAATGCTTATAAAAAACAGAAAGCCTAGTACTGTGTTTTGGGAAATCACTGAGAAAATGGGAAGGAGACCAAAGTTCATTTCAGTTTTCTGCGTGGACCTGTATCTGCTGATCCTGACAAGCCCAAGCCACCAGGCTTCAGGGTCTCTCTTAATACCTCCCGCTACAGCTGTCCCACATTATGTGAGGAAATAATGTACTTACTGGGCCCAGGGGAATGAAAATAACTCTCTCAGCTATGATGTGACCCCACCACCTCCCTGGGCAGCCTGTTCCAATGCCTCACCACTCTTTCTGAGATTAAATTTTTCCTAACATCTAATCTGAATCTCCCCTGGTACAACTTGAGGCCATTCCCTCTCATCCTATCATTATTACCTGGGAGAAGAGGATGACCTCCACCTCACTACAACCTAAAAAAAGTTGAACTGTGAACTTAAAAGTTCACAGAATGATGCAATGTTGGAAGATTACAGATTCTGCCTGTCCTTTACCAAAAGCATGGAAATTATTCCCTTTGCTTTAAAAATAATTATAAATGTTCACTATCTTTCTGTTCTTATGATCTTTTTTTGCAAAACATTTCTAAGCAGAGCAGTGTCAATTGGAAATAGTCACAAGTTTGGGCAAGTGTGATTACTTAGGGGGTAAAAGACTGAAACTATTCTATATGAACTGATGCTGACAGTGCTAGCCTGTCAATGCTGAAGTATGATTACAGTAAAGATAACTAAATCATAGTTCATGGCTCGTCTTATCACTTAAATCCCAAATCAGAAGTTCATCCCAAACTCATACACCATCATATCAAAGGCCAGCTTTTGGAGCATACAGGTTTCACAACATTAGGAACATGGAAAAATTCTACCAGATACTTATGTGCTTTTCCCAGTAAATATGGGCAAACACTGTGTGAACTTTTCCAAATCTGTAAAGAGGAACGTCATTCTGTTGCTAGCAGTTCAACAATGTGCAATCCAAACAAAATAACTTTTTCTCCATATCTACAAAGAAATTTGTTTTATAGTACCTTCTAACTTTTTTTTTTTTTTCCCAGACTTCATCAATTTCATTTTGATTTTGGTTACTAACCTAACAAGAACAATACATCAATTAATTTGTTACATGCTTTTATTCAAAAATTTTAAATGAGTATCAGGGTCTTCTCATAATAGCCAGTTGTGAAAAGGTGGACAGCTATAGTGACTGCTCTCCAAAATTTCACTGATTTGTGATATAGGAGAAAGCAAGGATAAAAAAAGGATTGCAATAGTAATAGAGATGTTAACTGTATGGTTGTCTCTGCCAGTTAGTCTCAGTTTGAACACTTTGACAATTTTTGCCTCTGTCATTCACCTGTTTCTGCTCCCTCTACTCCCCAAATATCTCAGCGCATTTGCTTCTGGATCCTCACTTACAGAACAAAAACAAATAAAAATGTCCCCACCCAAAATCTGGATAGTCATCTGTATAGACTTAAAAATCTAGATCATTTCTAGATCCCTAATATAGCTAAGAAAAGGTATTCAGAAAAAACTAATTTTCCCTATGAATAGTGGCTTTTTGATCAAAAGGTAGCAACAAAACTGTTATGGCTTTATCTCAATTCCACTCAAGAGACTGAAGTTCAGAATGTAAGACTTTGAAAAACTGTGTTCACTTTTGCATGAAACCCTCAAATTTATAATCTCAGCATAATCTTATACTCTGTAATTACAAAGAATCACAGGGGTTGGAAGGGACCTCAAGAGATCATTGAATCCAACCCCCCTGCTAAAGCAGGTACCCTACAATAGGTCACACAGGTAGGCATCCAGACAGTTCTTGAATATCACTGCAGAAGGGGACTCCACAACCTCTCTGGGCAACCTGTTCCAGGGCCTCGTCACCCTTCTTCTGCCTATTTGTATGGAACTTCCTATGTTCAAGTTTTAGGCCATTACTCCTTATCCCATCACTAGACGCCACTGAGAAGAGCCTGGCCTCATCCTTCAGCCTTCCACCTTCCTTTAGTATTTATAAACATTAATCAGATCCTCCTTCAGTCTTCTTTTGACCAGTCTTGTTACAGTCTTACATTTTTAAGACAAATTCTGACATAAATGAACAGTTTTTGAGGGAGAAAATTCTTCAGCTAGACTTCTATAATTTCTGTTTCTCAACAGGTCTTTTCCTTGGTTGAAGAGAATTTCTATGGGAACAAAAGCAGGCTTTGCAGTTTTCAAGGTGTTTACATTGTCACCTAGATTGTGGAAACTTCATTCTGTTTCTACATTCCCTATGTATCAACGGACCTCTGTGTGTAATATTATACAAGTTTGTATTTTCATTTACATACACCCTGATTCTGTAATCAGATCCATTTAGACAAAAGTCCTTTGTCTGTGGAGAATACTCACGATTTCAACGTATGGACATCTGTTCTGAGATTTTAAAACTAAGGCTGTGTGGCAATATATATATATTTTTTTCATAATAGCAATTCTATACAATGCTTATTGCTTATTGTACATAGCTACTGTAGATAGTGTGCCTGAATTGCATTTTTATTTTATACAAAAAGTATGGGGTAAGAGATGTTATGCAATCAGTGTAAAAACAAATGCTGTAGATAACGGAAGAGTGAAAGTGTTTCACACCAAGAAACCACTGATCGTGTCTGTTTTCAAGATTTCTAGTTCAAACAAATATCATTCTAGTTCAAACAAATATCATTATTTTTTCCTCTCTTCCATATACATACACACATGCCCTGTTTCTCAGAGGGTTGTTTTTTCCTTTTTTTTTTCCTTTTTTTTTTTTTTTTTTTTCTGGAAAGCTGCATGGTAATTAATAAATATCTAGTGTATAGATATGGTGCAGCTCTAATGTTGCAGAATTTCCTTCTTCCAGATGGTATTAAAAACCATTAGTCTGTTGTATTGAATAACAAAAGAAATTCTGTAAATGATTAATCAGAGAAATTAATTTGGGGGCTGATTTCTGAAAAAGTCATAATCTATACAGAAAATGCTTCTTTTCTGTCTGAGTGAGAAACTGAATGACAACAAGAATATTCTCTTGCTTCATCCCCAGATTGTTCTTTTCCGGTCAAGATGAAGGCCATTATCACTCAAGCTCTCTTAAGCTCTAGTTTACGTCTGCACACAATGTGTATAGCACTGAAGGAAAGAGGGAGCTTGCACATGTAATTGTATGTCTTGTTACCCTCCCAAGAGCATTTTAGCTTTATTCTGTAGCAGTGTTTAATGTGCAAGGGCTGCAAGAAGAAGACAACTTATTACTCAAAACAAAAAATATGTCCAATTTTCCATCCACAAGCACCTCCTTTTTCATAACCAACCAAAATAAGGATGTAGCTCATCACTAGTAAAAAATGCTACTATAGTCAAAGATTCAGACTTACTGTAAGAAAAAGAATATATTTTCTTTCTACATTTCTTTTGATTGATTGAGCAGAAAAGATTCTTGGTTCAGCACATGTAGAGAGAAATCATTTTGAAACATAGCATGGCTGTTTTCACAAATAATGTAAGTCACAGATACAAAAGGAGGAAGAACTATTTTCTTTGTATTTGTAAGTGGTATTTTTCAGCAGAAAAGATCTTAGCAAATTATTACTGAAATGAAAGAAGATTTAATTTTTTTCAGATTTGAAAAACTGTGTTGGAAAAATAGACAACGATTCACAAGCATATGATAGTAGATTGCATTTTTATGATATTATTTAGTCAATTCTAATAAAGAAAAGCACTTTAGCATAAGGCTGATTTCAGAGTGATGCTCAGCTCAGCTAAAATCAACAGAACATAGCTCATGCATAAGAATATTAGTGAGGTGAGATGGACTTAAGCATGCATTTATATGTTCTTCCTGAACTTGGATGAAGACAATTCAACCTGCATAGGCAGGCCTCAGTAAGCATGAAACCTCACTGATATCAGTGATGTTTTCTATGAGTAGATGGCAAAATTGGGTCTCCAATACAAAAATATACAGTTTTATGCAGCTTTTAAATAAGAGAGAAAAAAAAGACAGAGCACAACAGACATAAAAAAAAAATGTGTGCTTTAAGCAGTTATATACATTTAAATATTGCATATAAATGCAAACAGTGTTACATCTGCTGGCAGAAATGTAGCTATTAAAGCCATCCACCAATAGAACTTAAGGAAAGTTAGGTGATGAATTGCAAGCAGCTGCATCTTTACTGCACAGTCAGGATTTTATAATAAGCCTGTAGGTAATGTTTCCCTGCATAATTTTCTCTCTCTGCTACAAAAGATGTTATTTCTTGGGAAAACCTTGAGAATATGTGCTGAAGACTAGGTCTCGTGGGGAATTAAAAGAGATTTAGGCATCTAAAGTATCAATTACATGCCTAATTTAGATCTTCAAAACCTACACCTAGCCCTTACAGCACTGAAAAACCAGGCAACACAAAATTTCCAACAGAAGAATGGCCTGAATGTCTTAATATGAGACTGTGGTTTGTGTGATGGTCAGGATGTGCACACGTCTAAACATAAATTCTGTAAAAAAAACTCTGACAGACATCAGAGTAGCTCCAGCAAAAGGCTTTGGGTATGCAAATCCTCAGCCTACGCTGGCTAGCTCATGGGGTAGTAATTAGGGCACTCTCCTGGGAGGTTTAGGTTCAAATCCTCTCATATAAAAGATACTAAACAGCATCCTGAGTGTTCTTATTAGCTAGTAAAGGGTCAAAAAGAGCACACACACCAGTGTTGCACAGTGTAGTTCTAGCCTTCTGCTGGTTTTAGAGGAAAGAGACTTTCACTCTGTCTCTGGGGAATGTTTTAATGGTATGAAGGGAAGAGGAAGGTTGTGTCTTAATCAAGTGTAGTATTTCCAATATGCTTCCATCGTTGACTCACTGTCTCACTGATTTTTACAGTACTCAAAGCACCTCAGGGGTGTGTGTCCTGGGAATAATACAGGGATGCTGTCCAAATGTGCAGAGATGGGATCAGGAAAGCCAAGGTGCAGGTGGAACTGAACTTGGTGAGGGATGTGAAAAATAACAAGAAAGGGTTCTGCAGCTACACTGATCGGAAAAATACAGGCAAATGAGAGTACACTCCCTCTGATCAATGGGAAGAGAATAACAGCAACTACAGACATGAAGAAGGATGAGGTATGCAATTAATTCTTTGCCTCAGTCTTCACTGACAGTCAGGATTCCCACGTATCTTGCATCCTTAAACCTCTAGGCAGAGGTCAGGGGAGCAAAATTCCTTTAAGTGTAAGAGAAGTGCAAGCCTGAGACTGCCTCATGAGGCCGAATGTGTACAAGTCTTTGGGCCAGATGTCAAACATTCCAGGGTTCTGAAGGAACTGGTTGATGTGGTTGCCAAGCCATTTCATCATACTTGAAAAATTGTGGCTGTCAGGGGAAGACCCCACTGACTGAAAAAAGGGAAACCACTCCCATTTTTAAGAAAGGGAGAAAAGGAAGACCCAGGGAACTACCGGCTGGTGAGCCTCGCAACTGTGCCTGGGAAGATCATAGAGCAGATACTCCTGGAAGCTGTATTAAGGCACATGGAAGATGAAGAAGTGATCCAGAACAGCCAGCATGGCTTCATCAAAGGTAAATTTTGCCTGATCAATGTGGTGGACTTCTACGATGGAGTGACAGACAGCACCTGTGGACAAAGGAAGGGCAACTGATGTCATCTACCTAGATTTCTGAAAGACCTTTGTCACAGTTCTACATCACAACATTATCTCTAAATTGGAGAAGCATACATTTGAAAGGTAGACTGTTCAGTGCATAAAGAACTGGTTGGATGATTGCAGTCGGAGGGTTGTTGTCAATGGCTCTATGTGCAGGTGAAGGCCAGTCACTAGCAGTGTCTCCCATTGAGACCCCTGGGACTGGTGCTCTTCCACATCTTTATCAGTGACATAGACAGTGGGCTCAGGTGTACCCTCAGCAAGTCTGCTGATTACAACAAGCTGAATGATGCAGTTGATACAGCAGAAGGGATGCCATCCAAAGGGACCTGGACAACCTTAAAAAGTGAGCACACGAGAACCTAATGAGATATTCAACAAGGCTAAGTGCAAGGTGAGGCACATGGGTCAGAGCAATCCCAGATATATTTATAGGCTGGGAGAAGAATTCATTGAGAACAGCCCTGTAGAGAAGGACTTAGAGGTTCTTGTTCTGGTGGATTAAAAGTTTCATGTGAGCCAACAGTATGTGATTGCTGCCTGGAAGGCCAACTGTATCCTGGGATGCATCAAAAGAGAGGTGGCCAGTAGGACAAAGGAAGTGATTGCCCCCTTCTACCCTGCTTTTGTGAGGCCCGACCTGTAGTACTATGTCCAGGCCTGGGGCTCCCAGCACAAGAGAGACATATATCTGTTCGAGTGGGTCCAGAGGAGGGTCATGAAGATAATCAGAGGGCTGGAGCATCTCTCCTATGAAGAAAGGTTGATGGAGGTGGGTTTGTTTATCCTCGGGAAGAGAAGGCTCCAGGAAGACCTTGTTGAGGCTTTCCAGTACTGAAAGGGAGCTTATGAACTGGAGGGAGCCCAACATTTTACACAGTTGATAGTAACAGGAGAAGGAGGAATGGCTTTAAACTAAAAGAGAGGAGATTTAGGTTAGATGTTAGGAATAAATTTTTTACTCATAGGGTGGTGAGGCTCTGGCACAGACTGCCCAGAGAAGTTGTGGATGCTTCATCCCTGGAGATGTTCAAGGCCAAGTTGGATGGGGTCCTGGGCAGCCTGATCTAGTGGTTAGCAACCGTGCTCATGGCAGGCAGGTTGGAACTAGATGATTTTTAAGGTACCTTCCATCACAAACCATTCAATGATTCTATGGTATGATTCTGCTAACAATATATGAAGTCTGTGCATTACTGTGGTATTTTACAGACTTTCATATTCAGCTGTGATTACATTCTAACCTTTGTATAGATGAATTTTTTCCCAAAGTGTTTTTAAATTGTTCCTTTGTCGTTATTTCAGGCAAGCTAAATAAGTTCAGAGTCATCAAAGCACTACACTCTTCAGATTGTATAAATATTCTAAAATGTGCAATGCACAATAATTGTTCAGGGCCATATTAACAGCAAAATCATGAAGCAGAGAAAGAGCTTTCATTTTACAAGTGTCATTTCTATGAAAATCACAGAACCATAGAATCACAAAATCATTGAGGTTGGAAAAGACCACTAAGATTATCTAGTCCAACTGTCCACCCACCACCAATGTTGCCCACTAAATCATTTTCCTTAGTACCACATCGACATGTTTCTTGAACACCTCCAGGGTCCGTGACTCCACCATCTCTCTGGGCAGTCTGTTCCAGTGCCTGACTGCTCTTTCAGAGACGTTTTTCCTAATATCCAACCTGAAACTCCTCTGGGCAACTTCAGGCCATTTCTTCTTGTCCTCTTGCTAGTTACGTGGCAGAAGAAGCCAACTCCCATCTTGGAACAACCTCCTTTCAGTTAGTTGTAGAGGGCAAAAAGGTAACCCCTAAGCCTCCTCCTCTCCAGACTAAACAATCTCAGTTCCCTCAGCTATTTTTCATAAGACTTGTGCTCCAGTCCCCTCACCAGCTTTGTTCCCTTCTCTGAACAGGATCCAGGGCCTCAATATCTTTCTTGAAATAAGGGGCCCAAAATTGAATGCAGAGCTCTATATATGGCCTCAAAAAAAAGCTGAGTTTTGGGAGGACATTCACTTCCCTGCTCCTGCTGGCTACACTATTTCTGATACAAGCCAGGATGCCTTAGGCCTTCTTGGCCGCCTGGACATGTTGGTGGATTGTGTTAGAGGATCAGCCAACACCTCCAGGTCCTTTTCCTCTGCACAATCTTCTAGCAACTCTGCCCCAAGCCTGCGGCATTGCCTGAAGCTGTTGTGACCAAAGTGCAGGACCTGCCACTTAGTCTTGTTGAACTTCATCCTAGTGGCCTCAGCCAAAGAAGCTGACCTGTTCAGATCCCTCTGTAGGGCCTTGCTGCCCTCAGGCAAATCAACACTTCCTCCCAAATTGGTGTCATCTGCAAAATAACTGAGGGTACACTCAATCCCCCCATTCAGATTATGAATAAAGATATTAAACAAAGTGGGCCCCAATACCGACCCCTGAGGAACACCACTTGTGATCAGTCTCCAGCTGGATTTAACTCCATTCACCACCACCCTCTGGGCCTGGCCCTCCTGACAGTTCTTTACTCATCAAAGAGTGCACCTGTCCAGGCCATGGGTTGCTCCATGAGAGGAGGAGAATACTGTGGGAGACAGATAAGTATCAAAGAGAAAATAAAAAGTAGGTAAAATGAACAAGTGAAACTTCAAGTTACTCGGTTTCCCAGACACAATTTTGGCAAGTCTATAACTGTAGATCCAACAGAGGCACAAATGTTCCATGTCCATGCTGTGCAGTGGATGTTGCTTCACAATAAAACCCTGCAGTCCTCATCTTTGGATGAGGATCTGATGACCAGATCCTGGACACATGACAGGAAGAAATCCAGGAGGACAATCATCCCCATTATGCCCAAATTTGTTTCAGAAGGAGAAATGTATTTGTTCTGTTAGGTAAAACTGCATGTTTATTGTGGAACCAGAATAAATGTGCAAATCTTTCCTGTTCTTTCTTCCTAGACATACACAGTCACTGAGTATCTTTTCATTATTTAATCATCAATTTCACATAGATTCGTATATCTCTTTTCAAAAATATATATATAGTTTCACAAAAATGGAGAAGAGTTACAGAAGGCAATTTTCTCTTGTACCTATAGTCTGAGGTGTTGCTATGCAAGTAGCATCCAAAAGCAATCCATTAGTCTGCAGGTTATACCTGAAAACCAATTAAAGATACAATGGGAATAGGTTGTTAAGAAAGTGTTGCAGGGCATTTCTGCATAATTATAATTGTTTTATATGGTCATAATGTTTACTTGTCTATTAATCACAAATATGATTTTTTAAAATGCTCACAAATGAATGTTGTGTGTTTAAACTGTGACTTGCTGAGGTGGGATAGAATGCTGCCTTTACTTTTGGACTTAAACTCTTTGAAAAAATTAAAGAGATAAGCAAGTACAAAGGAGGTAGATGATAGAAAAAATAGTTACCAAGTTAGATGCTAATTAGTCACAGAAACCTGACAGCACTTTGTCTCCTCTTTCTCAAAGTGACACTGAACAGAAGGCCTTTTACTCCATCTATCATTGCCTCAGACAGGCAACAAGTCCTGCCATACCACAGTGAAAGTGCTGGTTCTGCCTACCCCTGGCACACTCCTTACCTGGACCTTACTGCAGGCCAACAGAGGTTCATGCACTGTGTCCCATCAGCCACGAGGCAAAATGTGCTTGATTCCCTAGCTATGGAGAGTACTTGATTTGAGAATCAGCAACAGGTTTTGCTGAGGGAATGTTTATTCAGCATATATTCAGGTTTGCATTTAATACAAGAAATAGCTCAAACTTTTGCTTTCTCAGAGTTGTTTGTTGGTATGAGTAACAACAATCCTGCTTGCAACCTATTACGTCACCGCAGCTTTCCCTGCTGTGAACTTAATTAAATACCATATCTCTGATGTGGCAGGTGCACCACTTACCACCAGCTTCTTGTTTCAGTGCCGTCCTCCTGCAGATAGCATCACTAGGAATGTACAGTCCTAGCAGCCACTACAAAGGAACATATGGCATATGGTAAAACATGGGTATGGTTGGACTCCTACATAGCCATTCCCTGCATTGAATAGTACTTAGATTAATCAAATTACATAAGGGGAAATTCCAGTATCTATTAAGTCAATGAAAGTTAGTTCAGACACAAAACACCAGAAGAAATACATCTCATATTTTCACATTTGGGATAGCCGCATCTTCTAATTTTCCATTTTCATGTCATTTCTTATCCCTGCAGTCAAACTAAGGAAGAGTATTTTGTTGACAAAATGATTTCAAAGTCTGCACTAATAGCCTGAGCTCATCTCTCCTCTTCCAGGTGGCTGCTTCAGTTTCATGGGGTGCAGTGTGCCACTGTTGTATTTGCCTAACCGGGCAGCTTCAAATGCCTAATGCATTCAGTGAGTTAGTCAATTCTTTCTTTGTTTCACCATAAACAAAGATACATGCCAAGGAAATGGAAATTTAAACAAGTCACAGCAAAATAAATGAAATAAAATGCACTTGGTAAAGTAAATCATAGCCCAGCTACTTAATATCTTGCAGTAATGAGAAAATTCAAAGTGATTCCTAGAGACAATTGATCATAGTACTACATAGTCTTCATGATAAACACTAGACAAAGTGGAAAAGATTGTCATGTCCATTAGTATAGAAAATGCTTCTGAAAGCAAGTATAGCAGAAGATATCCTAAATAAATTGACTGAGCCTTTTAATGGGATAAGTCAAGTCAGATTTGATCCTAAAATTAGGTCATCTAGGATACTTAGGACTTTTGAAACCATTTAGCTTTAAAAACAAACAATCCAGTGTGTTTCTTTCCATTGCTTGTGAACAGATTTGTTATGCTTGGATATGCCAACACAGGAAAAAAAAAAAAAAAAAAAAAAAAAAAAAAAGGTTTAGAAGGCAACCAGAAACAAAAGAAAAACTTCACACTTCAGAGTGTTCTCTGTGCTGAAGACAAAAGCAAGGTGTCATGAATAAAGAAAGGGATCAGCAGCTGAAATATTTTCTGCATATTACTTTTCTTCTGCTTTTTTTTTTTTTTTCCCCTGCATTCTACTTTTCATTCTACTTTTCATCTGAAAGCTCTGTGGGGTCTAATACTGTTGTTAACAATGCTCTTTTAAATAAGATTTTCAGAGTCACGCTGCTCTTTTCTAAAGTGCATCCACTGAGAAAGTTGAAAAGCAAAAATGGAAGCAAAATTGAATTACTTTGGGGTTCCAATAATTCTTACCTCCAAAGAAAAGAGAGTAGAGAGATGTAACACCTGCTTGACCCCACACAAGACTACTTTCTCCCTTACTTATCGTGGTCGTTTGTGACTGCCAGTTGGGATCTGATCCTGCTGGGCTTGCAGAAAGGAACAGCTTCATTCAAAGGAATAGGTTAAGTGTATACATGATGGATGGTACAAAAATTGTTCAGATCCACACCTCAAGTCTGTGTCACGTAACATGTATCACATGTGGATAACATTACTCAGTGTTTAAATCTTGTTAAAGGTAGGACTGCATACAAAAATAGGCAGACAATAGGGTAGGCAGAGGTACTTGATAAAAACTATCATCTACAGCTAAATCCCACTCTGGCCATTTTGTGGAAATCAGTGAGTATTGCGCTTAATGTTGCAGGAGGGAGAGGAGATGACAAAAACATATGGATGAGATACTGAATATGAAAGAGGTCCCTGTTTAGCTAGAAAACACTCCTCACCAGCAACCAAATCCTATGTAGGCAGCATTGTTGCCAGCCAGCTGTATCCCTCACCCCAGCTTGTGTCCATCATGGCTCTTGCAGAGATTTTAGTTTCTACTTCTCCTAATATCTCCAGCTCCCATATTCCCATTGCAGTGCTGTAGCAGAGACAGGGACTAATGAAAGGCTTCATGGGGAATTAGATGTATAACTGACGTTTATTATTGTTATTGTATTTTCTTGTGGCAGTCAGCAGTCACAGCCTGGGGCCCACACTGCTGTAATGTGAATAGGCATAAAGAAATAGTTGGCCAGGGACCTTCTGTTAAAAATCCAGTTTTGATTCAGACTATTTAGTGGTTGAATGTTATTTAGAGGCAGGAGGCTTAGGCTTAAACCAGAAAGTCTTGCACCAGTTCAAGCAAAGTTAAAATCAGACAGTACTCACTGCTGATTTTCCTCATGTGACATGAATGTCACACCACAAGATACTAGAGCAGAAAAATGCATGTTTAAGATTCTTCAGTGAAAAGACAAACTCCTTTCATGAAATAGAATATATAAAGAGCAAAACTGAAGACCTGATATGATTTATTTTATCTGTAGGACTCCTAATGTAGAATTTTAGACCCCTTGACTCAGTAAATCATATATATAAATTGAAACTCTTTCAGAGTTATCCTGTATTATGTTTACATTCATTATGTATACTTTTCTTTGCTTTTCAGGATCTATAATCTCTCTTTTATTGAGATAACAGGAAAATAGAGGTCCAATCTTATGTTTCATGGCACTCAATTTGTAATGTACAAAAATATCAGTGCCAGAAGAGATCTATCATTGTTATGATTTCAACAAGAGAGAAAATATTAGAGTGGGAAAGTCATGTATAACTGGCCTAAAACCTCAAATTTTGCATCACAGTTTTTAACTTCATTTCCCTAAATACTGTGCTAACTATATCAGGCTTTATTACTAATATTATGGTATGGAGATGGCTTATGAGATGCAACAAGGGCAACCATGGACCACTATGTGTGTGCATGTGTGTGATGTGTCATGTTGTGTTCTGCTCCTGTTGTGCGAGGGGTGTTATCTGAATCACAGTGAGCTTCCTCTTCGCTGAACTGTGCTATATGCATCACAATACAGGGTGACATAGCACAACAGATAGGGCAATTAATTAACGCTTTTGGAGCAAAAGAAGCCAGGCTGCTCCTACAAGCTTCAGCATGCTTTGTGAACATTCAGCAGGGGCATGCATTCATGCCTGGATGGTTTGCCCGTGCTGAAGGCCATCCTATTGTTTTCATCTCCATTATATTTGTTGTGCATGCCCTTCTGATTACAGACCTTTCAGAGACTCTTCCACATAGTAAACCACAAATACAGAATATGGTTTTCTAAGCCCTGATTCACTGATGAAAATTTTACTCTTGCTGATCTTCATACTGAAACCATCAGATCTATTTTAATGATGGGAGGTTACAGTAAAAGATTGTGGCAACTGGATCTTTCTAAAACCTGACCTTTTAGAAGGCACCCGGAGTACAGCAAGATCACTGTTGAAACAAAATCTGCAAAGGGACAATTCTGTAGAAAGGAGTAACAAAAAATACTGAAAGAGATAAACATACAGAATGGAAGACAAAAGTAAGTGTCTCCTAAGGCATAATTAGGACTACACAAAGGCAGGCAACAGTGCCTTGAACTTGTGCCCTTGCTAATCAAGTGCATTCTAAGGGATATGATTGGCTGACAGAATCAAAACAGTAGATGGTAGTTACTGAGATTTGCTGTTTTAATGGCAAAACACTGTAAAGAGATTTCAAATGGTGATGTGCTGCAGTTTCCTTTTGTAAAGATCTGTTTTGTGAACAGCTTGTAAGAGATTGTAACACATTTCAGCTTTGAGTCAGAACACTGGGAGGTATGCCAGGCTAGCCCAAACTCATGTGGTCACTTCCAGCAAAGAAGTGTATCAAGAATGGAAGAAGATTAAAATATAAGTTGTTGAACAGGAAAACAGGCCATTCCATGCACAAACTAGAGAAAAAGATGTGTTCAAAGGATATTGCTATGATTGGTAACTGTAGCGCTAACCTGACAGCTCTCCTCCTAAAATTGAATTCCGTGTTCCCTTTCCACCATCTCAAGCACATCTCTTTCTTTGTCTCTCCCTATTCCTTGGCTGTTTCCAAAACCTGGGGCTTATTCTAGTTTTCATTACTTAATCAGACTATCTGGAAGTCCTTTCTTTCAGTTCTTGCCCCACTCTGCCTTCCTCCTCCCATCTCTGCCCATCCATGGACAACTCAGCCCTGGGTTCCTTTCTTCTGAACTGGTTCCACCACTGGTTACTTCTTGTGGAAAACTTAAGGCCTTGTACCTCTTCTGAAACTTACCTACCTGGTCCACTCTAGCAGTACACATGCCAGCACACCCCAACCACTGAGGAAGAGCAACTGCATGAGGCTAGTCCTTCTGCTCCTGATAGGCTGTGGCAGTCAGTATTTGACTCAGTACAGATTTTCTGATGTTCGATTTCAGGACATACATGAACATATACGTACTGTAGAGTGTACTTTCAAACATTTTGAACGGCACGCACAGACAAACCTTTCAAGAGAAAATTTGGATGTTTTTTTGTAGAGGCTGAAAAAAAGAAGTTTTGATGAGGAAATGCCACTGTCACTATCAAAGGGATGAGGACATTGACAGTGTTTAAAGAGGCTGAATTTCTTTCTTTCTTTCTTTCTTTCTTTCTTTCTTTCTTTCTTTCTTTCTTTCTTTCTTTCTTTCTTTCTTTCTTTCTTTCTTTCTTTCTTTCTTTCTTTTTTGTAGTGGAGAAGAGTTATTTTATCTTGTTCTCTTTTCTTAAGAAATAGCATAACTATTTTTCTACACTCTCCATCATGCACTGTCATTGGAATTGCACTAGAAACTCAGCACAGTGTAGATTATTATCACCCTTACTTCAGGATTAACCGCTTCAGCTGGCAAAGCAGCTGCCACTCTGGCCCATAAGAAAAGCATACATGAACCACTGAGAATAGCTATGAGGACACAAATGTGCTTAAATACAGTTGTAATTATTCCTCACCTCCAAAATAGCATGGTAGTTCTTCCAGGGAGACTCCAATAAAGGAACGCGGGCAAGCTCCTTAGTGGAAAAGATGCTCTTCTTCCCCAGAGGAGACTTTCCCTCTGGTGACTTTGCTACTTACCTCCCAGCTGTGAGCAAGGCTGCTGCAGATCTGCCAAGGGAGAGGCACCAGCTCTGTAGGCAGCTCTTTCTCAGTTATTTGACAGGTTGCCAAAATTTCCCTAAGGAATCCAAGCAAAATAAGTTGAAATGAAGTGCTATAAATGTATAATGGCATGGAGTTTTATCAGGTAAAAACAGAGCATTTTGTACAGCCAAGAGGCTTTCTCCCACCCAGATTTCAAAGGTCTCCTGTGAACAAAAGCAGTAGCGAGCTGTTTGAAGAAAGGTTATACGCATTTAAAGTGTAAGCTTAGGCAACTTCACCATAGGAGTCACTCCTGGCTCCCACTAAGTTTCTAAATATATTATTCTTTGTATGTGAATTTTACATATGCTTTTGCTAAAAGAAAGGTCATACTGTGAGTTCATTGGATTTTTACATTTCTGTAGTGGATTCCAGTGATGTAAATTCTTTTTTCAAAGTACTACCAGCTATCACAGTTTTTTTTTTTTTTTTTTTTTTTTTTTTTGCCTGAAGGATCAGCATCCACGGCTGTTTCCAGCTGATAGCTACAGATCAGTGCTGTCTGAACATCATTTGATCTACTGAGATGCTACCAAGTAAACAGTTGATGGTTTTGTGGAGTTCTAGTTGTCTGCTCTGGTTGAAAGCTAGTTGTCTGCTTCACTGGAGATATAAGCTGAAACAGCTGATCAAGAATGAGATCCCATTTGAATAGTTAAACACTGTCTTCATCTGAGCATTAACTAATTTGCATGGCAAAATTCCAATTTGCTATCTATCACTTAAATGACAGCTTGTGAAAGAGTAGTTCAGCATTCTTCACTTTCAGTGTTAGATTCCTATTCAAGGCAGGAGAGGAAACATATGTGAAGTGTGTGTGTTGGGGGCAGGCATTGTAAAAACATACACGGAATGCATACTTAACATGCGAAGTGTTAAATATAAAATATCAACTATAAACATAGAAATTACTCCATTCCATTTTTTTTTTAATCACCAAAAACCAAGTGAATTCTACAGAAACAATAAACAGTATTTTAAAATCTTCCCTTAACCCAGAGGACCAGAGGCACTTAGAGAATCTAAATTCATTTCCTTGAGCATAATGGCAGTAACCCACTGAGTTTAGAAACTAATTCAGAAACTACTAATGCACCACAAGAAAATACAGACCCATCCATTTTGCTGGAGTGAAAAAGGAGTCACTCTTGTTGCTTGGTTTAGGCACCCTGATGGAAAATAAATAAATAAATAAATAAATAAAAGTACAGAGTATAAACTAGCTAGACTCAGAGGTAATCCAAAAATCAGTGGCTATGTGTTGGCCTGTCAGCGTTACTCAGGTGTGTAGGACCCAGGAATGTGATGAGATCTCGTATCTGAGAACATTATCAGTTTGGGAAGTATATGTATCTATTACAAAGCCAGCATGCTCCAAGTCTGTACACTGACAGCTTAAAATAGGAGCAATTTCAGGAAGTGGGAGCAACTGTGACCGAGGCACTGTTGCATTCAGACTGCTAATGTGTAGCTGCTGGACAATCCTCTGAGGCTTGCTCACAGCCCAAATGTTAACACAGCTTTGGCACTGCCAAAAGAAACTTAGAAAAAAAAAGACATATTTTGACTTCAGGGAGGTTTTAAATTGTTGCTTTTTGCTGTAGGGAAAATCTAAATATATTGCTACTATATTCTGTTTCAAGGTTAAACAGTACAGGCAAAAACATGCAAGGTGGCAAAAAGGAAAGACAGATCTGGGGATGCTGGCACAGGGCCCACTGTATCCACCTACTGAGCTCCCTCCTCCATCAGCCTCTGGGTCCTAGCCTGAGGGAGACAGCTGTTTCCCTCTGAACAGGGACATAACTTCAGCACCCTCCCAAATTCTTCTGCTCCCTCACACAACCCCACAACTCCCATGACAAGTAGTGGTTTCATGCTATGAAAATGTTCATATGTACATCCAGCTGGCTCCTCCAGGCCATGAAGTGAGCTCCAGAGAGAGCAAGGACAGCTTTTCATGCCCTCAAATATGCCTTTCCTTTCCTTCCTTCCTTCCTTCCTTCCTTCCTTCCTTCCTTCCTTCCTTCCTTCCTTCCTTCCTTCCTTCCTTCCTTCCTTCCTTCCTTCCTTCCTTCCTTCCTTCCTTCCTTCCTTCCTTCCTTCCTTCCTTCCTTCCTTCCTTCCTTCCTTCCTTCCTTCCTTCCTTCCTTCCTTCCTTCCTTCCTTCCTTCCTTCCTTCCTTCCTTCCTTCCTTCCTTCCTTCCTTCCTTCCTTCCTTCCTTCCTTCCTTCCTTCCTTCCTTCCTTCCTTCCTTCCTTCCTTCCTTCCTTCCTTCCTTCCTTCCTTCCTTCCTTCCTTCCTTCCTTCCTTCCTTCCTTCCTTCCTTCCTTCCTTCCTTCCTTCCTTCCTTCCTTCCTTCCTTCCTTCCTTCCTTCCTTCCTTCCTTCCTTCCTTCCTTCCTTCCTTCCTTCCTTCCTTCCTTCCTTCCTTCCTTCCTTCCTTCCTTCCTTCCTTCCTTCCTTCCTTCCTTCCTTCCTTCCTTCCTTCCTTCCTTCCTTCCTTCCTTCCTTCCTTCCTTCCTTCCTTCCTTCCTTCCTTCCTTCCTTCCTTCCTTCCTTCCTTCCTTCCTTTTTTTTTTTTTTTTGTAAGCTATAAATAACAGGATGGGTGGATGGATGTAATTGATGCCTTTTATCAGGTGGCTTTAAGAACCACTGGCATACATTTGCTGATGAGGCATGGTTGTTCTGCCATATTGGAACACTCTAGCTACTCATTGCACAATAGCATAGCACATGCTGCCAATCTGCAGCTTGAGTTTTCTTTTAAAAAGTGGGATAAAATGTCCTTTAGCCATTTTCCTGAATAATTAAACACACAATTTTATAAAGCTCTCTGCTGAATAGCAAAAAAAAATAACCAACCTGGAACTGTGGATGCAAGTCACAGTCCAAGTTATGCTTAACAAAACAACATAGAATGGACAACTTATTTACATTTCAGATGTGAAATGCTGAATTTGGGGTTGTATTTATTTTGATGTGGATATCTCTTCCCTGTTCACACAGATAACTTCTTATGCTTATGAAGAACACTACAAGTTTCTTGAGCTTGTTTTCCTATTAGTACTGTAATAGGAGAATCCTACTATGAGTACATATGCTGGAATGTGTGTGTTTCCAGTACGACGTATAATAAAAAAATGAAAAACATGTGTGAGAAAAATCACTTTTCAAAGTCTATGGTCACATTTCAATCTTTTCATGTTTGTGAGATACATTTGTAGAGGAAATTAAAAAACCAAAACCACATATGCACAGATGAGGAAAAAATGAGTTTAGATGTCAAGATACTACCCTCAAAGAGCAAACAGAAAAAAAAACCATACAATCTCTGTGTTTGCCTCTGTGAATGTAACCATTACTTAAGATTAAACAAGTAATCACAAAAATACACAAGAATTGTGCCCTGTTGAGATGTTCTTAATGGATTGGGAAGACATTTGTGTTCTGTAGGCTGTTTGCTTACAAAAAGAAACTGCTGGCTCTTAGGGCTTTTCCCAGAGGATATGGGCATTTTGCCAGTGTTTCATTTTCAAGTGCCATTGTTCACCTAGGGCTTTGGCAAAAAAGCTTTTGCTTATTTATTACTAATCCTAGCCTAAGTAATGATCTTTTTAAATCCTTTTACATTTCAAAACAAATTTATCAGACAATGACACCAAGTACAGTGTCTCTCAAAGATCTGGCATTTATTTTTTTCACTTAACATGTAATTCTATAATACACACATTTATGAAATTGCTTTATTGGTTCACAAAACCTGCTTCTATGATTGTATCACCAAGAAAATATAAATCTCACTCTGACTTTGTGGACTCCTTTCAACATGTTTTCATTAGTTATAGTCTTGACAATGCAGCAACTGAGAGGAACAGTGTTTATTGCTTACTTTATCCATCTGACTGTGAATCCTTGTGAAATGCTGCTGTATTTATAAATTATTCAGACTTGTTATAAATTTTTACTAATACAACATATTTGGTAACCTAAAAGGATGTCACATTTTCATTTATCTTTATGAGTATGTATAAATTCACCATATAGCCTTGACTGAAATCAGTGTGAAAGATTCAGGATAATCCTCAACACTGAACAGTGTAATTAATGTCGTGTAATTGTCTGTGCTTGGTCATGATATCCTCAAAAACAAACAAGCATGGATGCTAGATGTCATCATTTTGATGATCAATGTTCAATCATCTGTAAGAGATGTTATATCTATGTGATGGCTATTTCTGTAACATCACTAGCCTTGCACACAAGGCTACCAGTCTGCAGTCTGCACTATGAAATAATTTACTTGTCATTTAACTAATTCAGTGCTAATAGAAAACACTTGCCAATCAATTTGCAGTACATATATGTGAAGAGTTGTTTGGGCTTTGCAGAAGTGTTGGAATGAAAGATTTTGGAGTAAAAACTAGTATCAGCAACAAATGCGTCTATCTGTCAACTTCAGCTAGTGCAGCTATCTAAACAAACAAACAGACAAAACAAACCTTTCTACATATTTACATATAATCCTCCTGTATATTCAGATGTAGTATTTTAGGAGATTATGTCAGTACTTCAAGGAAATGGAGATTTCCTTGTGAAGTATCTGCACTATCTGCACTCAGTTAGTGGTGCCAAAGGACAAGGGAGCTCCATATATTGCCAGTGCAATTTTGTTGTTCCAGAAACCATAATTTCATGCAAAAGAAGTAAAATGAGAATGTGGCAACTTCTATACAGATTTTTTGTTGTTGTTGTTGTTAATCTCTGCTAGCAGTTATGCTTACCTTTCAGCATTCAAGTATTGAAAACCAGTAGGAAAAAGAAAAAAATCCAGAAATTTTGGAAAGCTACACAAAAACACAGAAATCAGAAAGGAGAAGCAGTGGGAGAGGAGGGGGTAGGGAAGGAATATTTGGTCGTGAAGAACAAAGGGAGATCCAAACAGTTTTCTTGTGTCCAGTCCCAGTCTTCTGAGGCCTTACCAGCCAGTACCTTCTTCACATTCTCACTCTATAGATTTACTTAAGTGGCCTCTATAAGCAGTGTGACATGGAAAGGCGAATCTGCTTCAAACGATTTCTGCCATAGCCAGCCTTACAGATAGAGGCAAGAGACACTGAGAAGCTGACCAAGAAGAGCTGCTTCTTTCCAAGCAAACCACAGCAACTCTTCATCTTCTCAATGTGGTGTAGGAGTGGGAAAAAAAAAAAAAAAAATCCCTCTGGCATTTGCTGTCACAGTGTTATGAGGGACATAGCAAAGCTCGGACTGACTTCCCCTCTGCTCAAATAGGACCTGAGAAGCCAGTGTATAGGAGAACAGCCAAAGCTCTGGAGGTTTCACCATACCATTTCTGTTCCCTGCATGGATCCTCTCATGGCCATGGTGCTCTCAGGGACCCACTGTGGCATGATCACCAATCAAAATAAAGGCTGTGAGCCTAAAATGAGGGTGATCTGCCTTCTGATTTTCAATTAAAAAAAAACAACAAAGCAAAACAAACATCTTTCTGGGAGATGAGGACATCATTTTTGACTGCAGTTAAAATCATCTGGATCAAAATATGATTCTAATCTGTTCTGCTTCACACTTAAGCCAGTAGACTAAACTATGCTTGTAGGGAATATTTGTAAAAATTCACATTCTTTTTAATTTCATTTAATTTATATTATTCCATAAAAAGTCATTGTGTTATTAATGATTCAGAGCTCCCCAAATCCATACGTTTTATGGATTTTATGTCAAGCTGGACTCATAATACTTTACTAAGGAAAAGACAGAATGGGAAAAGCAGAAAGACTTGTTTGAAAAAAAAGGGAGATGGGGTAAAGAATCTGAGGAAAAGCTGCAATATAAACACAAAGAGTAGCAGCTAATAGAAACATTAAATGTTTAGATAGCATTTCATTGATACTAATTAATAAGAAATGTGTTATTGTTTTCAAAGTTGGTGCCATTTATTTTAATGGAATAATTTACTGGCCCGTCCACTCCTCTATTTATGCCAATCTCTTGCTGGCAGATTAAGATATTGGAATGTCTGCTTACACAGTTTATTTTAAGCTCTATCATACATACACATATGCACAGAAAAGTGCTTTGATGACTATTTATGAGATAAGGAATTTGGAGAAAGGAGTGGATAAGACAGAGGTGGGGGAGCAGAGAGGTGGAGGAGACTCAGAGCACAGAGGAGACGTATTCAAGAGGCATCAATCTTGATATTAGAAGCTCATTAATTCTCAGCCTATTTTCGGAGTCTCTGTAGAGATTTACCATATGTGTCAGCTACACAGCCTTGGAGCTCAATTAGAAATGTTTTCCAACTACTAGTCTAAATTACCACTGGTAAGCCTTATAATTTTCAACAAAGTTTGATGAGCAAGGTAGCCTTTAACTGCAATGTTTTGTGTACTAAACATTGCAACTAGCCTTTTATGTTTCTCATAGTACTGCTGACAGATGAGTCTGATTATCATCCTAGATCCACCTTACTGATGTGCATTTGGACAACAAAGACAGCAAGTGAGCTGAAAAAAAAAATCTGGGAAAAGTAATAGAAGACAAATTTTAAATTTCAATAGATTTTCCTGGAAATTTGCCCATAAAGCATATTGTTTACATATCCATCTCTATCCAGAAGTTTGAAAGCATGTCCCAGGATGCCTGCTGTTAATGTTACAGCCTTACCCTAGCCAGATTTCTTGCAAAGCTTCTGGATGATCTAGGCCAAGACCAATTTGTCAGTGCCAGGTTGTATGATGATTTATGACTATAGCTGAATGAGTCTCTCTAACTAGTTGTTTTGAACTGAAGCCATTCTAAATCTCTAGCTGGCAAAGTGGATGCAAGCTTAGAGATTCTAAAGTTGTTTATTGAGTTTCCAGATGTAATCCACATCAATAACTTCTGCAGTTGAAGGGAAAACTTGGAAGAGAAAATATTAAACACTTTAATGCTGCATCACACACCAGTAAGCATAATATGTCACAGAGGGATTTAGGTTTGTGTAGGAGATGTGAGAAATCTGGGTTTGAATTTTATTTGGTCAGATTTTTTCATGTCACACAAGGATGAAACATCTAAACATACACCCAAGATAAACCTGTAAAAACAGCAACAGTTGTCTTAACATGTACGTAAAAGCAGACAACCTATAAATGATTCTTCTTCTGCGGGGTGAACAGTTACACTCTGATTTTCTTTATCCAAATAGCAAAGATATTATATGTGATGTGTAGAAGAGGCTCAAAGAACAAAATCATATCCACCCTCACCTCATCTGCCCCTCAAAAGGAAAGATAACTAAGGGTTAGAAAATCACAAATAGTGAATCATAGAATCGCTGAGTTTGGAAAAAAGACCAATAAAATCAAATGCAACCATCTACCTAACACTACCAAATGCACCACTAAACTACACATCCACACGTCTCTTAAATAACTCTGGTGACTCTACTACCTCCCCGAGCAGCCTGTTTCAATGCGTAACTACCCTTTCCAGAAAGAAATTATTCCTAATATCCAATCTAAATCTCTCCTAGCACAACTTGATGCTGTTTCCTCATGTCATCACATGAAAATAGTACTGAAATAAAGATGAATTACAAATGTCAGAGGGCAGACTGCAGGACAAGAAATTTAAGAGCAGTTATGTGAAAAATGAATGACATAAATAAAGAAAGTCCAAGCAGCTTGGATGAGCAACATGGTATAGATGTTGTATTCTAACATCATTCTTCTTTGCACTGTTGGTGTAAGATAGTGCTTAATGTGTAGGAAAGGATAAGGATCAAATGGCTGGCAGTGAATTAATGCCTCTATCAAAAAGATTCTCTAAAGGAAATCTTAATTTGTTTTGTTCCGAAAAATATATTTCTTCCTGGAAATCTATGAATACTGAAAAAAAAGTTCAAAATGAAAAAGCAAAGTCATTTTCTTTTAGAAGTATTGTCTAAAAGGAATGTTTCCCCTGAATTCACCCTGGCCTCTGCTCAACACAGCCACCCAGGAACACTTTATCAGCACGATTACGTAGATAATGAACCACACCTCAATTATGATGAATCTGAGTCTATTGCAGGGGGAGGGACAAGGGGAAAAAGAAGAGGAACAAGGGGAAAAACAAATATGTTATTAGTGCTTCTTCAATATCAGAGGATCCACTAGCAGGTCAAAGTTGTAATAATTTCATTTCAGGGTAATAAAATCAATACTGAAAAATGATGAAACAACAGCTACCATGGCTGTTTCAGATGTTATGATACCATTATAGCACAATAGCCTTATTATTTATTGTACTTCTTCCTAACATGCCTGACCACCTGTGACAATTGTTTCTGAATCTGCACAGACAAAACCTTAAATTAAACCTAACAAACACAAAGTGTTTTGAGCTAACTTGTCCTCCCTTCACACTTGTTCATTATGGAGTGACCTACTCTTTTCACATCCTGCACAAGTCACATCTCTGAAGATTGTGTTTATTGAAAGCTGATTGCTACAAGCGTTGACATTCGACAGGTTTATATACCAGAGAATTAAAATAAGAAGAATCTGACAAAGACATTGTAAATAACATGAGAGACCCTTACTATACCTGTACATTATATGAACACAGTGGAAAATTAATTTACTCAGCTTTCAGAGGCTATCCGTGGTGCTCAGTTTCCATTGTATGAGTGTTATTAGAAGTGCAAGCACATAGCTGCAGCTATAATGTCAAAGTCATTCATATTATAACAAGGTTTCAGATGTTCCATAATGAAGACTTCATCAGAGAATGAAAATTTTTGGCTCCCTTGCTGATGACTTTTACAAAAGTCTTAAAAGTAGATAGTTTGCCAGATGGATTAATCTGCCTATGTACAGCCATTTATGAATCTCTGAAATTTTACCATTGGCAACAATGCAATTGTTGAAAAAACTCCAAGAATATTGAGTTTGATGACAAACAATGGTCTGCTAAATAGAGACATGCTGTCCTGACAGCTCTGCTTCAGCTGTATGGTATGATATGTGCCAGCAAAAGCAAAGAAGACACTCTGTAGAATCATAAAACTGCTTCCAAAAATGAGCACCCTGCAGCTATTAGAAACTGCGTGAGAATCACCAAATGTCAGCTCATGCTCAACAACACTCAATTTAATAAATGGATTTAAGACAGTGAAGAACACAAGATGCTTCAGAACACCCTTAAGACTATGATGATAATATTGAATCTTTGAGAGAGAAAAGCAATGCTCACCATAAAAAAAGGGGGAGCATTTTGTTTCATTTTAGTTCCTTGGGACCAATTAAAAACATTCTGTCATTATTATTGTCAGCAGTAGGAACAGTGTGCAAACTATAATCAATTTACTGACACATCATAATATTGATGGTCAGAGGTCTACTCTGAAAACAGCCCCACATTATCCAGGTACTTTTCAGTGGTTGTTAATGCTGTTGACTTTTTTTGTTGTTGGTGGTGGTTTTTTTTTTTGTTTGTTTGTTTATTTGTTTTGTTTTGTTTTTTAAATAAAATCTCATTTTTTCTGAAACAGCTACTTACATTTATCCAAGTTGAAAGAAAAAAATAGTCAGTGGGAAAAAGTATTTCTGTATATCAGCTGATCCACAATATGCCACAGATTTGGCTGGAAAAATGTAATTATTTTTTTCAATGGAAAGCTGTTGCTGAAATATTGTAGGTTATCTTAGACTTCCCCTCCATTTTTCCTCTTGACCTCCACTCCCATGGCTGTTCTGTCTCTGAGTATGTGCAGGGAGGAGAGAGGTGGTCAGGGACATCAGCACAACAAACACCTACATCAAACATTTCCTGGCTTATGCCAAACAGAGACCAAGGCAAAGGCAATTTCAAGTTCTTACTGAAGGATAAATTTGCCTGGCTTTTGTTAATACTTTTTTTTTTTTTTTTCCAGCTGTGCTGCTGTTGCTAGAAAAGCAAGTAGGAATAATCCTTGTCCCACAGAGTCCATGAATTTGTCCAAGTAGGAGTTCCTGATTAAAGCAATTCAGTTTTAAAGAGAAGTTTCAATGCTTTGATGGCTGCACTGGGGATATTACCAAATGTTATAGTTATATGATGAAATTAGTTAAAGAAAAGCTAGCTGGACAAGTACTGAAAGGTTTTAATCTCAGCTAGAGTATAAAGGTTGCTACTTAACAGAACTCATAGGTCTGGTGCTTTTACCATTATTTTCTAATTAGCTTGTTGACAATAGCATCTATGAAAGTCATGGCTCCTAAATCCCCCAATGAAATCAGAAGTGTAATACATTGGCAATAAACGCTGAAACTGCTGTCTGCTTACACTCATGGGCCTGTGCAAGACCAAAAAGAATACAGGAACATGGAAAAGGAGTTCAGGGGGCTCTTACAGTATTCTTAGTGATAAGTGCTTGTGAAAACACTTTGAATTTGGGTAACTGGGCATTCTGGTCTAGTGCCTGGTTTAGTGGCTGATAACCCTGCCCACTCCAGGGGTTGGAACTAGATGATCTTTGAGGTCCCTTCCAACCTAAGCCATTCTGTGATTCTAACTCCCCAGAGACCCAAAAGCCCATATGGATGGTGACAGAATTTCAAAGCTTTGTGTTTGGACACAGGTTTTATATACACTAATATTCATGTAAAAAAAATCAGAATATGTTTAAATGTCCCAGGACTGTATGGTACACAAAACAGAAATCCAGTCTTTGGACATGCAAAGATCTGCTACTGCACTACAGAGATTACCCCAGCAAATCTAATACTTTATTTTTTTAAAGAAAAGGATGAGGTTTTATTACTGATTTCACCAGACCCAAAACTTACTTTCAGGCTGTCACTATTTAGAGTTAATTATTTGTTCACAAGTTTTAAGGCACATTCCTTTGCTGCTACTAAAATGTGCACATTGAGTCAAAGAACCACCCATGGCTCAGCGGACACAGCCTACTACACATGGCCTTAGTCCTGCATGTGTGATCATCCACCCTGAGTTTCTCAGGCTCAGTGCACAGGGTTAAAACACTCAAATCTAGATTCAGCAATGGCTCTCACTTCCTTAGAAATGCACTAGAGGCACCCAGTGACCTATTTTAAACCTCAAATTCTACACAGATCAAACATAAAAGTGAACTTGTAAAAATCTCTAAGTCTGATGCTTCGGAGACAGCTTTCTCAGCAGAGGAAGACAAAAATAGAAAAGCTTCATCGTATGCCTAACAACAAGACAGAAAATATGCAGATGAAGCTCGCTGCCTAATGGGGAAAAGAGAATAAGGAAGATGGGGGTGGGTAGGCTGCAGCTAGCTTTGAGCTTTTGTCGCTTGTGTCATGAGTGTAAATGGAAAGTATTTGTGTATCAGAACCTGTAATTCTCTGGTCTTGGGGACTGGAGAAGGAAAAAGGAGGGAGAGATTCACTTTAAACACAAACTGGATCAAGTGACTGTCATTTTAAGACAAGAAGGGACAAAGAAAGGCGTACAACAGCTCAGGAGAAGAAAGCGTTTCAAGCAATTGGTGATTAATTGTACTCTGCTATGCCACATCTCTTTCTATTAAACCCTAGATTGCCAAATCTGTTTCCTAATTGTTTTTGTGCTTCTCAGACTTTCTTTTGTCTTGCATAGATGTAGGCAATTTCTATGCCATCAATATCTCATTAAGGGGTCTGGGATGTGAAATGCCTTATTTTGGTTTTAATTTTGTTTTCCAGGCATTTTACTGCATTTTATGAAATGGCATTTTTTGTTTGCTTGTTGCGGTCCATTAATTCTCTGGCATTGCCTTTCCGCAGGTTATAGCTTTATTTGTTTCTTCGCCTGTTGGCACTTGAGGTGTATGCCAATTATTGTTACACGCTTCACCATTGCTACCTATTGCTCTTCATTTCCCCTAATGACAGTCTCATCTGAATGCTAGTGCCTGCTCAGGTTGTACATGTGTAGACAGCAACTTCAACTCATCTGGGAGCTTTTTTTTTTTTTTTTTTTTTTAAATCTTCCCCCCCTTCTCCTACTGCAGTTTGCCTTAGAGTTGTATTCGTGAGGAAAGGAATACAGCTGCATGCTTTCTGCCTAGGGCAAAATCCTTCTACCACTTGTGCTAGTAGCAGCTCAGAGGAAAAAGGAAGGGCATTCACACAAATAGCTAATCAAAGGGTTTTTAATGATACTCATTAGGAAAGAAATTCATTAACAAGCCAGCACAAGAACATTCCCTGAAGCAAGAGTGATGCTATTGGTCACATTGAAGTCCCCACCTGACTAACACCTTTATTGCTGTTAATAATAAGGCCAAGTTAGCAGCAAAATCAGTTGCATTCAGTTCCTGGTAAAGAAAATTAAATAAATAATGACACCAGCAAAACGCAGTCATTGAAGCTGGATACAGGCCTTTCATAGGGTTTGGTAGTTTAGCACTGACCATACCTTTGAATTCATACAATTTTACATTTCCCACCCTTCGTTCTCTCCCTCTCTCCTCAGGTTTCTTTTCACACCTATGTCTACACTCTGGCACCCATGGCAGTGGTGCACATGTGCTCCCCGTGGCCCAGCCCAACAGCACCACAACCTCAGGTGCGTCTGGTGAGCCCTCTCCCAGTAGAAGTCTACAGAAGGACACCTCAAGGGAAGGTACAGTGGGAGCAGTGCTGAACTGTAGGCAGATGTGCAAGGCACTGATCCAGGCACACTGTGGCATGCACCTACTGAACAGCACAGACACAGCCTCCCTGCAGAGCTGTTTCCAACTTGCAGGTGTAGAATCACCTCTTTGTGCTCACGCCATTACTTACCTACAAAAAAGATCCTGTATTTTTCTGCCAATTCATTCCTAGAGATTAGCATTAGCATCTTGGGATGCTCATTTGCTCTGTAAAAATTAAGTTTTTAAATAGAGTGAACCAGAAATCTTACTTTTATTGCAGTACTTTAATAGGGCAGAGCTCGGTCACTAGAAAAAAAATTGGAGTGAGCCTCTTCCTGGTTGTTATACTCATGTAATTGCTACAGCCTGATACATGAAACTGAGCTTCACACTCGTGCTTAGAGGCAAGATCTCCATTTTGCAAGGACAGAGCAAGTTCTATTCTACTTTTTTTTTTTTTTTTTTTTCTGCCAAAGGAGGTCAATTAAGTTTAATTGGCTCTAATTAGCACTTGCTCAAGCTGTTATATTCTTTACCTGCATCTGAGTAGTTCTCCAAGTGCTGCACAATGGATTCCTGCTTTTGAACGCAAACAAGAATTACTAATGGCATCCTTGAAGGCAAAAGGTGCACTGATCAGCACAAATGGGGAGCAAATGTTGGCACAAATAGCTGCAGGCCTTTTTAGAAAAAAAAAATCCCAAACATTTAATTCCCTATCTGGCTTTGACCAATTGAAGTGAATGCAACTGTGGACCTTGCTGTTGATAGTTGTAACACAGAAATTACACAAATGTAAGTATTCTCTAACGTCATAACTTATTCAGTGCTAGAGAATGGGGGAGGAAGAGTTTAGCAGCTTGTGAAAAAGAAAGTCCAGTGGTAGCTAAGAAAAGATACCCAAGAAAATGAAATAAAATCAAAACAAAATCAAACACATACATCTCAAATGCTTTGTTTTCTATGATTTTTGTGAGGACTGTTTTAAAAGGTTCATGCTGAAGTGACAAGTTTTTTTTTTTTTTTTTCCTTTTTTTTTTTTTCATTCTGCTGCATAGATTGGAATAACAACTTCACTGGCCTAAATGTCAGCATATGCAATTTCAGTCCTTGGGTCGTGTGGTGTGAGGCAGGCATTGGATCTGGGATGGTCTGTAATGACTGAATGAGGAGTCACAAATTAGAAAAGACACTGCTATACTGTGGCATGCTCTAGACAGCAAGAGCTGAGCTTTTCCTGGATGTAGCTGCACAGTCAAATAGAGGCAGAGAGCAAGACAGTTCTTGCATCAATGCCAGAGCTCAGAGGTAGCTCTCCCCACACGCCCAGTAACTGTCCACATTCACAGCACACAGGCTCAGCCCTACATCTCCTCTGGGTCCTACCAGATATCTTTAAGCCATAGCTATTATTTTGGGTTTGGAAGCAGTTGGCAGGGTGAGAGGTCAGTCTAACAAAAGCTGGGAAACAAGGTAGAAAGAGCAAAGTGGTTGGATGCCACCACTCTTCTGTACAATGTGTGCAGAGCCTTGACGGCCAAAGACTGCTTGCTAGCCAACATTTTTTTTTCCTTCTAGCTCCCCTGCTAAATTTCCCAAAAATCATTAATCATAAAAACAAACATACAACAACAACAACAACAAAACCAACAGTGCATAAATTGTAGAAAATTCAAGAGTTGCCTGTATTTTAAAAAGTTCCTGCCAGAATCTCCCCCAACCTGAGCATCTTTCCTGTCAGTCGTGAGGACTCTTTCCCAGCCTTAGAACACATCTTTTCTCCTGACTGGCAATGCATAAGCCAGCACAGTATTATTTTAAACAGTCATGTCTTCCTTTTACATTGGCTTATTGTTAAATCAATATACTTAAAACATTCCTTTTTTTTTTTTTTTTTTTTTTTTTTTTTTTTCAGGGAATGCTGTTTCTCTGGTATTTCAGGTGAGAGCAAAAATTTACTCAAAAGGTTAACTGACCTGGATAAGGACTTGAGAAACATTAAATAACAAAAAATAAATGTCTGTTTGCATCACTGATATGGCAGCAATACACCACTGAAGTACATGGAACAATTTATTAATTGATTCTTCAGCCTTCCTGCATTTAAAATTAAGCATATGTTCAAGCAAAGATTGAGAAAATTTGATCCAGAATCTATGTTTACATCCTGGGGATACCCTATTCTGGGTTGGCAGTAGCTCCACCAGTACAAAACCCCAGGTCAGGGGGTTCTGAACTACTGAACGCAGGGTTGTATATATGCACTAGATTATGGGCTTTAAGCAAGGTACGCCATGTGTTTGCAGCCCTTACTGTACACACTGACATAGTATGTCTACAAATGGAGGCTGTATCACTAGAATAGCTGTATCAGTGTAATTACATTGGTACAACTATTCCCAACATGGAGAGGAGCTTCATGAGAAATCCCTATGGCAGATGATGTTTCCCATTGAGCTATTTATAAGACAGCTATTAACACAGTTCAAAAAACAGAGTACAAAATGATCCTTGTTACCTGTAAGTGGACAGTGATGATTATAGCTCAGTCTATGTTATTATTGCCTGATTGTTACCAGTTTGGATTTTCACATATTGACTCCTTACTCAAGGTATTTTAACATAGATTTGAAATGTGAATATGTTTTATTTTTTTTTCCCCAGTAAATATACAATACACACTTCAACAGGACTATTAACCAACTTTTTATGCCAATTAAACTTTGCTGCACTAACAATACCAATGAAACACATTAAGAGGTCATACTTTTTTGTGAACAAACTGTAGCCAATAAATATTTTTTTAAAAACAAATTAAAAAACAATTCTAAGTGCTGCCACAACATCCCTTTTCTTTAAACACATTATTCACAATAAATGTTTTCCATTTTTTTTTAAAAAAAGAAGAATTCTTCTTTTAAAATAGTAAATTAAATGGCATTTTAAAAAATATGTACTGTGGTTCATTGGAAGTACACTGTATAGAAAAGAGAGAGAAAAAGAAGAGACATCACCTGTAAGATAATGGAGACACTTTGCGATACACAAGAACACTTTATGTAATATTGTAAGCAAATTATTAATGAACAAAAATGTACAGAAGCAGATGGACAAGTTAGTGAATATCATGGTACTGCACAGCTTTAATACTGACACACATTTACTTTCCAGTGGAAGAGATAAAACACATATTTGAAAGTAATTGGGATGGCTTCATCAAGTTCTAATGATACTGAATTTTAAATAGGATATAGTGAGTAAGGTGTTCCACCAAAGCTCAGCACAAGCTTTCAAATTAACAGAACTATTCCATTGGTGACTAGTTACATTTTTTTTTTTTTCCAGAGAATTCAATTTGAGTTGTAACCTGAATAATCTTCTCTTCATATGATAAAAACAAAGTAAAAAACCAATACATATGTATATATGATGCCTTCTTTATCTTGATTGAACAATTTTGCACATTTTTAAATAATGGTTTAAACTATAATGATTTAACAAGCAGGAAAGTTACATATACTCATTAGTCACTTATATATCACTTACATAGATAAATGCATTCATTTCTCTCAACTTTTTTTGATTTGTAACCTGCTAAATAACAGTCTTGAACTTAAGGAAGTTAACTACCTTTTTTTTTATATATATATATATATTTGATAGTGCTGAGTTATAGCTATTGGCTGTCGTGTTTTATCTTATCATGGAAGAAGTTAATGACATGAAAAGCAACACATATTCAGCATTGAAATTTACTCTTCTAAAATTCTGCCATTACTAAAAGTGTCCTTAATACTGGTGAGCTCCAAGGCAATATATAAAACAACATAGACTGATTATATGAAAAGGGTATTCAAATGGAAAAA
The DNA here is from genome assembly GCF_016699485.2 of Gallus gallus. NCBI lineage: Eukaryota > Metazoa > Chordata > Aves > Galliformes > Phasianidae > Gallus > Gallus gallus. Next base: position 97,045,667 of record NC_052532.1, read on the forward strand.
TATTCATGGTCAGAAATAGACTAACAGAAATAAGCTGTAGGATGCAATATTTAAATTAAGCAAATGAGGGCGATACCTATATACAACATTCTAAGAAAAGTTTGACAGTTCAATCATTGAGATTTGAGAGGTACAGAAGATTTGGACGAAGTCATGAAAACTAATGAAGAGACGGGATGTTGTCATTAATGTCCACTTACAGACTTTGGTTTATTCAAAAAGTGTATAAACATGCATTATTTCCTCATTATAGTAGGGTGTGAAGCCACTCACTAAAAAAACAGTTCAAAGATTTTCTTTGCTTGTATCCAACTTTTTGAATGTATTGCATCACAAAAAAAAAAAAAAAAAAAAAAATCTAAAAACAATAATTTGACTGTTACTGTCCTTCCAAACACTAAAAATTTAACTGAAATCAGCTTCAGCTCTCACAGACTTCAGGTAACAGAACACAAAGTCTAGACTGCATCAAAACAATTAATGTCATGAATTTCAGTGGTGCAGCTCTATTTACTATTGTACTGTACATGTATTGGAAAGATGAAATAAGATACTCTGACATTTAGTTTTTTTCAGAAGCAGCCTGAATATGTTGTAATAATAAATTGCATCCTGAACTACTCACTAGATATTCCTTGAGTTTACAGTCTTCTGGGAAATTTCTGACTTATTTTTTGGGCTGCAGAAATTAATGATAATAATTCTTTCAAAACTGCAATATAAAACAGCTTTAGTGAAACACCTTAATTTCTTTTGTTTGTAGCAAGGTTTGTTTTTCTTTACCTTTACTTAATGGCACTGGATGGCTAAAAACAGATACTAAGGGAATCATTCTAGTGGAAGGGTCTAGGCCATCTCATGCTACTGTTAATTTTCATATTCACTCTTTAAACTCAAACTTCCAACTTCTGACCCCTTCTTAAATAGGAAGAGTAACCATGTTGTCTGCTTTTAAGAGATTTAAATCTGTTTCTAATGTCTTCACTGACATCAGTTTTGCCTGTCACTTTCTAATTTCTACGCCCCAATGGAAAACCACCTAACATACTTCTTTTACATCCAGCATTATCCAAAGTAGCTTACAGTACGTAAACCTTCTTCACACATTCAGTCTCTTTTTTTCTTCATGTCATGAGGAGTAGGGTTTTGTGCTTATCACCAAATAAAATTGCAGTGCAAACTTTAAACATAAAAGTTACACAATTAAAAGTTAATATATGGCACCACAGCCTATTAATTCACATATAATACAACAGACCAATAAAAACAGACATGAATATGAACATAGCTAAAAAGAAGGTGAACTTGCATAGCAATGCAACAAAAGAAATTATATACAGAAGGAAATTCTTTTCATCCTGGAGGGTGATTTTTTTTTATTTTTTTTTCTTTTTTTATACTCCTGACAAGGAATATTTTAAGGTGGATGGTGTATAAAGAGAAGAACACAAGTATCTGTGGGATATGTGTGGCTGTGTGTCTTTACATTGCATTTACAGTTCTTTTAATAGTACATAAATAAAGAAAATGTTCATTGCACTGTTTAGTGTCATCACTTCCATGAGTTCAGCCCTGATGGCCCATCAGAGCAGCTTGCAATGTGTCTTCTCAACTACTCTATAGAGAGAAACAGAGAGAAAGAGATTGTAATAATGTGAAAAAAAAACCACAAAAAACACTTTAATTAAAATATTAAAGCAGTGCAGGATAAATATTCAGTAGGTTTGGATAAAGGAGTTAATTACTTCTAAGATGAAAATCAATGGATGCTAAAATTCAGCACTTACCAACATAATATCTGAGATACTCACTTTGGGGCTTGTGCACCAATATCTCTTACAAGCTCTTTGGCAGTAACAGTAGGTGGGTAGTTACAGAGGGTTTGATTGCAGCAAATAGGAGGCAGAAGTGCCAACAGCTGCATTGCCTGAGCTAGGTTAGATGGTGATATACCACTTCAAGTTAGAGACTCAAACCTTCTGGCATCAAGTACCACTGTCATGCATGCAGCATTAACATGGTTTTAGGAAAGATTTAATAGGTACAGGATGATGACAAAAAAAGTTTGGAAAATAATTCGTCTGGCCTGGGAAACTGGGGTTTGCAACAAAGAAATTGGGCTACATAGCTAAAAAACAGGACCTCCATCTATGGTCAAGAAGAGCATAACACTTCACAGCAAGCAACAGAAGGTGTAGGAAAAGGCATTCACAACCTTGACATCAATTTACCCAGCGAGTTTATCACCGTTTTTCCTTCACTCCTCTGAGAAAAGTCTCCAATGGCATTTCTATGACAAGTACATCATACTTTGCCAAGAAAATTCTAAACTATTAGAATCTCTGTTCAATTTTGCCAATGTTTTTATTCTCACTAGCATTACACATTTAAAGATAGATAATCATTTAAAGTAGATAATCTTGGCATGACTTAGATCTGAACTGGTCCAAGTGAAAGAGTATATGAACTTCACTTGTCATCACTGGAAAAATACTGCAGAAGGCACTAAGATCTGGGTAAAATTTAATTTAATCTGATTATCACACTGCAATTCCTTCTGTCTTCATAATGATTTATAATTTGTCTTTTTTTTTTTTCTTTTCTATTTGAGAGTTTGAACTACAGCTAGAGATAAACTTACATAATTCACCAGTAAACTGTCCTTGACTGTTTGATCCCAAATAGCCTACATCAAGAAGGTCACTGGCATTGCGTTGGTGACCTCCTCGAAAGACTTCACCTTTTCTAGGTCCAGTCGATCCTTTAGAAGAAGCTGTTCCTGAAGAGCTGTGGCCACCAGGGGATGGGAAGTTGGGTTTACTGTATGGTACCAGTGCCTCTTCTAAAAAAAGCAAAACAAACAAAAATCAATACACTAGGAATTAACAAAGTATTCTGATCTGGACATCATATTCATTCTCTATCTTCAGGTATATGACTTTTGTCTTCTTTTATAGCACAACAATTTTACCAAAGAAAATATGCAACTCACATAGAAATCAGCATAAGCTTAATCTTGCTTTCATGTAAACTCATGAGTTAGTTTGTATTAATTATAAAAAGCCTAGATCCAGTATGAAGTAATAGATCACAAATTGTTGATTGTTTAATAAAAATAGACACACATACAATTTCCAAAACAATGCAGGTATGATTAGATTTTTGCTTCAAGCCTACAACAATATGCCTTTTCTTTTTCTTTAGTTTAAATTATGGTAACATTACCTCAATCAATTTAGATAAAGAACTGCAATATCAGCTAATTTAATTAGTTTCCAGCAGCTCAGTAATTTCTAACAATGCAAAGTACACTGAAGATTTTTTTTTAACTGACTGTGAATAACACTGAGACATACTATATTATACATAACATTAGTAATTGTAGTATTTTGGGTAAGTAAATCTTCCTGCAGCTTGTTTCATATTCCATTATGAGCAAAAGGCTTACTTTACTCGTTTTGCCTGTTTCTTAGTGAAGATCTGTTATAATGAACTGCCTGCAAGAGCAGGATTAATACTCCATAAAGCACAAGACTAAATATATTAACATAGCATCAAGTAAAATGAGACATCTCATCTGATTAGAGTTTCTTGGAGATATTGTAATAATCTTGACCTAAGAGGCAAAACAGCAGTACTGATTTAACACTGAAATAGAATCACTATTTTCTTTGCTGGATATGATCCACTTTTGCTGTCTTGGAAGTTAAGAAAGAGACATTGCTAAATATAGTTCAGTGCAAGAAAGAATTGAAATATATATTCTTAGGAAAAATAGAAAAATTGCTCCTTCTGAAATCAGTGGGTATCTCCTCCTTGAGTCGTCTTCTTTTTTTTTTTTAATGTTGTTTTTGAAGTGAATCTGAGATAATTTTTTTTTCCTTTTAATTTTTCATTTTCCATTGTTTTTACTCTTAAAAAACGTGATGGGAAGAAATACACCTTCTTTGAAAGAGGGCAGAATCACAGAAAGAAAACTAGGTGGGAATGGGTGGAAAGAAAGATACATATATGCTTTTATTTTCATTAATGAAGCCTTTGCAAAGGCTGCAATAGTGGCACACAATTGACTTAGGGAAATGCTAAATAAGGACACATTTGTGGCAGAAACACAAATTACCTTTGTGGAGGAAACACATTTCATTCTTTGTGTCAACTAACACAAGCATGTAGGATACAGGAATTCCCCATATGTTCTCCTATTGAGCAGAATCTTTTCATAAGGTAAATCTGTTGCAGAAGAGGGCAAACACCCAACCTTCTCTGCCAAACTATCTCCCTGTAGCCCTGCTGAAGAAACCAGAATATTTGCACTGCAGGACATTAGGGTATTATCAGTGTTTTGTGCTATGACCGTGCTGTCCTTGCTGAAATGTAAATAATTGCTTAAAAGACATAGTAAAATGTCATTTAACAGCCAAAGCCTCTTAAATTATGTTACCTGATCTTTATATATCAAACCCTAACAACAGAATCAGATGCAAACCTGGTTTCCAAAGGCTGGCTGAAATACAGAACAGCTTGCATTAAGGCAGCAATAAAGCAAGCAGCATAAATCAGCTTAGCAGAAAGCTGGATACATTTTTAGAGGATGGAAGGAGAAGTCACTAGCATTAGAAAAGAGTTTGAATATGACATATATGGTCAACTGATTTGTTTTCCTGGTTTGTGGATTCAGGATAAGGCCTCCTTCGGGTTCAATGAAATATTGAGAAAAAAAACCAACCATGAATAAATATAAAGTGCATTATCATTATGGAGCATATGGTGTGTTAAATTATCTGTTGTGCTCTCAGAAATAAATGCAATCCATAAAATAAGCAATTGTGACATAAAATAAAGGCTAAGATTTTCACAACACTCTAGCACATGAAATGAAAGTGTCTGAAGTCCTTAGAATAGGCTTACTTTCATTGAGCAGTACTCAAAGCAGTACCCATGCCTCAGTCTTGGAAAGAATATGAGGAGACTTTGTCAGTGCCTTTCTCTATGAAAGACTGAGCCAAACTGAAGTTATAATTTCAACCTCTGCAACATCTGAGTATGCATGTATAAGAAGATGTTTTGATACCCCACGTGATAACTAAGAGGCTTCTAATATTATCGAAACAAGTGCAACCTGATCTAGCACTACTTACTGTAGAAGGGTAGCTGAGAATGTCCTATCTGATATGCAGCATTCCACAGTTAAGCCATTAACAAGAACTTAGAGATCTTGTCTATTCAGAATGCAATCACTGGAAACCTGGTGAAAATCAGTACTATATATTCTTCTATTTACCTTCAAACCAATAATCTTGCTTTCAGAATTTCACTCACGGCTTGGCAAGGTCCAAATAAAGCCCTCTAAACTGCAAAATAGATATTTTATGGAAGTGGATAGCTAATGATAACTCCCTTTGGAAATTACTGAAAAGTGAGAGAGAAAATATTTCAGAAATCTCTCATTAATAAAGGAAAAGAAATGAAGCACAAGTAACATAATTAAAAAATATATATAACATAAGTAAGCATCTCATTCAAGAGCAGCCTTTTTCAGTCTACCAGAGAAAAGGGTACAGAGCAAGAAAGCTATAATGCATGAAGCTAGGATGGGAAGAAGGACATAGCAGATGTGAAGGACTGAATCTCCCCCAGCAGGGAAAAACCATAATAGCTACTGCAGCAATCCTCTGTCATGCATTAAGGAAAAGTATTTACCCTGGTCATCCTGTGCAGCCCTAAATTCATTGCTCAGGTGGGGCACTGGAAGTGTCAAGACCAATTTTATTATTATTATTATTATTATTAATTATATTATTATTATTATTATTATTATTATTATTATTATTATTATTTGTGTAAGGACAGATAAATGCAAGTCACGCAGCATAGGAAATTTACTATTTTACTACTAATTTAATACTCTCTGTGTCACAGAATAACAGATAACTTCTCTTTGTACTCTTAAAATTGAAGGAAAGGAGAGGAGTTCCGGTTAAGAAGGTCAGACAAGCATGCTTAATCTTTGTTCACAAAGAAATGAGATGCACTAAATATATTGTGATATTTTGTGTACGTTTGTACAACTTGTACAATTCTAGTTAAAATTGCCATTATGCTGAGTAGCATTTCAGCCACCTGAATGTCTGCTGGGGAAGCAACATGGTGGGCTGCAAGCAATCCAGGAGACACCTGGAGTCTGTTGAGGATAACTTCCTGGTCCAGTTATTGGACAGAGAAGCCAGAGGTGAAGCGTTACTAGATCTGGTGCTCACCAGTGCTGAGAACATTATTAAAAGAGTTGAAGTTGGAGGCAGTCTGGGCTGTAGTGACCATATCCTGGATGAGTTCCTGATCTCAAAGAATATGGACCTCGCAAAGCGCAGACAGGATCCAGAACTTCAGGAGAGCAAGCTTCTGGCTGTTTAAAGGAATTATTGGGTGGGATCCTCTGGAAAGCTGTCCTTTAGGACCATAGGAAAAGAACAGAGCTGGCAGCTCTTTAAGGACATCCTTCTGAAACCACAAGAGCTCTCCATCTCCGAGCACAAGAAAACAGGCAGAGGAGGCAGGAAACTGGCATGGCTGAGCAAGTATCTGCTCAGCCAGAAGAAATAGGCAAAGGACAGTTAATACGATGTGATAAATGAGAAGGGAGAAATGGAAACTACAGACACAAAGAAGATTGAGTTACTCAACAAGTTCTTTGCCTCAGTCTTCACTGGCAGTCAAGTCTGCCATGCCTCTCACATCCCTGAACCTCTAGGGTTGGGGATGCAATGTCCCTCCTACTGTAAGAGCAGAGTAAGTCTGAGACCATCTCATGAGGCTGAATGTGTACAAGTCTGTGGAGCAGGATGACATGCATCCCAGGGTCCTGAAGGAACTGACTGATGTGCTTGCCGAGTTATTCCACCATATTTGAAAAACTGTGGCTGTGACTGGAAAAAGGAAAACATTACTCCCATTTTTAAGAAAAGGAGAAAGGAAGACCTGATCACTACAGGCCAGTCAGCCTCACATCTGTGCCTAGGAAGATCATGGAGCAGATACTCCTGGAAGCTATGTTAAGACATATGAGAGATGAAGATGTGATCCAAGACAGCCAACACGGCTTCATCAAAGGCAGATCTTGCCTAACCAATCTGGTGGCTGCCTGTGATGGATTGACAGCACTGGTGGACAAAGGAAGAGCAGCTGGTGTTGTCTTCCTGGACTTGTGCAAGGCCTCTGGCATGGTTGTACGCTACATCCTTATCTCTAAATTGGAGAGATATGGATTTGAAAGGTGGACTATTCGGATAAATTGGTTGGATGGTCACAGCTAGTGCTGTGGTCAGTGACTCTATGTGCAGGTGGAGGCTGGTCACAAGTGATGTCCCCAAGGGGATATTCTTCTGAACTTCGCTATTCAACATCCTTCTCAATGATGTAGATAGTGAGATCAAGCATACCCTCAACAAGTTTGCTAATGACACCAAGCTAATGGTGCAGCTAATACAATAGAAGGGAGGGATGCCACCAGGAAGGACCTGGACAGGCTTGAAAAGTGGGCCCATGAGAACCTAATGATGTCCAACGAGGCCAAGTGCAAGATGTTGCACTTGGGTAAGGGCAGTCCCCAATCTTCTCCCAGTCTACAGACTGGGAGAAGAACTCATTGAGAGCAATCCTACCAGGAAGGTCTTGGCAGTCTTGGTGGATGAAAAGATGGACATAAGGGTGCTGGACTTGTTTAGCCTCGAGAAGTGCAGAATCTGGGGAGACTTCATTGAGACCTTTGAGGTCTTTTCCATACTAAGCCACTAAATGATTCCATGAATTTCACATACCAATACTATTTTTAAATTGTGACTTCAGATCACCATTTACCAACATGAACAGCCATTTGTTTGTTTATGCAGCTGACAGTTTTGTTGGGGGCATCGTAACATTAAAAAATGGTACCATTATTGTTACATTTTTAAATAGAGATCGTGTTTAAAATATTTACATCTTTAATATGGGCAATGCTATTTTCTTTGAGGACTTTACTCATTAAATCATGTCCCCATGACGGCTTTGCCGGGATTTTACAATTTTATTTTAGAATGTCATTTATATTAGTGTGCTAAATTAACTAGAAAAATTAGCATTAGAATAAAGTCAGGAAAAAGAGGAATAATACAAGTACGTCTAGTGTCACTGGGGGAGCTACATTCAGACTTGAAGAAGTGGTGTAGACTCAGAGGAAGATCATGTACATTTTTTTTTTTTAATTGTCTTTATGCAATTGTCCTCTTGTATCACTTTAATCAGCACTGGGATAACATATGATTAGTGGGCTAAAGAAAATCCCTAGTAAGGGGACTTGGAACAGCAGCTTTTACTTACAGTCAGGCTGAGAGAACTGATCTGCAAATAGTATGGAACTAAAACTACAGTTCAGCATTGCTTCCTTTACACATTTTTGCAGACTTGAAATCCACTTAAAAGATAAAGTCAGCTCTCAGCAATATGAGCAGGTCCTGTGCTGAACAACTGTGCCATCATCTTGCTAGGCCTAGGAGATGAATGTTTTGTCATATCCTTGAATAAGGAGAAGACAGTGTTACAAATATAGCTGGAAGGAGTGTCAGTAGCTCAGAAGGATCAGCCTTACTGCAGAGACATGCAAAAACAACTATTGCCAATTTAGATCCAGATTGAAAGAACTAGCAAATATAGCCCTGTATGTCTAAATAACTAAGTCTAATAGAAAGTACTAAAAAAAAATCTGTTCCTTCTTCCCTACCTTCCTGAAACTGCTCCTGTTTCTCTCATGGCCATGCTTGACAACACTATTAATTGTCAAAACAATGCAAAGAATGCACAGTTAGGTGCTAATGAGATATCATTGTTGCAGGAGGGAAAGAACTTGGACTGCAAGCTCCCATTTCACCTTGACTTCTTAAAAAATTTCTGTCATGAGCCCCAGCATTGCAGGAATGCAGAGATGGAGGGTGAACTTAGCCTCCTGCCAGCTACAGAAATCCTCAGCTGAAAAGCTTCAAGAAACATGGCCTGGGCTGGTGCAGCACACACGCACCTGATCCGAATGCTTGCTTGTGTTGGGCTTTCCTGAAATCCTCTTGGCGTTCTGCAGAGCTTATCCACTCTTGGGTTTGCCGCTGCCACTCTAGTGACGTCCTAGCTTGCCGGTCCAAGGAGCTCTTTGTGTCATCTACGCTGGGTGCATGCTGCCTCTCAAGAGAGCTTCCTTTCCTCTCTGCCGAGCCTCCGCGCTGGCCCGAGCCTATTTGCTGCCTTAAACCCTGACCAGGCGGTGGGTCAGGTGGTGGTGGAAGATCTAAAAAACGTGAATAAGATTTAGATGAACTAATTTTTAATTGAAACAGAGCTTCCATTTGATGCTGAAAAGAAAGGAACAATAAAAACGTCCCTCACAAATGCCATGAATCACTTTATTTGCTGATTTTAAAAAGAGGAAATTTCTTGTTAATCAGAAATTACTTTCCAATAGATTTCTAAGTCAAGTTACTGTATTGCTAGCTCTTTCTAACTTCCATAACAATCAATATACTCACTACAAATCCTGATTTACATTTCTAAGCATGGGATTTATTTTCCAGGAGGTACACTCCATCTGCCTCTTTCAGTAACAGTGAGCAATTAACCAGATCCATGCCAGTTGACAGAGTAGTTCTCACCCATCATATTGGCGCTTGCTTCATCACTCCTATTTTTTGGGCTTCATTTTCAGTTTGAGGCTTACACCCAACATCTAAATACATGATTTTATCAAAATGCATGAAATTCCACAGTATCTTGGGGAAAAAAAAATTACTCACAAAAGTACTGTCACTGAAAAAGCATCAATGTATCTATGGAAAATGTGTGTTAAAATGGAATCACAAAGCAGTGGGTGAACATTTTCTTCAAATACATTTTCAGTGTTCTCTCAAAGCCTGTAGTCTTCACAGACACCAGGATAGCCACTCTTAAGGTTAGCAGTCTTGCAAATATAACCAATCAAAATGCAATTTCACATAAATGCTGAAAGACACTTGCCTAATCTCTCTATCCACTCTGATTCTTTTCAAGTTTATTGCTTGGGCTACTAAGATGCTTGTAGAATTGATGGTGAAGCTTCTAATCACATTTGTGGGGGTACCTTTTGTTTTTTAGTTTGTTACCGGAGATAATTATAGAACCTGGGTAATGACAACTCTAACTGTAAGATTTAATGTAAACCATATGATTGACTAGTAAGAATCAAGAAAATTCTTACATTCTTAAAAACAATCAAAAAAGAGAAAGAAGTACTTTTAATATTTCAATGAGAAGTCTTCCACATACTTGTTTTATACTTAGAAAACTTGTTTAATTCTGGTTTTGGGCAAAGCACAACCCAAACAAATTCACACTATCCTACCGGCTTCACTAAATCTATATTAGTCTACACTACATATGGCTATACCCTGCTTTCTGGCATTTTGTACTTTAGGTGAAGGTTCATCATGGAATTTGAAAGACATGGAATACTAAATCTTTCCTTTGCCCACAGGAAGGTCTGATTTTCTTAATCGTAGTGAGACTTAAACTCATTTTGTACATTGTTGAGGAGGCCTTTGGATTTAATTTATATGAAACCTGTATTTCAGCTTCACGTGAAGCTTCACATCCTTGCTGCTAGAGCTGATACTTCTGTCTCTTACATATGGGGCACAAACACTTCCCAAGTTGGTAAGACGTCGTTCCAAACCAAAATTGTCTCCTAATGTTAAATGCAGATGTGTGAGATACTTGTGTCTAAAAGGAAAAGAAGTTGTATCTGACGTTGCTTCTGTACTTTTGCTCATAGCTAAACTGCTATATCCCAAATTAAGATATTTATCTTCTGGATAGAACAGTTTAATAATAATCTGTCAGTGCACTTGGTGTGTGCTTTATGTTCAGCACTAATTTATTTGAGAAATTTTTAGTTATGAATATAGATGTGACCTTTCATGACAATGGCAAAACTTGAGTTACTGTAGGTGGAAGCAGGAGGGTATGGGAGCTTGCCAATATTAAAATTGCTTTATAGTGTTGGCTTCCAAAACGACATTTCTTGTAATTGATTTTATTACAATCATAACCAGTTAATGTACAGAACCACAACGCTGACATCTGCTTATGCAATCTGAAATAGATATTACTGAAGTTGTAATTTATAAGCACTTTATGAAGATGCACTGAATCCAATAAATAGAGTCATAACATGTCATCTGACAGTGCTATTTTCCAAGATAAAATATTTAGTTTAATAGAAACAAAATTTTTAAGTAGTAGTATCACAGAAAAAAAAATATATTAAAATAATTGCGATATTATACCTCCTAAGATACAGCACACTTCTTCACAAATTGCTGTCTAAGAGTTGTTATTAATTAGATATCCAGAAGGTAAAAGGCTCCTGTACTTAAGCTCTCCTGCATGTTCCAGAGCTAGCTGAAAGTTTTGGAATTATGGGAGACTTATTTTATTGGCCTGCTGTTAACCTTTTTGCTTTTATACATTTGCAAAATGGGCAGGATAATTGCCTGATGAGTAGAAGTGAAATGAAAAAAACATGTTTGTAAAGCTGTTTGGGTGTTTTAGGTCTCTGGATGAAATAGCTGGAATGAAAAATGAAAATTATTTTCTGATGAAGCTTCACACAATTCTAGAAGAATTACAGGTATTACAGAATTAATGTAAGCTGGCTCCAGCATGAATACATACTTACTGAACTATGCTAGATATGTCTGAGAAGATCTGACTATATCATCTGCTTTTTCACCTTTTTACTCAGGTTGATTGTCTCAGTAACACCTACCTTTCATTTTTAATAAAAAAAGGTGGAAGAGAGCTTCATTTGGCAATGTGGCTTTCTATTCACTCCACAAGTCAAGTCCTCTACTGCAAATCTTCCGCCCTAAGTTACTAAATATGCTGTTATTTTGCTGGGGCATATATGTAACGTCTCCATGTATTTGGAGTCACGAGTTTCCTCCAATGTCACAGAGAACAGTCTTGTCTTTCCCCACACCTCTTCTTTCCCATCTCAGCCTAAGATATCTCTAAGCAACTGCGTACACATCCCTGCATACACTTGTACATATGTACATACATGATGGCTAATGGTTGGGAATTCAGCTGCTGGTAAAGGGTAAAAGAGATCAGATGACTTAGTTCTTTCAGTCCCTAACAAGCAGACTTATTACCACACAGACGGAAGCCAACTCATTCCATAATGTCAGTTACTCAAGGGAAGATTTGAATGTAGATAATTAGGGACTTAAGGAGGATTTTCAGTGAAAGCACCCAGAATGATGTCACTGATTGTCACTGCATTTCCATCTACACTACATTTATCTTCCAAGTGCCAAGTAAAACACCTGAAAATCCATACTGAGCTAGTAACTTCCTAGGCTAGTGGGATGCCATCCAAACTACCACTTGTAGCCTCTAATGGCAAGCTTATCAAACTTGCAAAGCTATCTATAAGTGTATTGAGAGGTAGGTGATGGTCTCATTGATTTAGTAATAGAGGAATTGTGATTGAGAAGCTGTAGGACATCAGAAAGCCTTATCAGACACAGATGCACGCTTCTCTTGGGATTACTCCAGCCTTCCTTTAGAAAGCAGAACACTGGCCAAATAACTGAGACATCACGTAAGGTTGGGCACAGCCTCTCATTATTAGCTGGAAAAGTTGAAAAACCAAGAAGTATAAGGACATCTCTTTCTACCTGTGCTAGTCATCTGTTTTCCTAGGGGTGATAATTACATTTAATAAGACTCTGAACCACTTTCTTGTACCAGATGGTAAGCATCTTCACTACAGCCTGCCTTAGTAAAAATTGCACATAAACAAGAGACTGGTAAAGCTAATAGTCTTAAGTCACATTTCTCTATCTTAACCACCAGCCATACTTCCACTCTGACTTCTCTTTGTTCTTTTAAACCTAATGCTCAAACAAGGAAGAACTTTCACCTTCAGTTATGCAGTTACTGTGTCATTACCCGTATGGCAAATTCCATTATTTGATAATTTGTGAATATATTGATTCCAAGAAAATAAATTATTTCTTGAACTCTAGAAATAAAAACCTCATGTTTGTATTTTATTTTATTTTATTTTATCTTATTTTATTTTATTTTTTTAAAGGTTTTCCATTATTGATCGATTCATAAAGTGTTTTTCCTTTGTCTCCACAGACTTTTACGATAGAAAGTTGAAAAACAAGTTGTACAGGAGGACAAATAGGATAATTCAATGTAGAGTCAGTCCAGAGGATTCGGACCCGAGACTGAAGAAAACAAAGAAAGAGGCTTTGGGGGGATTTTATATGGATTACTTTCAAAATTAAGCATGAAATTTTATTTTCATATTCAGTTATCATTTTTAATTTCTGGACAATGGAAATTCCTAAATGTCTGTTTCCATACATACAGGTGACAGCAGCAATCTTTGAAGTTCCTTAATTGACAAATGTCCTTTACAAATTTAGCTATGACTCAGACTTGTCTTTACGCTTTAATGACTCATATTCAGCAACGCTTGAAATGGAAAAAGTATACAATTTGTGTTTGCTTGTTTCTGTGGTAAGAAACAATGGGAAAGGATCCTGTATGACTTCTGAACACTAAATTTTTGGAACATGTAGTAAGCATTTCAGCTAGGTTCATAACAGGCAAATGTTAAGTTAATAGTGTCCTGAAGTTGTTACTGTCTATGCTTGAGAGGTTGATTGTTTAAGAACATGGTATAAAATTGGTGTTCTGACTCAAATATACTAAAGAAACTCCACTAAGATTAGTGTTTTATAAAGAATAATCAAAGACCATAGGAGATTTCTCTTCTTAAATAAATCTTAAAATCCGATCTCTTTCACCAATTTAAAGCAATGTCAGATTTTATGATGGAGTCACTCCCTGAGGAGTCACACTTCTATTCTCCTCATGACCTAAACTAGATTCCCATTTATTTTCTAGTAACTATGTTATTATTAAACACTTCTATAGTAATAGTATTTTAAAGAAGAGGGATTAAGGTCCCACAACACTTAATGCATTACAAACACACAAGTACATATAGCTAATGGTGACAAAATATATGCTATGCTGAAGGGTTAAATTAATGTATGCACAGAAAGGGGATTGCCAGCACAACTGTGGGATTGACACTCACAATTTCCAATTCCTATTCTCCTAAACATATCTGTTTGACAGATCTGTGTAGCAGTGAGGCCTCTGGAATATATCCATAAGCGGATAGCATTAATGTTTAAATCAATTCAGAGCCATAAGAGTGGGGTCTAAGCTATTTTGAGTTCTTTCCTCAAACAATATGGTAGAGATGGTGAGTCACAGAGCGTGAGCTATAATGGTAACTCTTCTGGTGAAGACTTTCACTTCTGGAATCTGTTCTCCACTTCTACTGTCTGACAAACAGGGAATCTGTCAGAACATGCTGTAAAATTGTATCAGTACATTTGATGAACATGACTGAGAGGGGAGCTGTAGTGTTTTTAGTGGCTCCAGTCCAGCCTGCATGATGTTAATATATTTTTAAACACACCTAGAGTAATAAATAGCACATTCTAAATAAACAAACTAAATATATGCTCTATCAAATCTATTTACAACATGCTGCCTGATAAAAGAAGATGATGAAGGGATTCTCAACTGATTTTTACTAGAATACAGAGGACATTTATACCAGAGTGATTTTTTTACTCCTTGCCCATATACTCAAAGACTTGTCAAGGCATACTAAAAATTAGGAGACTGACTCACTGGCATGACTCCTGCCAGTTCAGACAGTGTCATTCTGAGGGCTACTAAGACAGGTGGGACAGTCAAGTTCTCAGAACTGTTCTGCCTTGAACACTGAAAGACAGCTCAGCATGAGGAAAGTGACCACATCCCCATCTGCACTGCATGACAGTAATCCTCGATGGCTCCTTTAACACCATTTTTCCATTTGCGTGCTTCTCCTCACTGAAAATTTCAACACTTACAGTGACTAGCAAGATCAAAAGAGAAGAGAGGAAGATAGCCAGCTGCCTACCTTTATAGTCAGACCTTCTCAAGGAGTAACAGGTAGCAAAGGCATCTTTTGCCAAACTCAAGATGGGGTAGACAAAGATAATGGAAAGCTGAACTGATTTCAGTGATTAGAAGAGCAGAACGGATACACTTGAAATTTCTAGGTGGGAATTGGTGATAAGAGAGAACTGGAGATGCTTAAGTGAGAAACAAAGTCACTGAGGTCACTGAATTTCAGGGATGAAGCAGCACAGAGAAGATGCGAGACAGAGCCTTGAGAAAAGCATGGCACGTACTGCTATAGCTGTTGCATGGCAGTCAAAAACAGCAGAAAACAAAGAGAGCACTGTAGGACTGGCTGCACGATTCTTCTTAGAAATTCACTGTATGCTGGTGGTGACTACTTAGAAATGAAATTACCCAGGGGTCATGTTTTAATGCCAACTTATGTGCAATGCAATCATTTCTTCATAAGATTTATACTGAGACCTGAGAGCTCATTTGTTTAGAGCTGACTTGCTTAGAGCTGAAAGGAAGAAAGGCTCCTTGAAGAGTCACTTAACCAAGCTCCACACTGCTAGCGTTGCAATACCGCTGACGTACCTGGGGACCCTACTTCACCAAACAAGTAACTCACTGTAACAGACATTCCTTAAAAGACTGCTTTACGGCCTCCAGTTCTGCACAGCTGCGTGTTGTAGCTCATCACCAGGGCCTCCCACCACCACACTTACCATCTGTTATTCCTTCCCTACGATGAGGCAAGGGGGGTTGGTCCAACCGGCCTCCCTTGTGTTTTTTAGTGGGCCTCGGCCTCTGACTCTGAGTGACAGCTGCACTGGTGTTGCTGTCAGTAGAAAAAGGACTGCTTGGCCGAGGTCTCTGAGAGGAAGGATATGCTTTGCCTAGAAAAAGAGAAACCAGATGACAAAAATATTATTGACTTGAAATGGGCCGTTCTGTTAACGTATATTCTGAAATACTAAATCTGGTCTAACTCTCTGAGGCAAGCAAGTGTCCCCTTGAGATACCTGCTGATGTCAATTGCTTAAGTTACACCACAGTAAGCAAAGTGAGAAACTTGGCAATCCTTTGTCTTCACTTTTATAATTAAAGTCGTTCCATCTGTTGTGCTAAAACCGCTGCACACCATGTAACCCCTACCTGCTTGGCGTTCAGAACAGATGTGTCATAACAACTCCTCAGCCCTCAGCAGTGAAGGAAAACACTTCTTCAATCATATCAAATTTATCTCCTCCTGCCTTCCACCTTCACATTTTCTGAGCTAGATTCTCATCTTAGGGACTCCCATATGCACTGTATATCTGGAGTAAGTCCAGTGAGATAAACATAACTGCTTTTGCAAGCTATGTAGCAGTGCAGGTTTGTATACTTCAAGGTCTCTTAAGAAATTAAAAAAAAGGAATTTAAATAGTAACATTTTCCTACTTATTTTCATTATTTTATGTGTTCAAAAATTATTTATTCTGAATGAATTTGTTCCTCGTTTTTTTTTTTTTTTTTAATATATAGACTAATGGAGATACGTACTTTCTCTTTTATGTGTATCTTTGACGTTGTTCTTCGGAGCAGATCATGGAAAGCATCATGGCAGGAACCGCCTGAGCACAGTTCATTTACTCCATTCACTTTTTTTTCCCATGTTTTTATTCAGTTAATTAGGCTTGTTTCTTATTTAATAACGTTTAAAGAAAAGTAAATATCAGTCTTTTTTTTTTTTTTTTTTTCCCTCTGCACATGACCCTTACCGAGCATCTCAGGGGGTGTTAATGCTTTAATTTGTTTAGAACTTAAAATTATTACTTTGTTTAACATTTTCTGCACTGGAAAATTTGTAAGCCAGACAGAACGGCTCTTTCAGTCCAATTGTAGGCTCAAATGCTCTAAGGGCTAGTGGAAAGTGCCAAAATGGCTGTTTGATATTTTTCTGATCTACCAACCCTAAGCTAATATGAGGCTGAATTATCTACTGGTTAACTAGATCATGCTCTCCTGGGACTTATGTTTTTTAGTAAAACCCCTGGAAGAGCCAAAATTCTAGTGCATGAGTGCCACACTTGGTGCATCATAACAGATGGCCTTACTTCTAGCATGCCACCACATACAATAGGATCTAGATTAACCTAATCAGGAGTAAACTGCTATCTACTGCACTATTTAAAATACTTTTTGGTGCAAAAAGAGGGCAAAATGAAAAAAAAAGTAGCTATAATCTCTCTAACATACTGCTTAGCATTAAAATGCTCATGTTACAATAACATCTATCTATTGGCCTTCTGATTTTTCCTGACTACTGAAGGCTTGATCTTTTATTTTCAGACTGATGTGTACGCTGAGGAGGACCCCTCTCTTAGGCTTTGTTACCTCCCAGCCTTGTGTCCTTACCAGCTGTTGGAGGTTGCCACATCTGAACCATTCATGTGGGCATTCCTTAACTCTCCTCTCCCAAAGAAAGCCCAACTGAACTTAAAGAGTATGAACAGTATGCCTTTGCTAGCCTGATGCATTTAAACTGAATTGGGGAGCTGAACGCCCACCCAAGAAGCTAACTTTGAAGATGGGAGGAAGCAGTAATAAGCATTTGGGTAAAGGCTGGAAACATTAACCTCTTATAGCTGGCACAGCTGCAGCCAGACAAAGACAAGTGATCAAGCCCTTGTTTCACAGATAGGGGTAAAACAGCAGATGAACACAGACAAAATATTATATATCTTGTTTAAAAATAAAAAGAAAAAGGCCGCTAATGCAAAGAAATTCAGATGTGAGCCTGAAATTCCATCCTAGCTCACACTGCACAGATGTTCTGTAAAAATAAACTTGCAACGTGCAAGCACAACTAGTGAGTGCAGGATGAAGAACCTTCACACTTACTCTCTTGAGTAAAGAAATGTGATCATGAATTCAGAAAGCTGATTTGAAAAATACATATATATATATATATACACTAAAAATTCTCTCTTTTATCCCTTCATGAAAATGAAGGAAAATAAATAGCACTGACCTAAATCAGACACGGGACAAATACAAATGATGTGTAGGCTCCCAAAACACATCTTTCAATGTACCTAATATCTGATTACAGCATGTTATTTTTTTATGCAGCCTTTCCAGGAAGAACTGCTGAGCAGTGTCAGACTCTATAGTAGATTTAGTGTGTGCAAATGGAGACAAGGATGAATCCAGTAATTCGTGATTTAATTTCCCATGGGTGTTAAAAAGGGAAACTGGCTGAACTACATGACAAATCACACAATGGTTTCTGGAAAATGGAATCAAAGTGTCTTGCAGGAGAGACATCTTGTGTCTGGATTTACCAGCCCCTCTTATGCCAGACAATCAAACACATCCATGTGAGGCTATGAAGTTGGTCTTCTCATTTCATATCAATAAGAATATTTCATAGCTGTTCTGAGTGGGATAAAATAACTGTCCAAAGGAGTAAAGAGTCAGGACCTTCAGATTTCCTCCAGAGCAATGAACAGAAATAATACTGCTGTTTTTCCACTGGAAAACGACATTTTGCACTATGATGGATTTACTGTGGTACAGCAGATCCATAATAGGCTGGTCTGATTGATCGCACTACGCTGGTAGGTATCATATCATAAGGAAACTACAGTAAGTATTGCAGAGCTGTTTCCATTTGCTGGTATTTTAGTAGGGGAAAAAAGGGGAGGCTGTTTGTTTACATGTGCTTTTTGATTCAGCATTTTCTCTGAATCATTAAGAGAATAATAAGACAATAAAAAAGATAACCACAGTGGTTGGATACTCTTCTGTAACCTTAGCTCTAATAGCCTATCCAAGGAATTACATGTAAGTGCTCAGTTTAAGTGCATATGTGACCTAATTAAGCTAGGAAAATATAACTGACAAGGGAGTTCTCATCCTATTCTTTCATATTGCTACAGTAAGGAATCATACTTAAAAGTGTCTGCGTGTTTGAACTCCTGTGTGCACATACGTGGTGGAAACTGTTTCTCAGTGGGCCTAATACAAGTTGCTTGATTTTACTGAGGCCATGAAGAACAAAAATAAAATGCTTAGGAAGGATTTGTGCCTTTCATTCAGGACAGTTCAAGCAAAATGGTATATTTTAAGTGATAGTTTGGCCAAATTTGCTAAACTAAAAGAAGCAAATGAGAGTTTTAACTATTTTTAACAGTGAAATAACTGCCTTTTAAGGATGATTACATCTAACCAAAGGCAAGGTCTGAATGACTTGAAGAAGGCTGGAATTTCACCCTGTGATTTGTTGTTGGCATAGGACTTTACTGCGGATTCTTTTCTTCATTCCTAAAAGGTAGTATTTCTCATGAAATCACCGCATATAGAAAGCTGGCAGTTATCATCCCTAACATTTGGACACATTTATCATGAATGCAAGCATTTTAGCAAAGGATAAATTTTGTACAAAACTGATTGTAAAAAATTTTATATGATAGGAATATTATGGGAAACGTGGGCAGAAACAGGAGAAGAAAGCATAATAAAAAACAGGAACCTGAATGAATACTTTGGTATTATGTCAGGTGGATTTAAATAATTAGGCGGTTTTTTTTTTGTTGTTGTTGTTGTTTTCCTTTTTTTTCTATTTTAATAGGACTAAGCAAATGCAAATACATTCTTTGTTCAGAATATTTAAGAGGAAGTTGTGCTTATCTTTTTTTTGTTGTTAAAAATTAAACATAAGGAGCTTTACAATTATGAACTAAATTATATTTACTTTTCATTAATTTATTCTAGTTGATAAGACTGGTTGTTTTCAAAAACAATAGTCGCTTTACCTGTGATAAATTTCACTTGGCTAATTCAGTTGGCATAATTAAAATTAAACATAATCAAAACGTAATGATTTATTGAATTAAATATTGTTAACGTCAGTTGATTAAAAAGACTTTTAAACATTTCATATCATTTATAATTAAATCATAGCATTCCACCCCCATGCTTAGAAAAACTTCACAGAAAAGTACATTTTTGCAAGAAAAGATGCAACAGAAGAGCAGGGATGGAGATAATAGTTTAAACATGACTTTCATCATTGGAAATGTAAATGATAGTGAGGAGATGTTGCAGGAATAAAAACATCAAAGACTGCAAGGCAGAATTAATGATCTCTTAACCAAAATATTAAACAGAGCATATGTCAGTAAATCCGTAGCAGAGTCAGCATAAAGAGAAACTGCAGAAGATTGAAAGTGCTGATTAAAAGCTTGCGGTATTCACAACTTCAAATCACTAAAAATGAAACATAACGTAAGTTTTTATTTTAAATATATTGATAAAAATATCTCCATCCACCTTACTCCATGCATGTTAGACAAATGTGAAGTGAGACGCAGGTTCACTGAAAAGAAGAACAGGCAGAGACACCCTTCATGCAGAAAGCATTAACTTTGAGTCTACAAACCTGTTCTTGTCAGGCTGGTTCCATCCAGCCTAAAACCAGCTTTATCTGCTGCTGCAACCAGTGCTTGTGCAAAACTGCCGCTGGTAAAGATCGAGTCATCTGAGGAGCTACCTACACTAGATCTATGACTAGAAAAGTTACGGTCCTCATCAGACGCAGAACCCCATCCATTTACCATTGAACCTAAAAACAAATGTAGGGGTCTAGTGAGTTGTACATGTTTGATATTTTTTTGATTATCTAAATCTTAAAGACCCACTTAGTATATATTCTTTCTCAACAGGAAACCCAAAGGTTGGCTAACAGAGCTTGATAGAAAAGAGCACTATAAAAGCTAACTGGGATCTCATTCATAGTTTGCACTGTGTAACTGTCACTTTGAAAACCAAATAATACATACCCTATACACACATATAGATGCCATAATAAATTCTTTTGAAAGTTAAAAGATTTTTCCCGTGATTGATGGTAATTTTTTTTTTTTTTTTTTTTACTTTATTTAACTTAAAGCAACATTTAGTTTGATTTTTGCAAAAAAAGTCTTAATTTAGGACAGCACAAGTCTAAATCTCAGCAGGTATGGCTGAAACCAGAGCTTGGCTTCAAGAACATTCTTGAAGAAGACTGGCATTATGACATTTTCTCAACCAAAACTTTAAAATAGATGAGCAATCTTAATGACCAAAACAGAACTATTGGAAAGCAATTCATTTTACAGGATTGATTTCTCTTTTTTTAAAAAAGCTTAGAAACAGACATTCAAGAGCAGAGCAAACATGTTCTTGAATGCTGAGTCACACAGTGAGCCAGTGCAGGCCTCACCATACCCTAGCTATAGGTTACCACCACTGCAGGAGAGGAAAGCAATAACATCATCAAAAAATGGATCCAGAAAAAATATATGTATAAGAAAAAACACGACAAGAATGTAGAAATCTTGACATAATTAAAAAATGAAAAACAAAATACTAAGAGTAGGATTCATCTTTTCCACTCTTCATTTATATTTTCTTTTACTTTTTTTCACTGCAGAAAGAACTGATCAACTACCCAGTATGGCAATGCAATGTATATTTTCCAAAGCTATCAGTGAGTTCAGATTATTTCAAAGTACCAAAATTTGGTGATTACAGATGGAGTTGATGGTGCTCTGTACTTCGGAAAATCATGCATAAATGACACTGGATAGTTCTACAACGTCCAGTGGAGCACAAGGCAAAGAATACTCAGCTACTACCAAATAACCAGCTTCGGTCCAGGAACAGAGCAGTCATACTAATAAGTTACCAACTCTAGCTGAAGTGTAGAGCTATCAGAATGCTTCTGGGACCTGAATTACTGCATGGCATTGTGTGGCACCATGTAGACACAGCATATTGTTCTGACATAGAAAAGTTGCCTCTTCATCTTAAAATATCTGAAGGCTGCTTTTTAAAAAGTGGCATAATGAGAAAAATCCCAGTGAACCAATGAAGATCAGTTCTCCAAGATCTGACAATACTTGTGGAGAGATATATCACGGACCTGACCTAACAATTCCTTTAGCACAGGTGAAATTATATCAACATACATAAGATGAACAGTGGCATCATGTCACGTTCTTCAAAGTTTTTTTAAAAGTTGTCCAATAAAGTATTATTTTGTTAAAAATCATCAACTGTTAAATCAATACTGGCTTGCTTATGCTGGAGTACAAAGCCTAAGAACAATGGATTATTTTGTGATGCTGCAGTGACTGAATCCTTTGATGTTAGCAAAGTGGCAGGCTATAATAACAGAAGTCCATGCACTCCTAAGTTACAAAAAACAAAACAAAAAAAAAAAAAACAAAAACAAAAAAAAAAAAAAAAACCAAGAAAACGAAAGTAAGAAACTGAAGAGGTCTATGGAGGTCTGACAGGCAGAAAGTGTTAAGTGCAACAGAGAGTGACAGAGAACAGAGAGTGACAGAGTTAGATTCTGCTTGCTAAGAGCACACACAGAATTGTTGTTTTCCAAACAGACTTGACTTGATGCAGACAAATGTAGGGAAGTCTAGATAGCAACAAGGGAAGGCTGAAGCTGAATTTCCTTGAGAAAAGGAACAAACCGAACTAACAATCAAAGTGTGATGGGACATCAGTGAGAATGGAGAGCAAAGTCTCAGCAACAGTTATTGCTGATGTATGAAAAGAGATACTAGAGATAAAACACTTCATGAAGATGTAAGAAAATGAAATGCTATAGCTGAGAACATTTTCAAACAATTGCTTATCAACACATTCCACAAAATATGTAAGCAGAAGCTGAAACATAAAAATATGACTAGACTCACAGATATCAAAGGAAAATATTCAGGTGCTGAAAATTTATGATGTAGTTTGTTAGTTCAATGGCCTAAGTATTTTATACATTCTACTTTGTATGTAGGTACATGAAAATATACACTGAATAGGATATGTATGAGCATACATAGCTTTTCTATATCTGTAGACAAAACAATGGATCTTTTCAATGAAATTAAGTTTGAATTTTCATTTGCTCACGTTGCTATACCCATCTGCTAACCACTAAACAGTTACACGCATATAATACACATGATTGTTTGGATGGAATACTTTTGCAGTGTATCTAGAAGCAGTTGCTATATTCCATCTGCTCTTAGAAGGATTAAATCTAGTTTAAAAAAATATCCACATTTGAAACGTGTAATAGACTAAAAATCCACAAAAGCTTATAATGCTCTCTCCAATGAGTGTTTATACACTTATTCCTCTACACACACATAGCCATGCCAGATTTTCTTAATAACACCTACCTATCAATAATCAGTGAAGCACTGCCATCAGACTCCCAGTTTTTCAGGCAACCCTCTAGGGGATCTGCTCCTGACCTCTCAAGGACAACAAACACCAGCTAGGCTAGGAACAGGTGCCCTGCCTGTGGGTTGAATACAGCAGCTCAGTCTTTGCATGGACATGAGCTTTACTGGGGGAGGACATCAACACAGATGACAATTAAAGCAAACAATGATGTTACTTCTGGTTAGTGGACCACCTGTGGACTGTAAGCTGAAGAAAAGCTCTTCAGAACTACTCAAGTCAGCAAGCTAACAGTGCAATCTCCACATTTTTTCAACTGGTTCCTGAGCTATCGAGTTTCCCTATTTGTTCTCTTTTTTTTCCCCAGCAGCACTCTAGTTTTGTTTGCCCTCCAGAAGCACAGATGTGACCCAATGGGCACAAGCCTGCTCCAGCCAGCCCAGGCCCCTTATACCTCTATGCAGCTGCCTTCATTCTGTGCACAAGGGGAAGCCTTCCCCAACGGCATTTACCAGCCTCTTGATTTCCCCAATCAGGCATACTTTTGTTTCTCTCTGAATAAAGGCAGCATAAGAGATGCTGACATCTCTTTCAGATCAACTATGCATTTTCAGATGGAATGAAATAGGCTTTTAGTATCTCCTTTACATGCAGCTCACTGTGTGTTCTCCAAGAGCACATTTGAGTTTTTACGCTTTTTGGCAACTGTAAATTTTACTCTTGCTGACAGCAGCAGTAAATGCTTTATGCGGAACAAAATCAACTCTGTGAAATGTTGAACTCTGTTTTCTTGCTCCATAAAATATCTCTTGGTGCTAATGCAAACAGAAAGCTCCTTGCTCTCAGGGAAAGGTGAAGGGAATAGAGGTGCCAGCTCCTTGTAGGCTGCACGCTACAGCTTTTAGTGGCATTTTGCCTACAATTAAAACAGTATTTTTTCTTTGGAAGGTGTAGTCTTGCTTTACTTAAGGTAACAAAAAGTCTAACACACTTGTGAAACAAAATCTGCTCACAGCAAACCTAACGTTTTTGAAAATTCCATGCAGTGCTTCTCTGCATGCACAAAAATCTACATGCTTAAAGATAACTGATGTCACTGGGACTTGTATGTGAGTGCTTGCGCGCTTTCTTTCTTAAAAGCACAGAGCACACACTAACATTACATGCTTCCTCCTCTGCAGACATTCTGATAGAACACGACCAGGCTGCTCAGGTTTGTCAGATGTGGTTGAAGTCCCCAGTGGCTGATGCTGAAGTCCTCTAGCCTGCGTACAGGAAGAAGATATTCACCTCCTTTAGGTCATAATTATAAAGAAAGAATGACCACTAATTTTAATGGAAGTGATTAAATAAAAGGGGGCAACAGTTGTTGTGCCATTAGATAAAAAAAAAATAATGGAAGGTGCTGAATGCAGAATATAAATAAGATCATACTTCAAAAATTTGACTTGGGCTTATACTTTACAGCATACTTCCTCAGAGATGCCCCAAATATTAACCATATACACCTGAAATAAACACTTTTTTTGAGAGGGAAAGGGGGAAGTGGTGTTAAACTCTAAATAAGTGGAGTCAAATCATATACACATATCTGACACTTCAGAAGTCCAAGCAAAATTAATGCTTTTCATAACCACGTAATGAAAAATGAATTTATGCCACTTAGACAAATTTATCTTTGTTTGCATTTTCAATCTTTTTAGATTTTTTGGTTTCCATATTGCTGAAAAGCACAAAAAAAAATCTCAAATTTATTCAAGCTGTTAGAAGAGAAATGCACCCAGAACATTAAGTAGTTGCTCAAATGTTGCTGAGCAATAAAGTACTATGATAAAGTGGCATCTTGCTGTGTCTCTATTACTTCTTCAACACTAAAATTAATTTATGATCAGTCATCAATTCATTTACATGTCGTTTTATGCTAAATCCATCCTTGCTGATGAATGCATATCCCTAGATCCATTAAGCTAGAGTAAAGTCTGTGCTTTGTAGTATGACCCTGCTAATTGTTGCATTACCATTTTTATGAGATACAAAAACTACCAGTTTCCTACTTTCTGAGTACATATTTAATCCATGAAACACATTCTTCCTGTTAAATGCAATCTTATAAAATAGAATCTTCTGCAATAGGCATTCCTATCCAAATCAATATAAATATTGAACTCTGTCTTGATAAAATATGGCTCATCAAAGTGATTTTGTGCAATTTTCAAGAATTATTCAATTTGTGCTCAGATGCAATGAATGAACAACTTTTGCCATACAGTGATCAGTGACTCTTTTAATCAAGACTAAAACACATCAAATAAGAGATTTCTTTTTTGCTGAGCTATCCATCCTATGGCAATCGTAATAATTTCAAATCTATATAATTTTATTTAAAAAAAATCAGTTTTGTTATACATATGCAGTAGTATTCTTTACAAGAATGTCTCTCTACTTCTATCAGTTAGATAGGAAAAGAGCCTGTTCTAATGTCCATGCTATTCAATGGGTCTATCTCACCCCTCAGTAATTGACTGTGTATTAAAAATCAGTAGAAATTTTACAGCTGCTCTTCAGTGTTTTGTTAGTTTGCTTGTTTTTGTTTGGTTTTGTTTGGTTTTGTGTTTCCTTGTTGTTGTTTTTTTTTTTTTTTTTTAATCAGAATCAGGAACTTAGCATCCTAGCAAACTGCTGGGAACAAATCAAAATGTGGTCTTTACTTCCTTATTCTGACTCACAAATGGTCAAATCTAAGCCTCCCTCCTTGAGATTTCTTTGCAATATCTGGAAAATGTTAAGACACTGTGCATTTCTCCTTTCTTTTCATTCTGTTATACCTGTCAACATTATGTCTCTGCCACCTGAAAAGAGAAAACCATCATAGTGTAGATTAAATCCCTGTCTGAATCTTCAGTTAGCTGTAACTAAAACTCAAGCGCTTGGAACACAACCTGATTTTAAACACTTTATAGGAGCAATACTATGTTTGTGGTGAAATTTAGCAGTTTGAGCTCAGTTCACCCAGTGCCAGCATTTCCCCACTGAGAATTCCACTTTTGGCATTGGATGAAAAACTCAGCTCAGCCATGAAATACAAAGTACCATTGCACTCCAGGAGTGGGTACCTTCAAGTCCTCACCGAGGCATGCTAACAGTGCAAGGAAACACATCCTGCTCACCCTACAGAAATTCTATCAACTATTCTGGGCAAGTCCAGATCAAGGAATGTCAACTTAGTTTTCATACAGACACTGAACTCACAGAACATGCTTAAAAATGTACAGAAAAAATGCTTCTTCAAGCTTAGCTGTTCTCATTTCTCTCAGATTTTTAATATGTTTAAAGTACAATCATGCTATGTCAATTCCTAGGAAGATGCTGGTTTAAATCATCGTAAGCCCTATAAGAGGCAGCTTTTATTTTCTCAGTTGAAAAAAAAACAATTTAGTTCTTCAACAATTCTAAAAGCAATCAAGTTAAAGAAGGAGAAACAGCTTAGAAACAGTGGATGCAATTTCTTTTATGCCCTCTTTAACACTAGCAAATACAACCTGGACGGGTTCGCAGAAACAGATACACAAAATTAAAATTCTCCTTTGAAACAACTCCCCTAAATAAAATAAGCAATTTCCTTCCATCTCCTAGTAAAAAGCAAGCCCAACCAGAAAATTGAGATTTTGCCCACATAGTAACTAAGAAAAACAGAAGTAGGGTTTTTATTCCAAGAGTTTGCAATTTTATAGATCATTTAGAACACACTGAATGTATTTTTGCAAGGTTATAGTTTCACAAGTGTTTTATGTCAATCTAAGTGTTGGCTATAAGCTATTGGAGTAGCCTGTCATTTTGCTTTCTTTCCGGCTGCATGGTCCCCTCCTGCAGCGCCAACAAACACATTGCCATGCAGTGAACCAGATCGAGGAACAGATCCAGCTAGGAATTAAACAAGCAAAGAAAAGAAAACAAAAGGAAAACCTTAATTTTCAGCTAGATGAACCAACATCAAGGTGGTGGTGTGGACAACTGGGTGTGAATTTGATCTCTTTGCATACATTCCCAGCCTACATTACCAGGTTCTGCTCGATTTCCTCCAACAAATAAGTAAATAAATCAGCAGGTTTTTATAACACTCCGATAATTAAACTACTCTTAAAACTAAGAAAAAAAAGTTTGATTCTTATTTGTAAAAGCATAAACTGCAATGGGCACAGAAGTCTTTGAATCAGAACCGAATTACAGCTATTTCTTATTTAGCATGAGGTAGGTTGGTCCAAAATATTAGGGGAAAATGTAAATGTGCAAAACACTCATTTCCTGATTTACAGTTATATCCGCACTGACATATTAATACATACCAAATAGAAAATATATGGCAACACATTTTTTTATTTATTTCTGTATCACTAGTGTAAAACCCTTACTGCATTCCTAATGGAAACATTTCTGAGCCATTAGCGAGATATGCAAAAATATGCAGAATTATAGCCTGAAGGAGATTACACTAGAAATTCAAGCAAAGTGACTTAACATACTCATGCGCTAATAAGTTAACCTTCTGGATTCAGGGATTTAAACTTTAACTCTACAGCCTTCAGTTGGACCTGGGTTTCAAATCACAGCAGTAGAGCTACAGTTCTTAAGCCTTAATTAGATTGGCAAGCAGTCTGGCCCTAGGGTGAGGTAAAAGCCTGGAAAGTGGGATAAAGCAACACACTATTTAATTCAACAAGGGAAAAGGAAGGAAATTATAGGTATTGATGCTCCACTACTGTCATATTCCTGTAGTGTTTTCAGAATAACAATGTTTAAATAAGGGTACCAAATCCTTGAAATTTCCAAAGTTCACAACAAGGAGAAGAAAATAAGCTGTGCTGTTGTAGTAATGCTTTAGTGAGCCAGTCTCTTTTCAGGTGCAATTAACAAGCTAGTATTCTTCCGTAGAGCACAAAGACTGAAGAGGCACCCAGCAGCTGTCAGGAGCTATGGACACTATGCACATCTGGATCTACAATAAACCTGAATATTATGGATACAGTATGTTGTACCGAAGCCCAAGTTCAGCCTAAGGGGATTTTGGAGATACGTAAAAAAGTTCAGTGTGTCCATATAAAGTCTGTATTTTTTTAAAAAATATATTTCACTGCCTTTATTTCATCAACACAATTTTCCTTATTCAGATTCTGTACAGTAGTTTATCACACTCTTCTAGGTCCCCTTTGATTATCCCTGTTGTAACTTTCCAATGCATGCAAAGGGTGAAAAGCAGTGAAGTATCAGAATAATTAAATAACTTAACTGAAGGGGAACAATTACTAAATTCTGCAACACAAACTACATGCAAAACACACATTTTTTTTCCAACAAGTTATACTGCACTACAACTAAATGTTGTGCTGATTTAACTAACTATGCTTATTTTGAAGTCTTCTAATTTCTTCATGTCCATCTATGAAAGCATTTACCCAGCAAAATATCTGAAAATTATTTAAGATAACATTTTTATGCTGCTCCTGATGTATGAAACATATATTCCAAAGCTGAGGTTTTCCCCCTCCTTTTTATGTAACTGGCTTGCTTCTCCAGTAGAGTGAACTTCTTATGAAAGCTAGGATATAATTGAGTTTTCTTTTGAGTCTTTAAAGCTTTTTAAAATTCATGAATTTTCTTATCATTTTGCACCAACACAAAGTATTTTCAAATCCTTCTTTAACTTAGCATTCAATATTAACACATTTTAAATGTTACAGAAATAGAATGGAATAAATTTTCACTTTAAAAGTGTTTGTTTGGTGATGTATTTTCCTGCAAGGAACAAGCTGGTGTTAATGTTTACTGTGTTTGGTTACCTGTCACAGAGCTGTCTAGATTGTCCATACTGGAGCCTGGAGTATGCTCTAGACCTCTCAGTGGCCTATTGATTTCTAGAGTTTCTTCTTCAATATCATCCTCATCATCATCTGGAACGTCTGTTTCCAAGTCTGAAATAAGGTTTCCAGATACATATCCTAGGGGTGGAACTGGAGCCTGAGGAGGTTGTGTATTGCTTTGGATGTGCCTACACAAACAAACAGACAGGAAAAAGGCATCAGAATGAATGAGTTTGTACTTTGTGGTCACTAGAAGATAAGCCTCTCAATAAGCCCTGAAGCAGATTTACAAAACATGCTTGTTAGCTCAAACTCAAGAAAAATCAGTTCAGTTATTCACCATAGCAGAGTATCTGCACACTTTTCATTATTACATATACTACCCCTTCTATAACACAGGGAAGGCTGAGATTGTTCTTTAACAGCTGAGGAGCTGATGTACACAGAAGTGTGTAGGAAGTCCATGGAAAAGCACAATTCTAAATCCCAACCTAGCACATAAGTGTCTAACCCTACATTCCACCTTGCAAATCAGGCATTTGAGCCAAAATTAAATTTTACACCTCTGCCTGAACAGACTCAATGCTCTGTCGTAAAACTCACCCTGAAGAGAAGGAAATGGCCTGTAGGATAAAAGAAATTTTCAAGTCCAGCGAGTCCATTATCAATAAAGACTTTTTACTTTATTTCAAGTAGTTTATCTGACTTAATTGCAGCAGTATTAGGGAATGCATGTGTGAAATTACTGCATGCAATTAAAAAAAAAAAAAAAAAAAAAAGGAAAAATAAAGATAAAAAAACATCCACAGAATAATTACACGACCAAAGCCAAGCACTGGGTTTGGAGTTTCACTTATATGGTCCTCTCAGAGGAAAACGACCCTCAGCTTTCATTGCAGCATTTTCTACAGCACTACAGGTACACAGCAAGCTGTGCTGGGGGACCCAGACACGACTGGCCTTGGCATAAATGTGTGTATGGGGCTTGAATTTGGGGCTGAGCCATGCAAGAGCCCTTGGATATCTGTTCATGAGGTGCTGTGACCTGATGCCATTTGACAGAATTCTGGGTGGGATCCAGGACTCCGCTGGTCTTATGCTAGGACACCAGCATAACAGAGAAAATTGCAAATGTCACCTGTTTGGCTACCTAGATCTCTTATATTTTCACTGAGCTCCTGGTGCTATTTTATTGCCTACATTTCATAAGTACAATAATTCTCCTTATTCAAACAGTCTTTTTTTTTTTTTTTTTTTTTTTTCATAATGTTAATCTATTGGATCAGAGAATGTCATAGTAAATGTTATGTACTGCTGGAATCTCTTTCCACCTTTGTGTGTAGGCTTTAAATTGTTGCTTAGCCTGAAGCTTATTTGCAGAGCAAAGACTGTCTTTCTAATATACAACCTCCTGATTAACAGCTCTTGAATATTTTTCTGTCTGGACACCAGGGTCTTGGCTATGCAGTATTCAAAACACTGCACTAAAGGGCACTGTGATCTAACACCCTCAATAAACAGCGTGATTAGCTCCCCATCAAGCAAAATACTTCAGTATATGCTTAATGTTAAGCATGTGATAGAACAATTGAAGTCAATTTCTCATGTACTTGTAGTTAAGCATACACTTAAGTGATTTGCTGGATCGAGGCCATAATGATTACATACTTTTCTAGTAATCTAGTAATGTGCTTTTAAATTCCTAATTGGCTGGTCTCTAAATATCTCTTCAGTTACTCCTACAGTAACCTGATAGATCTCATCTTGTTGTCTTTTTTCTTTCTGTACTGGACAGGCTAAACTTGTGAAAGGAAAACAAAGAAATCTTCCTCCCCGCTGCAGGCAGTGGAGGATTTTCCTCTGACTTTGAACAGCCTTTGCTAGACCCTTTAGTAGCATGGTGCATCTCCAGCCAACCAATCTCAAACCACCCATATTTGCAGCTCTCAATATATACCTCTAAACCTGCAGTAATAACCTAGTGTGAAAATACATGTTTTTAACTATTTTTTTTTTCATAGTTTCACGTGCAATTACTATGTCCTTAACAGGAGAGTGATGTTAAAATCTGCATATTCCTAAGTATATTCCAAAGTTAAAAAAAACTGTATATCACTATCCCTCTTATGAAAGTCTTTGATCAATTTTCGTTTTTGCAGATGACCTTCCCTGTCAGCTGCTAGAGGCTTTGCCACTGCACCCTGTCTCGTTACGCGCTACCAGGCTGGTGCCTGCACTTTGCAGGGTGTAGAAAGCATAACAGCTGCAAAATGCAGCAGCACTGCCTGTGCAGACAGGACGTGTATCTGGGAAGCCAGCCACCTTCATCAGGCCCAGTTTAGCTGCTGCCTGGGATTTGGGTCTGTCCCACAGCAGGCTGGGTTCCATGCTTGGCAGCGTGGCACTGCGGTGGGACCAAAGTGCCCTGTTGATGGAGCATAGATTGCAGAGAAGCCTTCAGGCTTCGACAGAGTCCAGGGAAAACAGCTGGCTTTGATTTGGCATGGCCTGCCTACCTGCCTGGTTTATTTACGGTAGCTCAAGCTGAATAACTTTGCGGCTTTATTTACCGGTATGGAAAGCTGCTTCCCCTCTGGCAGCATGCCACTCTGTAACTAGCTTCACTTCTGTCCTCTGAGAGTCTCAAGCTTTGTCTGGATATAAAAGTTTCTAAAGGACAGCTGCCACTTAGGGAACATCCAGAAAGCAACTGACCTTCACTGAATCCCCTTCTGGTGCAGATGACAAGTTCCCCTCTCAGTCCCCAAAGAGATTGCTTCTGTTTGTTTTACAGGGGAAATGTTACTGTGGTATTTGCTTGCTCTTCTCTTAAATAGGCATAAAGCACTCTGAAATGCAAGATACGCTCTGTAAATTCTAACTTCCTTCAAGTCTTTTCTGGGTTTTCCCTGTAAATCGGAAATTTTCCTGGTGTTTCAAAATACAGCCAGATATAAAAATGCATCATTCTCATGTGATAAAGAGTAAAAACTGCTACACTGCTATTTCAAGTAATTAGCATTATTTTTAATCAGAGCTTTAGTCATTCATTATTTTTGAAAATTCTATAAAAATCATATCTTCTGCTAGCCTGAGAACATTGTGAATGGCATATAAGTTGTCAGTAGGTGGGTGATAACTATTCAGTATAAGCAAAACTCCAGAAGAATCTTTTTTAATATATATCTTTTTAGTCAAGCATTATGATTTAAAAAGCATATTTCAGTGTTTATGGCCTTTGCACTACAGATACAGTTTTGCCATTTCCTCTTCCATCTTACAGTTTTGGAAACGTTAGCAAAATGTTGTTAAACAGAATTGTTATTGATACAACTCAGGAATAGATTAATACTGTTTTCATTTCCCAGACTACAAGTGACCCCTTCAACCATTTACCATGTCTGCTTTGCTATATCAAACTGGTAGGCCCTGGTTAATTCATCGAGGTGGGCTTGAAGCATTGGCTGCATCTCCTCTCGCGGAGAAGGCGTGAGGGTTGCAGTTGATTGTTGCCCAAAGGAGATCGCAGGTGATGAAGCTACTCCTCGCACAGGAGGTGTGGGAACACGATCATCATCTTCTTCAAGCTCATCCTCCATGCCCTGATGGAGGTAGGTCTGAACAGGCAAGGGTGGACACCAACCATCACTGTCATATCTAAAATAAAAACCAAGTAAACTTAGTATATGTCAAATCTCAGCTCTGAAGTACAGCAGCGGGTATACAAGCATCAAACTTGCTACAGTTTGATTCCTCACACACAGTGTGAGATAAAACTTCTATTGAAAATAGGGTCATACTTGCTTTAGTTCTCCTTAGTAATCCTGTTTAATTTTTCCCATAGCTGCTAAGCAACTTGAGTAAGATGTGCAACAAAAATAATGACAGATCCATAATCACATTTGTTGATGGTGATAACATTCCTCCACAATCAGCTACAAAAATTAACTAACTCACTTCCTCAATCATTAACCTAGGAGAACGTACTGAAGATTGACCTAGATATGAAAATAGGAGCATTTAAAAGACAGAGTGAGCTTTATGTAGCTGCATCACAGAATCATAGAATGGCTTGGGTTGGAAGGGACTTCAAAGACCGTCTAGATACAACCCCCTGCCATGAGCAGGGTAGCCACCCACCAGATCAAGCTGACCAGTAATTCATCAAGCCTGGCCTTGAACACCTCCAGGGATCGGTCATCCACAGCTTCTCTGGGCAGCCTGTGCCAGTGCCTTACTGAATTCTTCTCTGAGTGAAGAATTTCTTCTTAATATCTAACCTAAACCTCTCCTCTTTCAGTTTAAATCCACCTCCCCCTTGTTCTATCACTATCTATGCATGTAAAAAGTCAGTCTCCCTCCTGCTTGTGAGCTCCTTTCAAGTACTAGAATATCTCAATAATCTGTACTTATGTGCTTCCTTACACCCACCTCCCCCTTTATTTGTCTGCAAACTTACTATTTGTTTTTAGTTTGTAGCTTCTATAAAAAGCAACACTTTCCACACAATTTTTGGTCTTTCTACATACTATATATGTATCTACCATGATGTGTAATACATTCATGCAGCACTTGCCCTAGGCATATGCTATGCAGCAGTGCCAATGATAAGATACACTTAGTACACAAGTTGACAGCTCTGCCCAGAACCTCACCTTCTAACCAACCTTTACTGGGACTTACCTAGACAGTGTTAAATTTCTGAATACTTCTAACACAGCTCTCCAAAGTACATTAAAATGTTAACAACCACCAATACTCTTCAACACCAAATTAATCTCTCCTCACATATATATAAGAAATGTTCTAATAGGTATTACATTTTTCTGGTTCTATTTTTGATCTTTCATCTGGAATGTAAGAGATGAAGCTGTATCTGATCAGGATTAGAAACAGATGTTTTATATTCTTACATAAGTTTTGCCAGAGATTCAGTCCTTTCCTGTCTCTGGCTTCAACATGGACCTTTCAGTCAAAGACTGTATTATTGTACCATTCCAGGACCCTGACCCTTAGAGACACCATCATTAACCAAAACATGTAGGCCCTACTGCCTGTTCCCATACCTTAAGCAATGCTTCCCCAGAGCAATGCCCTAATCCAAACATGACTTCTGCTGAGCACACTTCTGCTAACAGAACTCAAATCTCAACACTGTCTGCTCTTCCCATACTCAGCACATCCAGCCAGTCTGCAATCCCTTGAGTGTCTCCTTAATTCCCAATGTATTCCCAAATACCTCAGGATAGACAGCTCTTTTGAAAAAACAAGTAGACAACTAAAAGCTCTCACAGCTCCTTCACGGTCAAATCATCTCATACCCTGAAGGCCATTCCCAAGCATCATCTAAGTCACTTTCCACCTTCAAGGTCTTCAGACAGGGTACACCTTTTGGTCTCAATGCTGCAAACAACGCATTGAGCTATATAGTTAATTTCTTGAAGTAAATTAAAAATGCTCCTTTAAGGTTCCTTATTTTGTAGGAATTATCAGTGTACCTGAGAAAAGTGAATCACTGACAGTTTTCTCATGTGAGGAGCTGGGTTTCAAAAAGGCTGGGAACACTGAGACAGAGAAGTTTCACAACTCATATTATGAACAAAAGATTTACTTTAAGCAAAAATGAAGATTTCTAAAATTAACTAAATGCCTTTTCCATTATTCAAAAGTCCGTAGGCTGCATTTAAAATTACAGATTCAGGACAGCTAAAAATCTGACTTAAACAGCTGAAAGTCTATGAAAGATGTAGATTGTAATTAAAGCTGGTATCATTTTAAATTTATATTTAGATGTAACCATGTGCAGATATACAGAAATATGTATGTGTACAGAGGGACAAATGAATGCTGTGTCTTAACACTATGTATTAGGAGCTATTGGATGATTGAGTATCCATTTTCAGAACAAAAAGTTTCCAGAAAATGTTATATAATGTACATTCAATTCCTTAGGAGACAGTGTATTAATAGCTTTAATTTGTCTTTCTTTGCAATATTCACGTATGACATCGACACCTGAAGATGAAGAGACCATCCTAACTCATGCTATTAAAAATCTTCAGTGCAACAGCTCTGTTACTCTTTTTCAACCTCATGCTTAAGTGTAATAGCATCTTCCTTAAAAGGGACAGGGCTGAAAGAGACTCCTTAGTGACTTTACAGTGGTGCATAAATGAGCTTTGGAGGCACTCGTCTTTTGACCCTCCTTGTTTCAAATCCCTAGATGTTCAGCTTGACAGTCAATTTCTTAACAAAAAAGATTCTGCACAAGTACAGTATCTTCAACTAGGTTTTCTTTGAAATAGAGAGGAGCCTAAGCCTGAAGCTCAGGACACTGAGATCCAAAATTTTAGGTATCTTTATAATGTAACATGTCTGAGAAGTCATCAGCCTTAGCATTCAATTTAGCAAAAATAAATCTGAAAGAAAAAGCAAGCAAACCTAAAAGATGACATTGTAACTACATCTCATATAAATGATAAAGTTCTTTAAACTTCTGGAACTAACAGTGAATATTAGTCACATCCATGTATTTTTCAGATCCTTCGGTAAATGCAACTCAGAAAAAAGTGCATTCAACTTTTTCAAGTACTTCTTATTAAATCTAAAACCTTTAATTTCACTAGGAACCTCTGGTTGTAATTTCATGATGATTAATTTTAAGTCCAGTTGACAAAAATGAATATATTTCTAAGAATTTTTATTTTAACCTTAGCTGTTTTATTCCATATTAATCTTTTTCTCTTCATTTGGTTCATTTCCCTGACAGGGTTGCTTCTTCAAAATTAAAAAATACAAGTGATAGATAAAGGGAATTCTGTTTCAATACACAAATAGTTGCAGGAAAGAAAACTTCCTTCTCTAGCCCTTAAAAGAAAGTTTTTTTTTTTTTTTTTTTAATATATAAAATGTATTATCATCTATACTTGTTCTCAATAGATACGTTTCTAAAGATAGTAATTTTACTATCACATACATTAACATCCAGCAGCTATACTCCATTTGAAGTTGTAATCAGTAGTAGGAAATAAAAATAACCAATCAGAACTGTGGTTGGCTTCATGCATATTACTGGTGAAAAATACAAAGAGATGATGAAGAATAATAAACAACAATTTCCTTACTGTCAAACGTATAAGATAAAACCAAGCAAAAGCATCTTCTCTAAAAAAAGGCAGAAAAAAAGGAATGTTTGATTGACCAAACAGACTGTGAAGTAGAAGGGACTATGTGAAGTAGAACAGACTATGCAAGTAGAAGGGCAGGGAACAAGCAGAGAGTTTGTAGAAGGCCAAGAAGAAGGGAAAAATTTCACAGGAATGAGTTTGCTAGGGAAACAGCACTAATAAACAGACTTCCTTCACAGGTTAAACTGGAATTCAGTATATTCCCAGATCTACCATGTTGCATACAATGACTGCTTGGATTTGCATGTACATATTTTGTTATGTTTGTTGAAGCTTATAGAAAAATGGGGGTGAATGTAGACCTTGATTCTTCTGGGGACAAGACGGTAGAGAGATTCAAGAGATGTTTTTTTCTTCCTTTCATGTTTAAGTGAAGCGACTGGTTTTCTGTCATTGCTACTGTGGATTGTTTCTTGTAATTTATTTACCAGAAAGACACTAATATTAATTTCTAATACATAAAATAAGGTGCCAAAATTGTTTAGTTTATTTGGGATACTCATGCCCATAGAACTCACACTTGAATTCAATAATCATAGGAAGAGATGCACAGAAAAAATGAGTATTTATATTCCAGCTTCCTTGTTTTATTGCTCTAAATGTTCACTTCTCATATCACACTGTGAGAACTTCATTAAAGTTTTCCATTTTTCTGACTAGAAATTCATTTTTTAAATGTAATTCACAATGTATGTATGTTTGCATATAATTAATTCTGAAGTTAAAGCACAGTGAACTTGTCATACATAGTGTATATCAAAGAAAAGGAAAACAAGACAGTTTGAACAATTAAAAAGGAAAGCATTTTTCACAACATTAATGGAAACACAATGGAAACATAAGGAATGCAGTCTATGATTAATTCCATTTTAGCATGTTGAAATCCACAGAAACAAGATTAACCCCCTGAATACAGAATGGCCATTAGTATTGGATAGGTCAGGAAGTACAAGCATTGCAGTTTCAAAAAGTTCACTGAAGCTTTTTGCAAATTACTGTAGCTCAAGACTGACACTGTAAGTCTAATCTTTTATTCTGTATTTGTCTTTGACTGGTAAAATGCACATTAGAGGATCTTATTATAATCACTCTTAATGAGCTACCATAAAAACAACAACAACAACAAACAAAACATAAAAGAATAATTTAAAAAATAGACAGGGGAAAAACTGAATTGATAGGAACCTGCAAGACCGGTGATTACCTTATCCTTAAATACAAAGTGTTGTCTTGGTGACCAATATAATTCCTTCTGGCTAGATAACAGATATTTTATGCTACTGAGATGTGAAGCTCTGTGTCACAAGGGATTTCTTTGGATGGTATTTCCATTTACCTTTTATGCTATTTCATTGTCCTTGAAGAAAATGTAAGTTGTTCACCTTCTATAGCTTAATTATTTTAATGAAGTGTCTCAACATGTGTTTTAAGGACATAAACTGATCATTACAAATACTACATAGCTAAACCATCTGGAATTTATTTTATTTTTATAACAGAATACAGGAAAAAAAATGTTTATATGCACTTTTTTTCTTGATATTTCAAAAAGTATTTACAACCAGTAAGCTTACTCACTTTCCTTGATATTTTGTTTGGAATTCTACCTCTAATATAGCCTTCATTTTAAAAGGAACTCTACTGATATACAGTTAGTTACCACTCATTTTAAAAGTCAAAAATTAACATTTAGATCTTCTGATTTTCATCATAGAAGTACTTACAAAAGTGATAAGACTTGGAATATTTTTATTCAGTAAAACTATTAAAACGATTTTTAAAACATATGCTTCATCATTAGAAAATATTGATTATTCCATGTATTTAAGCAGGTAGATTTGTCCCAGAAAGAACTGCAGTGATTTTCATAGGCACCAACAGAGTTGATCACAGTAAACTATTTTTCTATGTGTTCTGATTTTCCTCCAGAGTTTGATAATCTGGTATTTCATATAATTTCCCTTCATTGAAAGCATTCCATAATTGTACTTTGTGTAGAAAATGTCTCTTCCCTCTTATTTATTGCTTTTTATGTGATTTTTTGTCCTTGAGAATAAGTTTAAGATATCCAAACATAAATGAAAAGTTCCAGAGTCTCAAGAGTTGTTTAAATTCAAAAAATAACTACAAATAATATACCTTCTTCAACTGTGAAGTTTCTTCTAAAATCCAGTGAGAAGATTATTACCAACTGGTTGATCTTCTAAAATCAATTCGATTTTGTATGTATTTTTTTGTTCTGTTGCATCAGACAACAGAAAACAGGCAACATCAAGCCAGTGAAGAAATACAGGAGCTATATTATGTCATCCTTACTCACCAAGTCCCGTAACCTACAAGCAGCCTCAACAAAATTCATTAGGCTAACTGTGAAGCAAGATAAATTCTTGGCATGAGTAAGCAGAGGAACTCTCATTGCTTCATCATCATGAAGCAAGGTTGTTTTTATTTCCATCTTCATGAGAAGCTACTCATACAGTCCTCCTCCATAGCCTTCAGTATGTCTATAGGATAAAGCGTTCACTTTTTTAAAATGAAATAACATTGTCATTTGGAAAAACAAAACAAAACAAAACAAACAAACAAACAAACAAAAAAACAGAAGCTACATCTCCATAAACCGCAGACTTTTCTTCAAACAAAAAAGAAAAAAAATTACCCTGCTTCTTGTTGATCCACCCCGTAGTGTTCCAGCTCTGTGCCTGGAAGCGGCTGCACAGGAGGGGGTGGGAGGGGAACACTGGCCCAGTTTGAACCATTACTTTTCTGAGGCTTGGCAGTATTTTTGCTTTTCTTCTTTTTCCCTCCTTTGCCACCTGCAAATCCAAAAATAAAAATAAAAATTTTGAGATATAATGTGAAAAAGGTAGGTATTTTTTTTTTTTTAATAGAATTCTGATTCCAGATGGCATGCCCCAAAACAGAAGATACATTTATGTCTTAGCAGAATCAGCATCAACATCCTAATGTTTTTACAAGGTTAAAAATAGTAATGGAAAAATATTTGGAATAGTTAGTTAAATCACTTCTTTTTAAAATGCGAACTCTATATTTGCACCACAGTAGTGCACAACCAAGGAAAGACATATCTTGCTGCCTCAGGAATGCATTTTCTAATTTATTCATGTGTACTTTATGATTTCTTGCATTCACTGATGGATAAAAATATAATAGACCATTACAAATTCTTTGAAATGTCAGAATCCAGTGTGCTTCTAACACTGTTTTTCATAGTCTCTTTCTGTGGAAAACACAGAGGTTAAGAACACAATCTAAAAATATTGTCATTAGGCTTAATTTTTTCAGCTTGAATGACCTGTATGTAGTCAAAACAAAAAGAAACTACATTCTGCTGATAGAAATTTATCAAGTTTCATTGTTTTAAATATCAGAAAGTCTTCTGCAGTATTTTAGAACAACCTGTTTCACAAGATTCAAGTACCTTTGTGCCATTCTGGACAACAGGTTCTATTACTGATGTAGAACTCTAATGGAACAATTAGAGGAAATGACTTGAGCAACACATTTTACTTAAGCCCTTTTCTCTTTTCCCATTGTTTTTATACCCACTTTTCCAAATGAGACACTTCAATTTGTGGGAAAATAATTTTACAGAAAAAGCTCTCTTCCCACTTGTCTTGCTTCTTGTATTTTGCTCTGATCCTTTTTTCTAGTCAAAAATTAATTAGTAGGAAGAATGAGACAAAAAAAATATTTCAAGTACCTTGACTGCTTCAACATCCATCCATTTCCATTTTATTAAAACTCTGGATTGTTGGGTGGAAGAATGATTTGTTTTATGCTTTTCTAGTTGGTACCCAGCTAGAAGTCATTTGGGCCTTGCCTGTTGCAGAGAGCCATCTAATCCAGCTACCCCTACCATATCATGCTGATTTATAAGGATCAACCAAAAAAAAAAAAAAAATCATGTAAAAAGTTCTTGACAGTAATGAATCAGAAAAGCTACAACTGATTTGTCGGGCAGGGTGGCACTGTGTGGCACCATCTTCTTTGCCACTGTCTTAGCTTTAGGTATAGAGACATCCAGAAAGAGGTGCAATTTTAGCATGAAATAAACACTTGCCACAGATCTCAACACTTGTCACTTGTCTTTTGTTCTGAGAGACAAAGGGAATGAGGGAAAGCTGAGGCTGAAGCAGATACAAAAGAAGGACGTGAATTGAAGTGTTTGGGAGATAGGCTAAGTTTAGTAAAGTCAGCAGGATTATGAGCAAACAAGAGCTAAGGCAGGAGTTCTTTTCTGGGAGGAAAGCACAGGCACACTTATGTGTGTGTTTGTGTGTGTCACTGGGGCATTTAATCTAAGAGTATCTAAGGAAGAGAAATGGAGAGGAGCATTTAGAGATTAGTTGATATGGAGAGTGAGATTTTAAAGTGTAGGATCTTGGTAATCTTAGGGGATTGATAAAACAAAAGTTGGAGGTGTGAGGTG
Organism: Gallus gallus; assembly: GCF_016699485.2. Classification (NCBI taxonomy): domain Eukaryota; kingdom Metazoa; phylum Chordata; class Aves; order Galliformes; family Phasianidae; genus Gallus; species Gallus gallus. Next base: position 97,086,436 of record NC_052532.1, read on the forward strand.
TTAGGATGGATCCAATTGGATTTGAGGGGTTTTGTAGAAAAAGGCCAAATACAACAGAACTAGTAGAGTGAAGAAGAGCTGAGGAACTGCTCGTATGAAATAAACAAAAAGAAAGTTCAATGCCATTACTTGTAGGGAAAGAAGCCTACTCTCTACAGCTGGGCAGAAGATTCCCTTCTGCTATCCCCATGGAGAGAATCACTCCACTGTCAGACTAGTGGACCAGACAGATAAGACATATAATACTTGATGTGTGTTTGAAATACAGAAGCCTTGTTTCCCCATAGCAATGATGCTTGTTATTTTAGTGTCTCCTCACACTGAAATTAAAATATATTGTTTACATCTCTAGATGACTCAGGTTCTGGAAAAAGAATTTGCCACATGGCCAAATGATAACAGCAACAAGATAAGGTGGGAGCTGTCCTGTACAAAGTACAGCTACAAAATTTCCCTACCTAACAAAGCAGTTGAGGGTTGAGCTATTTTTCATTCCACAGTGGGATGAAATTTCTCATGATATTCATTGATGATAGAAAGAAACGTAGAATAATGTTTAGTACTTACAGTACTACTTGAGGAATTGAAAGAATAAGTTCCTTGCTCACCCTAATGAGATCAAGGTAATCAAAGCTGGTCTCTAACTACAGTAATGCTCTAATTGTCAGATTATTTGAAGGTCTTCCTCAATATTTCACACATTAAAAACATAGTCTGTATTATATACATAACCAGTGGGCAAGGAAGACTGCACTCCAATACTCTGACAATCATCTGAGCCATGGGACATCCAGTTGTGAGCTGTTTTGATCAAAGCATGTGTGATCTGCCCATAGAAAGGCAAGCTACCTGAAGTCTCCATGTTTCATCAGAAATTCTACTTTCAATTGAGAAATACTACACAAAAAGCATTTCACTTGAAATATTTCTTCGAAGTCCAGGTTTTGATCAACTGACATTTTCTAATGAAAACCGCTGATTGTATTTTCTCAGAAAGTTCTCAGGCAGTTGTAGCTGTCAACACACCTAAAGTGTGATAGTGACCTCTGATAACTGGCACACATGTACCTCAGCATATCAAATCCTGCATTTTCATGCAGCCACAGGTGCCAATAAGCCTCTTGTCAATACATGTTACATACAAAGATCAAGAACCTTTCTTGTAGGATTGAATAAACTCAGCTCTCATATACTTTTCCATCAATGCTGTAAGTCTATTTTTCTATCTCTTTCAAGTAAGCTAATATTTCCCACAAGGACACAAGATTTGCAAATAATTTTGTCTATGTGAATTATGGGCCAGTGTTTATCGGCTTCTAATTTAAGCATAAAGTTTGAAATAGTCATTTAAGTTGACATAAAGAAGCTATTTCTAGAGTTGATCTGCTACTGCTATGATTGCTCCATTTTATAGCAGAAATTCAAAAAGCTATGGGTACAGTAAGAACTTGAAGTCTTGTCAGTTTACTCATATTTTGGTTAAGTGTAATAGAGGGCTTTAATTTCTGGCTTTTCAATTTTCATCTTGAAAATAAAATGACATAATTATACATAGGTTGCTCTGAAAGTAATGCTTCCAATTTATTTCCATGGAAACTACAACAGATACACTACTTACTAGAAAAAAATCTTAGCTACAAAACAGTGTTTTTGAATGTAGTCACCACCATTAACAGATTTACATGGATGGGCTGATCAAAATACTCTTCATTTCATAATGTGACAGCTGTGCATGGCTGTCCAGAATGTGGCTTGTCTTTCACATTGCTATCAGCAACTCCTGAAATGCACCATCCTCCACCTCACTGTGCTCATGTCCATTGATTGGTCTCCATAAACATTCAGAAAATGTTGATGAATGTCAAAGAGTGCCATTTTTTTCCACAGTGAGGAATTCAATGACACACTTTTTTTCATACACACTCCCATGTCAGATGCCATTTTGACAGACCACCCTTCTGCCACCATCTGTCATATGGCAACAGAATGTAATGGAATACTGGTGAGATGGTTCAGTGTCTACTGCCATACCACCAACATCCACCTCCGACGTTGTTGGCTAACATAATAAAATAGGAGACAAAACTTTTGGAACAGCCCTCGTACAAAACAAAAGCAACAGGTAAGCAAAATTAAAGAAATCAAGAAAAAATCACATGTACTACAATCATTTTCATCCAGTAAAAATGTGTCATGTTTGCAATATAACATGCAGCACACACACAAAATTTGCATTCTGTTTGTATGCAGATACATTTTTTGCAGCCTCAGTCATCTTGCAGGGCCTACTTTTATTTCTGAGCTGCCTGATTGAAATACAACATTTAGAAACAGCTCACGGGAGTGGGGAACCTGTTAATAAATCAACAAAAATATTAACCTCCTCAAGAAGTTCATTGTGGGTATACTTATAAACAGTGAAGAACAGTGTGGAAATATAACTGCAGTATAAACTGTGCTATCAGGGAAACAACATGTCAAGGCAAGGTTTGAAACTGTGTTGGCAAGTTTTGGGCACAATGGTTGGAAGGATTCTCCAATTACATCCAAGTAAGTTTTGCAAGAGATACTTCTATGGGTTTTTTTATTTTTTTATTTTTATTTTTAGTGGAGGCCAATGGAATATCTTTTGTTGGTATCCCAGTGGGCAGGCACTCTCATACTGATCTGCTAAGTGCCTCTGGGAAGCTTGTTTGCCTCCCTGGCAAGCTTCTGACAACACCCCTCCGTCCCTCACCCACCCACAGCTGTGGAACCAACCTGAGAGGCTGCCACTCCTTTCGGAGCTGTTGTGGGAGCTGGTGGTGCTGAAATCCTGTGACTGGTTGTGTGGCAATCTATTAGCCAATCCCTCAGCCACGCGGTAGTCAGGGATGTAAAGCAAGGCTAAGGGTTAAAGGGCAAAGGTCACAGTGGCATTGTGTGATTAGTTGACAGCACAAGCACATGCAACACATGCAGTTAGCAAGTAAAGAGCAGATGTGGTGGGGCCGCAAGTTTTAATTTATTTTTAATGTATACCCTTCCTAGCCTAATGGAAGGCAGATGGGTTGATGACTATCACAGCACTAAAAGCACAGAACAGTATATTTTGTGGCTGTGTGAGGTTCAGCATGCATGCAAGGTACATAAGCATTAGTCCTGGCAAATATGAACAACATCTCATATACTACTTTTTTTTTTTTTTTTTTTTTTCCTAATTGATGAATAGATGATACACTATATAGTTCTGGAAAATATGAGCTGTAATTACCATTGTTGCCTTTGCCTTGGTCTGGGAGAGAGTAGCCAAATCCCATCAGGTCATTTTTTTGCTGAATTGAGCTTTTCCACTGAGGATCAGGTAAGTCGACTGCCAACTCATGGATGCTGTTGGAATGCAGTATCTGGGTGGTGGCATATGGTGTAGCTTGCGTTATTTGGCTGGAACTGTTGTAACTAGTTTTTGTCGTGAAGTCAATGCTGCTGTAAATGGCTCCATCAGAAAGCATAGTAGCAGTTTTATCTCCTTGTCCTGGCACTGGTGGCAACACATCTGTGGTGAGCAAAGGGGAATGAAACAAATCATTGATGCACAGGAAGTCTGAAAGTATCAAGGTTTAAGATGAAAAATAAATGTGTCATTTTGCACGTTTGCATTTCAGCTGAGACAGGTCCATGAGCCAACGAAGGGAAGATGATATACAACCATCACCAAGCTATCAGCATCTGTGACAGGCCTACCACTTGTCCTTCACGTCTCACTGCTTGAAAACATCTTTTTTTTTTTCCCATACTTTCAACTGTGAAAGTGAAATTTGGAATATTTCTCTACTGAAGAATGTTTCCAATTGTTCATTCTATGTCAGAACCAATGTCTGGGCTTCAGGGAAGTGATAAAAGGAACAAATTTATAAATCACAGAGGAAACATTCCTAGCAAATGTAGCAAAAATCTTAAGTGGATGCCAAAGCTCTCAAAGTAATTTTTAGGGCCATCACCTTGACTTCCTTGAAGTTTTACGTGTCAGCTTATCTAATTTGCTTTTCGACATTAGTTAGCATACTTCTCTTTTTCAGAAAAAGAGAAACCTGACAAAAGCAAGTTGTTCCTGAAATGTGAAAATAAAAATAAAAATAAAAATCTGTTATTCTGAAGGGATTTCAGTGATCAGTCTCTTAAAATAGCAAAGCATTCTTGATAATGGAGTACAACTTGTTCAAATACTCCACTACATTTACCTGAAAAACAGTACAACATGTTTACCTTATATCTGTTGACTTTCTCACATCTTTTGAATCCTATCACATACTGCAATTTGTATGTTTAATCAGTTACACTGGCAGTCTCTCTCTTTACTAACAACTGTAGTGACATTTGCTGGTGGAATACTGTAGTTGGAAGTTGAGACTACTGAAGAGTACAGAACCTAATGATGACTGGCCTGATGTCTCAAAGAGAACCACAGCTTGGCAGATAACCCCCCTCTGGCTGCTACAGAGGTCAATATTTCAAACGGTGATACTTTTACAATTTATTTAGATTCTGAAGCTGAGTGGTGCAGTTGACACAATGGTAGGGAGAGATGCCACCCAGACACACTCAAAAAGTGGGTACGTGAGAATCTGAAGAGGTTTAAGAAGGCCAAGTGCAAAGTGTTGCACTTGAGTTCAAGCAATCTCAGATATGAGTACAGACTGGGAGAAGAACAAGTCTTCTACTGCAGCCCTGCCAAGAAGGACCTGGGAGTCCTGCTGGATGAAAAACTGGACATGGGGGCAGTATTGCACGCTTGCAGCCTGAAAGGACAACTTTATCCTGGGCTGCATTAAAAGAGGGGTGGCCAGCAGGGAGAGGGAAAGGGTTGTCCCCCTCCCCTTTGTGAGACCCCAGCTGGAGTACTGTGTTCAGGCCTGGGATCCCCAGTACAGAAAGCACATGGAATTGTTGGAGTGTATCCATAGATGGGCCATGAAGATGACCAGAGGGCTGGAGCACCTCTTTTATGAAGAAAGGTTGAGGGAGTTGGGCTTGTTTAGCTTGGAAAAGAGAAGGCTCCAGGGACCTCATTGTGGCCTTCCAGTCCTTGAAGAGAGCTTACAGAAAGATTTTTTTACGTGATCTGATAGTGATAGGACAAGAGCTTTAAAATGAAAGAGAGGAGATCTAGGGTAGTTGATAGGAGGAAAGTTTTTACTCAGAGGGTGGTGAGGCACCGGAACAGGATGCCCAGAGAAATTGTGGATGCTCTGTCTGTGGAGGCATCCAAAGTCAGGTTGGATGGGGCCCTGGGCAGCCTGATCTAGTGGCTGGTAACCCTGCCCATGGCAGGGGAGTGGAACTAGAATTTTTAAGGTTCTTTCTAACCTTAGTCATTCTGTGAATCTATGAATTAATTTGGGTATCTACTTGTTAGAATAGTGTATCATTTATATGCCATTTGCTTTATATAGCCTGATGCCAGAACTGAATTCCAACTAGAGAGTAATTGATACAATGCATACTCCTATAGAGAGGATATTCAGATCTCATTTTAGGTATCAAAGATGTTTTTATATACCTTAGACCTCAAAGAAGGGCTTGGAGTCCATTCCAGACTCGGACACAGGTGCTGTGCAACCTGATAGAATACAATTGGTCTCTTACTATCTCAGGATTTTTCTGCCAATGAGATATGATAGCACAGCTTCCTTCCACTGTTGTTCATTTTTTTCCCTAGGTTGAGAACTTACATCAGAGAATTATTTTCTACTGCATGCACGTGAATTTTTTAATATGAAGCCTGGCATCTGCAGTCTCAGAGTAACAACACAGTACCAATTACCAGTTAATATGGCAATAACAAGTGCTCAGCAAATAGATGACAGGAAGAAAGATTAAAGTTGGGTGTACTGGTACATTTTTTGCAAACAGCAACAAGAAACAACAACATGGGAGCAATCAGGTGTTTTAAATACCTAAATTATATTACATATCTGCAGAAAAATTTGAAGTGCCAAAAGAAGTTATAATTAATGCATAATACAAGACATATGACCAGTTTATTATTATCTATCTACATATATACAGTGTGTTGTTTACACGTGTGCCCAGGTATCTAGGGCAATATATAATCACAAAAACATCTATGTGCAAACGCAGCATGAGATGTGCAAGTCAACTGAACTCCTATCTTTCATGTAACTCATCCATGATACGAAGACTTGACCTTTCCACGGCTGATTTAATTGAAGCATAATGAATCACAGAATCATGGGATAGTTGGGGTTGGAAGGGACTTCTGGAGGTCATCTGATCCAACTCCTGCCCAAACAAGAACACCCAGTACAGATTACCAGGACAGCGTCCAGGTGGTTTTTGAAGATCTCCACAATGTCTCCGGGCAACCTGTGTTACCCACAATGTCTCTGGGCAACTCAGTCACCTGCACTGCAAAAATATGCTTCCTGATGCTTAGGTGGAATCGCTCGTGTTAATAATTGTGGTCACTGTCTCCTCCTGGCACTGGACACTACAGAAAATAGCAAGGCTCCCTCTCTTCAAGCATTTATACACATTGTTAAAATCCCCCCAAGCCTTCAATTCTCATGGCTGAACAGACCTATTGGTTTGAAATCCCATGGATTGAAATTCAGTAAATAAATTCTGTCATTGTTCGACAAAATCAATAAAGTCCAGCACAACCTGTCTATGTTGGATCTGCTGACTGATAGAAGTGAAAATTAGCAAAAAGCACATCTGCCTCAAGTAAACAGACATAAATCTATTCTTTAGAACATGTTTCTATTTGCTGAAGAGGTGTCACCTCATCATTTTTTATTGAAGAACTATACCCTTACATACATTTGAATGGAAAGTGGCATAGATTCCCAACAGCCAAGAATTTTCAGTCTCTTACTAATAAAATGATTTTTTCAGACTTTCTGGAAATTTTCTATACAATCACAGATTAATTTTTGTCCTCAGTGAAACAAATACATTAAACACTCAATGAGCTATTAAAGTGCCATTTTAGAAAACACCATAATCAAGTAGTAAAATTCAAGTATGATTTTCCCAACAAATTGTCACAGCAGAAAAAGCACTGTATATTTCAGACTGAAGATGGACATTCATTTCCCACTGGACATTTCCAACTAGACAGTTCCAAAAGGTCTCCAATATCCATTTTTCTTTGTAACTCTCACAATAATTCCAAACGTTCTAACATACTTTCTTAGGGAATATCTTTCTTACTGTCTCAGTACTATTTTGTGGTCTTCTGTGATTCCAAACCTAACCTCTGTTTACCACTCACAGACTCACTCTCAATTGCCTATCCAACATATAATGCAGTTTTCATTCTTAAAGACTATACTTTAACAGCCTTCCTCAGTTTCTGCCCCAGAGAGATTGCCACCGTACCATTCTCAAAATTCTTACAGACCTCTAATACTGTTCCAGACCTTTTAATCAAAGATGCTCAAGTTCTATCTATGCTAGACAGAACTACATTAATTGGCATTAAAATATATCTGACTTCTGATCTATCTTTAATGCAGAAAGGATCCAAACTCAAGAGTTGAAATAGATAGGACTAAGTGATCCCCAAGCCCCCAGAATGAAAGTGTGAGCTGGACTGAAAAGATCATGGGTATTAGTAAGCTCCTGAAATTCCAACTGTTGCATTTCTTGGACAAATTTGGAAGCTACGTCTCATCCACCCTGAAGCCCAAAGCCTTAAAACATGCTTCCAGTTTAAGTCTTACAGAGCCAAATACAAAAATAAACTGGTAATTCTTCTGTATTATATGAGCTCATGAAAAGATGGAAAAGCACCAAAGAGCTTTATTTTCAAGAAATTCACAACAAAGAAGCTGGCAGATATTCAGTTATCTTATAAATATTGTCAGAACACTTGTTTACTTTATAATATTTTTGTAAGACGAGTTTTAAAGTATTCTTAAATGGAAAATAAACCCAGAATGATATAATATAATTTGAAATAAAAGTAGTCAAGCCATAGGGTTTTGCATGGGAATTTATAACCAAAGTGAGAGATTATTTTCAGAGGCAGATTTTGATACAGTTCAAAATTATATTCTTTTCACATTTATCAGTTTGATAGTTTGATATATTTTCTTTGCATTTTAATGTATTTTGTTATATCAAGTTGAACTGATTTTTATATACTTACGTCTTAAAAATATTTACATACTCGTTTGTTTTTTAATTTATTTTTTTTAATTGAAGTCTTGCCCTGAACACCACTATAGAGAATAAGTTGTTATAAAATCACAGAAACCAAGGAGATATGAAAATTATTTTGACATTTTAAAATCACAATAGTTCATCCTAAAATTCCCATCTGAGTAAAATGCTTGAAAGAAACTCATCTCTCTAAAGATTCATCATCATAATTACAAATTATTGTCTTCTCTTACATGTTGTAGTAGGTGCTTTGGGGGGATACGTGCTGTACGGGATAGGCCTCTCCCTAAGTATAGTGAAAGGGTTCTGTTGTGCTCAGACAGACTGTCCGTGCTAACGAAGTAAACAAGATAAGAAGGTGAAGGAATGAGGAAACAATAGGAGCCAAATAAGGAATTGTGGTAAGGGGCTAAGATCCAGTATGGACGAATCAGGACAGGGCACGATAGCTCAAGTAAGGGATATAAGCTGTGTATTAGTGAATAAACACCATTTTGCAGCATCCCCATATTGGTGTCTGTGTTGCTATGGTCCTAGTGAGCTCTGATCGCTAGCCCATGACAGTGCGGCTTGGGACCACGCTGGCTGCTGGACGGTAACACTCACAAAGAGCCTCCTACAAGTAAAAATGGAAATAACTGCCCCCCAAATCTAAATAGTTTGTTTCATGTGTTCTTTCCTCCAATAAGAAGTGAAATTTCTGAACACCTGTGAGGCTTTCTTCATTGATTATGGTTGAGACTGAGAGAAGTCCCACAACAGGAAGGGGATGGGTAAGGTGACAGCAAAAGTGCTGGAGGAACATGGAAGGAACATTCTTCCTGGGTTCCCCAAGTTCTTCTCAGCTCATATAGATGTCCTCTGTCTCTGACTACAGTGTTCTACACAGCAGATTGCTCATGTCCATGCAAAAGGAAACCTATCTGTTTCTCTTGGAATGATTCTCAGACCCTGTCTTACCACTGTGGGGTAAACTAGAACTATGTTTTAAAGAAACAGAAAGAAACAGTAAAATAGACACTTTAAAGCGAAGTGTAAATCAAATCTTTAGTCAAATATGGAAAGAACTATGACAATATGAAAATATTACAGTCTTTATCTAGGTGTTAACAAACAAAAATCCAATTTTATACTATACGGTGACAATAAAATGAAACCTACCTCCACGACTGAAATTGGCAAGGTCATTGGGTCCACTAGAGCTGTTGTTAACTGGCAGACTTGTGGCAGGCCAAGAGTCTGCAAGCCAAGGATAACTGGGGTCACTTGCATTCAACAAACCTGGTCGACTGAAGAAAAATAAATTAAAAAAAAGATATACACACATATACACACAAAATTAAAATATCTGTGCGACTCTGGATACAACAGTGATTAAAGATGCTACATAACTTTCTTCCTATCATTGTGTGTAAGAAACAGTTTCGGAGACTTTAATTTATTTCAAATTAAAATTGTGTAGTCTTTGAAGATATAAAGACCTTGAGCAGTTAATTAAGGATATATACAAATCAACTTTGTCAGTAGAAGTGGGACTAGGCATCAGTCGTGATTCTGCCAGAATCCAAATGAACTCCGTTGTCTGTGTGAAATGGGGGTTAGGCAGTACCATCATGGGATCCGAAACCAGGGCCGAATGATAAATTACCACCTCAAGGGAACAATCACTCAAACTGATTGCTCCGTATCAGCCATTTCCAGGACTTTGGGCTACTATTTCTTCTTTCTCCTGCATCCCAAATGCATGCCTGTCATCTACAGGCTGGTAACTCTTTCTTTAAGCACTCTTGTATGGTTTAGAGGCAAAGAGGTTTGAGTTTGAGTAGGATTAATGGAAAGTCCACAGCTATCTTTATCTGCCACTACTGCATGCTTTTTATATCACTGTAATTTCAAGCTTTGCAAGCAGTATTAAATAGCAAGTATGTTGAAAGAGAACGTAAACTCAGGCCATAAGGCACTGTGCCTCTCTCACCCCAGGATAAACAGCCTGGAATGTGGAAGGCATGTGGATTGTTTGTATTTGTATTTAACAAGGAAAATAAATCATGTCATGTAAATGCCCCCAACCCTCAAGCAAAAACACAAAATCACCCATAGTCCTGATGATTTTCTAGATTATTAATGCACTCATGAAGTTGGAGCAACACCTATAATCATTGTACTTTATTTCTGATAGGCCCCTGTCTGGTACAATCCCTAAGAGAAACATAAGTTTCTATGGAAACAGCAATAAGAAGATCCAGCAGCTTTCCTGCCATATCCACTAGCTCTCATTAGGCCTTATCTCTTTTTGCTAAAATATTGATTAAATAGGAGATTGGAAGTTATTACCAAAGCCTAATTACAATCTCCATATCGGCAAAGGGAAAATAGATGAGGATATATGGGTCTGTTATCAGCTTTTATCAATTTCACTTGAGTAGCCAAAGTTGTGGAATCTAGTCCTGTCAATCTACAGCCTATTCATCATCCATGAATCATTTATTTTGTGATCGATTAAGTGTAATTGTTCACTCACAGCAATTTAGGGGTAGCCAATAAGGAGTCTTAAACAACAGCAACTTCATTTGCTAATGTCTAATTAATGCAATAAACATCTTGGTAACAAATGAACACATTCCTTGTGATATTTACTAGGCATTTCTTTCAGGGCATCTGGGAGACATGAAACATCTGGGCTTGATTCCTCCAAAGTGCACAACAGATAGATCATTAAACCTCATAGTAAGCTACTTAACTCCTTCTGTAATTGTCAGTCTTACAATGATTGTTTAATACTCAAGTGCATTACCTGCAGAATTTTCAGATTCCTAATTTTAGAAATACATGTGATGGAAAGACCTTTATACAAAGAAACATACCTTCCATTGCTCATTAGTCCTCCATCTCCTCTTTGGAATGTGACTGCATTTTGGTTGGAAAAACAAAACAAACAAATACACACACACACGCACACACACATATAAGACAGGGAGAAATCAATTAGTTATAATTATAAGCAGCAATTCAAATTCCTCAGTGTCCAAGATTGGAGGCCTCTTGACATCATCACATGAGAAAGTACAGAAACTATAATAAAAGGATAAAGCACATCAGGATTACAGTTTATTTAGGATTTGACTTACAGTATTGATTCACATCAATTTGTTCTGTAGCTTGCAAGGCAAGCTACCCACCTGAGGAAAAAGTCCTGAATTTACCACAGGCCCCTTCATGTGACTTTTCAGTGCAAGACTGTGCCATGTAATGAAATTGTTTTCTTGGCATGCTTTTGCTTCAGTACATAATGACACTGCACCAGTGAGTTAATAACATCATGTCGTAATGCAGTAATATCATGTCACCACACAAATATGCCATTTCCCAGGATAAATACAAAGAAGTGGCAGCTCTATTACAGCTGAAGTGGTGGGGGAAAAAAACAAACAAACAAAAAAACAACATAAAGCTGCAGGATTTCCATTAACAGCACATGTAAGAACCAGCAAGCACATATAAGTGCCAGTATTACAGAGAAGAGCTGTTTTCAGTCTTGCCACTGTGGATGTAAAGGATACATTGTAGTCCCATTCATAGGTATCTGACAAGAAACTGCTTGTTCCTTATCTACCTTATTAACAGGATTACATTCAAGAGTGATATAGGTAAACTCACATTACTGAGATGCTAACTGACGGGATTACACACTCCTTTTTGAAGCATTGGCAAATATTTTGAATCAAGGTTCAGAAATGACTGTGGTTGTCAGTGGCAATATTGCATTATTTATTGTTGGGTATAGGCAGGGCTGACAATTAAGGAATATCAAAGTCCTGGGCACTTGCATCCTCACAGCCCTAACAAGATGAGGGTTAGAATTTCAGAGAGGAATGGATTAGTCTATGGCCAACTTAATTTAAATTAAGGCCCCAATTTGAAAATACTATCTACCTTTCTAAGACAAACATTTTTATCATAAAATTACATATTCCTGAATATTCGTAGTGTTTTCTAAATATTAGATCAAACTACACCAATTTAAGATTAGGTCTTCCGTTATACATGTTTCTAACCAGATCAAACTACTACATCCAGTAGAAATGCTGTGATTAATAAAAAATTAGCAATGACACAAATCCACTGATGAAATACTTCTGATACCTTAGAGAATACTTGCCTCTTCATTAATTCCTAGGGTAATTTCACAGCATACATTGAGCAAAAGGGACAAAAGTAACCCCTTTGCTGAAGAGTTCTTGGGTAGGGTGATTAATTACACTTCACTGCAGAACAGACTATTACCAATATGAGAAGATCACTGCAGTCATATGTCACATCAAAATGGTTAATAGCTGAATTTTGAAAGGATGTAATCAAATCAATTAAAGAAAAGAAAATCAAAATGCAAGTATGGGAAGTATTAAAGTCTGCTTTGAAAAACAAGACATGTTAAAAACATTGCAGCTAATTAACTATAGAGCTGATGCTACTTTCATTCATGTTGCTTTTAACAGGCTGTCAAGTGACTGCATCACTCGTTACTTCAGTGTGAATAATCTGAAGAGTTTTGGATATCATGTGTGAATATACGAAGAGGTGGTACTGACCAGATATGTTTCAAAATATGTTGGCCAAAAGTACACTAGCACTTCAGTAAAGGTTCTGTTTCCTTTCTCCTTTTCCCCTTCTCATTTAATACTACAACCTTCTTCAATTGTCAAAGCAACAACAAATAAGGAGAATAAGAAACAAACGTGTATTCAGTAACAGCCCTTGTAAATAAGGTTTAGTTTTAAGGGAATAACACTGCAACATATTTTCTGAAAAATCTCCTGGGATTAATGATCTTGTTTCAATGACAGACTACTGGAAATAGCTTTAGAGTATTATTGTCACCGATTGCATAGTGTGTACGTGTGATATTTTATCTATGTAAGTCATATGGGAAAAAAATCCATACTTAAGATCTCAAAAATATTTGTATTGCTAGTGTACCTCTATAAAACAAAAATAAAATGGAGAATTTTGTAGGAAATCACAGCAATGTTTGCTAGACACATTCTATTTTCCTCAGTGAGGTATAGAGAGAACTTGAAGGCATGCTAGGAAAAACATATCAGGAAGTTGATACAGAAACCTTTGCTGTAGAGCTATAAGCGCTGTGGAATGGCTGCAGTATATAAGCTTGATAAGAAGAGACAGGTATCACAGCATTTACTCTCTTTTCTGCTACCTGTGTATCCTAATAGTAGCAACCATTTCCTGTTTCTTCCTACATTAAACAACCTTTTGCCCTCCCAACATAAACACTGTCTTCAGAAGAGCTTGTATTGCAGAGACACGGTTTTGCAGGGAAGACCGTGCCTGGCTTATGCAGTATGTATGGAACTGGGAAGGAATACAGGTTCTTTCATCTAACCGTCTCCCAGCACAATTTTGGTTGTAAACTTCAGGAAAGATACAAGAGAGCACTGTGGTTTCTACTCTTGATGGAAAAGGCTCTGGAATATCAATTAAGCTAGCCAAAATTGGAATAAGTGAGGAGAAGTCATCATGATGTCACAGAAAAAAAATATGATATTCCAGATTACTTCCATAAATGGGCTGAGGGAGGACAGAGGAGATGCCTTTCATTTAGCATCAATATTGTGAAAGAAAAGACAGCTAAAGAACAGAAGACATGGTCAGGCTGCCAACATAAGCACTATGTTTATCATTCCTGCCATACATTTTGTCAGCATTTTTGCCTGCAGTTTGATTTCTGCAATTACAAAGCAAGTCTAAATGCCTGAATAGGAGCATATTTAATGCAATGCAGACATGTAGATGTCACTGTAAAAATAAAACACACAGACAGCTGGCTTTATTCATCCTGTCTCCACTTTAAAAAGATGCAGAGTAATTTCAACGGGCAATGTAAGAGGAGAAAAGGAAGGATGTCCCTATCACTGACCCACCTATCTCTCTTGCTTTTTTATCACTGAGAAAGCAAAAAAGCTCTTTCAGCATTCTTTGCATCTGATATATGTTCTGAAAAAGGACACAGACCTGAAGGGATGAGATTGGTTTTCAAAAGAATATGAAAAAAATAACCTCTGCATAGAGAGATTTTGAAGGAATCCCCACTAGCTTATACTTCAAGGATTGCAAGAATGCAGAAAAATAATCCAAAGCACATTTTAAATGCATAAATATTTAAAGAAATTATATTGTATATATTTCTATGAAGAATGGCATGTGTTAAAGAGCTTTTTATATGACTTTTATTAAATATATAAGGAGATGCTCATACTATTTACTAATATTATCTGACAAGGTTAAACTTAATCTTCGTGCCTGCTAGGGGTGAAAAATACGAATATACCGTAAGTTGACATTTTGAGGCAAGAAAGCTTTAGAAAGCTTTATGTATGCCTATCTCTAGAAGGCCACATTTTCCTACCACAAATGAAAACTTTAATGTTGCCAGCCAAGTCTTATTCTTTTTTCTGATAAGCTGTTCCTCAAATATGAATGTAGATTAATCCTTTTTTAATAAGCATTAACTCAGAACAGATAATCAGCATATAAAAATTCCATCAAATCTTCTGCCTACCTTTGGACAATTCTGTCAAATAACTTATCCTCATTTAACAGCTTCAGGAGTTAAGCATAAAATGTGTAGCATTCCATAATTCTCTATTTATCTATTTTTAATTTGTTTTTGTTTACTTGGTTTCATGAAATCTTTAATCCCAAGGAGCACTAGTCACTAAATAAGCTTACCTACTCATAAATGAAAACACATATTGACTTTTCTTGCATGACTGATGGCATAGACCCTCTTGAAAACACCTGAGTATTCAAGTGAACAGTTACTGGCACAACAATGAGTTTGAAGCCATAGGAAAGATAAGCAGATAAATGAAATCTCTATTATTTCTACAAAGTGATTCTGTGCCTTTTCTGTAAGTCTGTATACCAAAATGTGAAAGGAGAATTGCAACTTTCACTGTTACATAAACAGATTCTGTTCTGTCATTGTAATATGGGAATTAAAGAACTTTTCAATTACATTAGAAGTGGTCAGAAGACTTTTTTGTTACACCTAACTTTTCTTGCATATAGTAAATACTCACAGTATATGTTTATATCCAACAATCTGAGCAAAAGGTAACCATAAAAATAAAGAAAATCAGCTTAGTAGTCATTTTAGCTTTTCCAGATACTCATAAAAGTAATATCAATCCATTCTTTATATCACAGAATCACAGAATATTCTGAGTTGGAAGGGACCCATAAGGATTATAGAGTCCCACACCTGGCTCCAAAAAGAACCACTCCAAAATCAGACCATAGGTCTGAAAATTTATCACAGAAGAGATCACTAAGAAGGGGTAACATTTGTGTTTATTGTTTCTGTGCAAGATTTATTTTTGTTGATAGCCTCTCATGGTCCGAAAAAGGTATACTTCTTGCATAGCTGCAGATCACAACACTGCTACTAACCAGGTAAGCAAAACACTCATCTCATGAACATAATAGAAAATAATATGTTTTGTTTGTATTGACCAGGAATCAATGCCTGGGAGCCATGGTGGATGAAACGGAAGTGGACGACGAGTGATTTAGAGAACTGTGACTGAGTAACTGCTGGAATCAGTTCAATTGAAAATAATTAAAAAATTTAGCCAAGATTTTCAGTTTCAAATTTCGCTTGTGACCATCTGAGCAATCAATCAGTGTTTATGAAAATGTTTTCAAAGACAGGAAGCTTAATTAATTTAACTCAATCAAGTATTTTGCTCTGGCACAAATCTTTAGCAATAGTGTGATATTTTCTGTTTGCTCTTGCTCTACGCAGAATGGTATAGCAATTTAGTCTGATAGCAGAAATTGTACCACATAGGAATCTAACAATTGAACACAAGTAACAGTGTCCTAGTGAATGACCTTTAGTCTGTATGTAATCAGATAGAATGTTTTTGGCAAGTAATTATACCTGCTCAACACAGACTAGCAACTAGTTTTGAAAGTTTAACGCCTCTATATATGCAAGTAAAACTGAAAAAAAAAAAAAAGAAAAAAAAACAAACCCAAAGAAAAAATACTACATCAGGTATAACTGATAAAATATTTATTGTTCAGAAAGACATGTGAAATAGAGCACACGTCTAAATCATGTTCTGCTAGTACTTGCAACTATCTTACATGGTCATGGTGTTGCATGGTGATAGGAACCAAATTTAAAAATGTATTATATCATTTTTTGAAAAAAATATCCTATGCTCTCAACAAAAAACAAGATTTTATGGTAGGGTATGTTGTATCAGAACTTGTTCTGACTTGAACAATCATACCAAGAAGCCAGAAGGAGTAATTCCTGAGTCTTTACAGCTCCTTCCTTAGGACAGCTCTCCCTAGTAATGTCATGGGTCCCTGGTGCACACATTACCACTTTTGCTCATCTGCTTCAGCAGACATTTGCTCTTTTCTGCTTAAGCTAAGCACTTGAGCTGTGGTTTGTATCAGCAAGAGGTAGAAAGCAGCTAGCAGAACATGACAACCAATTCCACAATGCAATTAAAACTGTCCCCTATCACATGGATGGCAGAGTCAGAAAAGACTGCTATGACAAGTACAACTGAGGACCCGTGCTAAGCACAAAACCTCTTACAGACTTCTGCTGGAAAATGCTGAAATTTATCAGGCTTTTAAACTTTAATACAATTATTTGTATGTTTATGACACTGAAACTTAAGTATGAGGGTAGAAGCTAATTATTTGTATTAATTATTTCTATTATTTGAATACTGATTTTTTTTTTTTTTTGGCTGTCCATATGTTGACTAAGCTGTCTTCAACATGCTGTTTCAGACTCACTTCATTCACTCTTCACATATCTGTAATCACACTCATGATAATGGTCTACTGTATGGTATGTTTACTGAAGATATGAAAACAAGGATATCAGCTTTGAATTAGATAGACAGAAAAAAGCAAATGCTTCACCTTCAAAAATGCTGTAAATTAAATGTGCATAGGTTAATCATTAGCTAGCCTGCAGATCTGAACACCTCAAGACAAGGCAAACAACTAACAGATAAAGTGGAAGATAGCTCTACTTATCCAGTTAGACATTAAAAAAATAACTGAACTACTTTTTCTGAATTTTAAAATAAAAAATTGATCATAGTTGACTAATGCTTGTTTATGTTATTGTAGTTCAGGAACTTTGTCCTGCAAATTACCTCAAAAACTTCATTATTTTGAAGAGTTAGATGAGTAAAAAGCATGTGAATCAAGGCAAAGACATTAATGGTGGCAGATTTTACACCACTTCGGAATCACTAGGGAAAGAATGCTACATTTTTAACACAGGTAGCAGAAGTGTATCTCCTTCTGTTCAGTTTTAATTCTGCATACCTCACACATTTATAATCACTTAAATACCTAATGTTTGCAATGATGTGTTGGTGAGGTAAAAGACAGACTAATGGACAGTACCTGCAGGGGTGAAGGTGAAGGACTGAACTGCAAAACAAGAAAGCAAACACATTATGAGTTACACACTTCGATAACAAGTGCTAATTGCAGGGCACAAGTTTCTTCTGGAATTTATTCAGTTGTGGTATAACATCATATGCAGGACATAACATTTGAGCTTAAAGCATTAGCCAGCCAGCAGGCAATGAGAAATGACAATTGGAAAGTTGAGCAGTGGATTTAGACAGTCAAGTTTGAAGACAGTTTTTGTATGCACATGCTGTTCTCCAAACTGCAAACATTAGGATGAATTTTGAACATGATCTGTTATGAACTTTCCTTGCTGAAAGCATACAGAATGTCATAATTCCAATAATGGGAACTCCATGTCATGATGCAATGTTCACATCACACTTAGATGCAGCAAACATGAGAAGGAATGAGTTGCAGTAGACAAACTGTTTCAAATGACTACTGCAATTGACTACAGGTACATATTTTAAAGTACAAAAGGCTTTTTCCTCAACATCCCCCCAAAAATGCCAATGCACACACAGGGCTAATAATTCTGTATGACAACAAAAGAGTAGTTCTAGCCTATGTTCAAAGCTTACCTATATGATTGATTCCTAAGAGAAATAATAGTACTACTCTCTCTTAACATAAAAATCTTGGAGTGTAAACTAATATTTAAACTAATAAATTAATACCAGCCCATGGGAAAGTATTTGTGGTATGTATTAGCTTATTAATTTATACTACCTCTCAGAGAGTAAAAGTCATTGCTGTTAAAGGAAAGAAAAAGCACTTCATCCAAAAGCATAAACTGTGAATGATACAGTCCACATAGTCACACAAAGAGAGGATCGACAGAAACTGAGTATATCTAAGAGCTGTGGTCAACGAAAGTGTCTCTCTTCTCTTTCTGTGCTGGCATTGGTGCCTGTTTGGCCTCCTCTTGGGCTGCTTCATTTCAATAAGCCAATGGAAAATGAATTCAGCAGGGGTCAGATTAGGAAGGACTGAAAACTCAAAAAAACCCTCTAAAACTATGAATAGTTTCCTTCTGGTTTAGTGAGATAAATCAGAACATTGAGGAGGTTGGTGATGGCTAACACCAAGGTTTGAAGGCATAGCAATGTTTAGTTGGGAGCAGGGAATGAATGTTGGTTTTTGACAGAGATGTTTAGATACCTAGGGCACTTGTGTCACCTAACTGGCATGTAACAACTTATAAATTAGTGGAGTATTATCATAGAATCATAGAATGGCCTGGGTTGAAAAGGACCACAATGATCATCTAGTTTCAACTCCCCTGCTATGTGCAGGGTTGCCAACCACTAGACCAGGCTGCCCAGATCCAGCCTGGCCTTGAACGCCTCCAGAGATGGGGCATCCACAACCTCCTTGGACAACCTGTTCCAGTGCATCACCCCCCTCTGTGTGAAAAAAATTCCTCCTAATATCTAACCTAAACCTCTCCTGTCTCAGTTTAAGACTATTCCCCCCCTGTCCTATTACAATCCAGCCTCATGAACAGCCATTCCCCCTCCTGTTTATATGCTCCCTTCAAGTACTGGAAGGCTACAATGAGGTCTCCCCAGAGCCTTCTCTTCTCCAAACTAAACAAACCCAGTTTCCTCAACCTTTCCTCATAGGAGAGTGTAAGAGATTATTCTTTTGTATCATAGTCTCAAAGGTGCTCCAGCCCTCTGATTATCTTAGTGGCCCTCCTCTGGGCCCACTCCAAGAGCTCCACATCCTTCCTGTACTGGGAGCCCCAGGCCTGGACACAGTACTCCAGATGGGGCCTCACAAGTGTAGAGGGGGACAATCACCTCCCTCTCCCTCACGGCCACCCCTTATTAATGCAGCCCAGAACACAGTTGGCCTTCCAGGCTGCAAGCGCACACTGCTGGCTCATGTCCAGCTTCTTGTCCACCAGGACCCCCAAGTCCTTCTCCACAGGGCTACTGTCAAGGAGATCTTCCTCCAGTTTGTATAAATACCTGAGATTGCCCTGATCCAAGTGCAGCACCCTGCACTTGGCCTTACTGAACCTCATTAGGTTTTCATGGGCCCACTTCTCCAGCTTGACCAGGTCCCTCTGGATGGCTTCCCTTCCTTCCAACGTATTGACTGCACTGCTCAGCTTGGTATCATCCGCAAACTTGCTGAGGGTGCACTCAATGCCATTGTCTATGTCACTGTTGAAGATGTTGAAGAGCATCAGTCCCAAGACTGACCCCTGAGGGACACCACTCGTGACAGGCCTCCACCATGACACAGAAAGTTATTAGCATAACTTTAGTCTCATATAATGTCAACATTAAATATGCTGTGTCCTCAGCTATGCAGATCTTACTTGAACAGGAAATGTTTTCTTTTCACATGTATTATATGAGTACTACAGGAGAAACTACTCCAATATTTGAAGAACAGCTTTTTCAAGTTAAATTAGGCTTCGGAGCAACACATTTTATGGTAATTCTACATTCATCTGACTTACTAAAAAAACAATCCTAAAGCACACAGTAATACAGACTACATAGAATTTGGATGAGAAAGAAAATCTTTCATTTGTTGATTTTTTTTTTTTCCCCAAACGAATTTTCAAAGATTAGTTTGTAACTAGAGCAACACATTTGATATAAAACTGACCACACTGTAAGGGCATTCCAAGACAAAACTTTTTATGACTTCTGTCAAAGGTAATTTTTGACCACACTTTTCTGTCTAATACATTTCTCTCTTCCAGTTATAGGTACAGAGCTGTTAAGTACCTCAGTTTATTTCCCATGCACATGGCTTCAAAAACAAGGAAATGCATGGGAATGAAAAAGTATACAAAATATTCTTCCTGACCTTTCCTCTAAGGGACTAGTCTATTTCACATCTGAACACATAAATGGAGCTGTACTACTACAGAGTGCCTTCTGATCAAGGAATAATCCGCTTTGTATTTTTTTTTAATGCTAGATGTGCTGAAGATGTAAAAATAAAGACTGTCTTATGATAATGATGAAATGTGGTACCGAGCAATGCATTTAAAGCTTCTCATACACCAGCATTTTCACAACACACATTTAAAACAAGCATTCAAAATTAATCCAGGCCACCTTTGCTGTTAGGTAAACACGTGTTTTTTTTTTTTGTTTTTTTTTTTTGTTTGTTTGTTTTTTTGTAGGTTTAACAGCACGTGTTCTCTTCATGACAGAACCTGATGAGTGATGAGATGGTAATAAAGAGTTACTGTTCTTACCAGCATAATTACTGAGCCCCTTCCTCTTCTTTCTGCGCCAGTACAGCCAGATGCTGAAACCCATCAGAATTACCCAACATGCACCACCGATGCCAGCTATAAAGGCAGGCTGTTTGACAACATCAGTGATTTGCTCAGTTATGCTGTTGTTATTTTCAGTGATGACAACTTCGTTACGGCCTCCTGCACAAAAGAAAGTTGACAGAACATTGCTATTACGGACTCTGAAATGCAAACAGGAACCAAATATTGGAACTTAAAATAGAAAAAAAGAGAAAAGAAAAAATAGAAAAAACAGTAACGCACCTACAAATTATCATACGCAGTAGGAGGGCTTTAACGAGTACTAATGTACACCTGAAAATCGATGTTTCTAGTAAGTAAATCCATAACCTATCTTGCCCAAATTTATTTGAAAATATAGCTTTGTAGCACTCCCCAGATTTTACAGATAGCAGTTCAGGTACTTTTCTTTAACAGTTTATATGCTTTTATGTTTTTTATGTAATTACAGGCAGAACAATGATGAGAGAATGGAAATTTACTCTAAAAAACAAATCAAATGAGAAATCCAAGACTTGCTACAATATCAAAAGGCAGTTTCTTCTTTGACTGTTATCACCATGACAAAATTCTTAACTTTTTTTTTTTTTTTTTCCTGCATCCTATAGCTCCCACATTTAAAATAAATAATAAAATGTATGAATTTTCAGTTGGGGGAAAAAAAAAGATGCCTTTTCCAACAATTATTTCATGGAGAAAACAATCCTAAGCACACCAATTTTGACACAAAGCAGAAAATATCTTAGATAAATGTTAGCTCTGAATTATTAGGTTTTTTTTTTTTTTTTTCCATCTATAATAGACATGAAGAATCCTAAACATCAACCTCTAAGACATATAAATGACGTGGAATACCAGTTAAAGTGATGTGCATCAAGAATAACTATATACCATCTTATTTTTGCCTACTAACTTAGAAAACCATTAATTTCAAGCTCCCAATGCTGTGTTTTTTCTTTTCCTTTCCCTCTTACGGTACTGTAGGAGTTGGAAGGGACCTCAAGAGATCATCAAGTCCAACCCCTCCTGCTAAAGTAGGTGTCCTACAGTAGGTCACACAAGTAGGTGTACAGATAAGTCTTGAATACCTCCACAGAAGGTGATTCCACAAACTCTCTTCCGCTAAAATGGAACTTTTCTAAAAGGCAAAGCCTGATCTCTGGCTTGAAAATGAATGCCCATTAAAATCACACACAGAAACTGAGGAAATGTTAAAACATATCGTTCCAGGGCTGGAACTTTTCTGCTTCCAACACCACCCTGTCAAAAATGGTTACTTTTAAAATTAGGAAATGTGGAACATATGTTCTTTGCAGAATCTTGATTCTATTTGTATTTGATACAAAATGCCCACATCTACATTTTTAACAGCAGTGAAGGAATTGTCCTTCATTTCTGATAAATGCATTCGTATGCCTCAGTCCTTGCAATGTACGCGTGATAATATCAGATGCCTGCATGCATGCAGAGGAAAGATTTCAGGCAGCAAGAATAACTACACTACTAAGACAAAAAATACTGTGAGTGTCAATTATGAGTCTATCGCATAGATAGAGGTAGTTGAATATAGTAATCAAATATTGAAGTAGTCACTCAGAGCAATTAGTAGAAACATTGCAGCATTATGCCCTGCTGTGAAAACATATGCAGTCCTCTTCTAAAATTCAGTAATAGTTACATTTACCACTCTCTTCTTAAGCAAAACAGCTGCTGTGTCAGCACTGAGGCTTCATCCAAGAGCAAACAGACAAGGTCCTTTCCAGAAAAGATGTGAGAGAGTCTGACACTTTCAGCTTTGTTTCCATGGATGATTCTTCACGGAGTTTAAATGTGAGAGACTGTGACTGAGAACCTGTCCCAGGGAGCACTGAGCTGCCTGTGCCTTCCCTGCCTGAAATCTGCACCCACATCTGGGCATTGGCCTCATCACAGTGTTGTCCAAGCAAATGCATGGGGTTACGTCCTCTACTAAGCTCAGAGCTGGATTCAGTTACTTGGGAAGAAATGTGATGCACTGCATTACATTGCTATAACACCGTTAATGATCTCTGTGATTTTATTAAGCTTTCTCTCTTTCATCACCATGTCAATATTTAGTAATGATGACTGTCTGCTTTTGCAAACAAACTGCTGAAGCTGTGCTGGAGCTTGGCCTGCTTTCAGTAATCTGCTCAAGAAACAAAGCAGGCGCCAAAGGAAGATGCTGATGCCTGTTAATGGAGAAACAGCCTTTTGAGTACCAGTTTATACTGGGTCATGCTGGTAAGCTTTACAGGTGTCAAGCTCTGTAAGCTGCAGCTCCTCTTTCCCTAACTTTCTTATGCTGTCTTACCACTGTGAAAAAGACAACAATACAACTCACATAACTCAACAAGCACCAGTGACGAGGAAAAGCTGGGAGGCAGCAGAGGCAACTTGCCAGTTTTCCTCCTTTTTTATTGTCCATGGAAACAAGCCATAGCTGCAACCCAGGGCTAAAAGAGGAAGTGCTGAAGAGTAAAGCTAATAGAAAAGGCACTCTGCAGCATGCTTCTCTAAGCATACAATTGGTTTTCTAGTAGAAATCAGCATGGGAGTTGATGTCACTCTAATTGCCATTAACTTTCAGTTAATTTCTGTGCCCTTTGGAGACAAGGTAATAGCAGCAGGATGGTGAGGAAACACTGCTATAGAGGCAGCCATGCTACCATGGGGAAGAGGTCAGGAAGGGGCTTCAGAGACACCAGCTTCGAGAGCAGATGCTCCTGGGCTCAAGGAAAGAACTGCTTTCTGCAAAAGCCTACAAAATATCCCAGTGCAGAAAATCCAGTTTTATCTTAAGGCCAGAAAGCTGTCTTCTGAGGATGCATGATGCAAGAACAAACTCCAGGGAGCATGAAGAGAGTGCTCAGTGGCCCTTCTCCTCTTGATCTCTTCTAAGGGAAAGTACAACTTGTCTCCAAATTACCATCTGAAGTTTGCAGTCTGCCTGTTTGTACCTAGCATTCACTGCCTAGCAGTTACGAGTGAAAAAGTAATAATTCGTTTAAATGTGAAAATAACATATACTTCGAGACGTCAGTGACTGAAAAATAAATGGATATGGACGAACATTACCCACCGATGTTTGATAAAACTAATACAATTCTCGTGGTTTTGGAAAACAAATAGCATTCATTTTGTATTTCATTGTGCAATATTTAATCAGTAGTAATATATATACTATCCAAGGTACCAGTGTACTACTTCGTATACTGCAGGTGTTTCTGTAACAATGCTGTCAGTTCAACTAATTAGGACACAGACAAGGGGAGTGTGTGACCTGTAACGCTCCATTGTTCCCGAAGACAAAAACATAATGAAATATAATGTCTTCCTCCCATTGGACAGTAATGAAGAACAAAACTAATTTGTCGGACCAAAAATTAATTAGACACATCAGATTCGATTGTACCTATTACTGTGAAAGTTTGCAGCTGTTCCTCATACTATTATGCCAATGATGGAATGTAAGAATGTACAGGTCAACTGATGAAGAGAAATAATAGTTCTACCGTTAACCAATATTGCTGTTATCCTCAATTCTATTTCTGATATTCCAAACAAACAAACAAAAAAATAGCTTATCAGTAGTGACAGTAAAAAATGTTATCATTGAGTCTCTTTGAGTCTTGTATAGCATTTGTCAACACTGAGTTTGAAGTATGGGCGCAGACTTCCAGAAAAAGTGACATTACTCTTAACTAAATAGCATACTTCTTACTACTCCATATGCTTCTCCTTATACATTCTGGGTTTTGATTAACCTGATCCTTAGACTCGGTTTGTGAAGTCAGTAGTTGATTATCGATGGTGAAAATCAGCTATTTTCAGAATAACTTCTTAGATGAACGCATCCTGTATTTAAGAATATCTTACTTATTAGAAACTAGAGTCTATTTAATGACAGTGGAAGTTACATTGTTCAGCAACAAGTCTCAACTGCTTTTTATCACTGAACTGCACTCTCCATAATTTGGAATTCCATACTGTTTGTTTGCAGGTTGTTAAGTAGCTAGGCATCAGGCCATATAGGAATCCATTATAATACAATGACTTGATAATGTTTTCCCATTTGTGGCTATGTTTTGAGGTTTGTTCATTTAACCTATGTGACTTTTTTTTTATATGTATCTGAAAATTTCATTTTCTTATTTTATGTTGCTGATTTTCAGTCAAATATTGAATGGGATCAACTCAATTTTTTCAGAAACTGTGTCATTTAAATAGTAGTACCTTTACAAAGCAAATCTATAGTCTGAGGAATAACTGCCAGTAATCACGGATCATAAGAAACAGAAAAACATAACCTAGTGGAAAATGAGATGCAGACTATAAAATAGTAAATAAATCTAGCTTTGTGATCTTAAAAGAGAAAACAGAAATGAGAACAGAAAAACAATATAACAAAAAAAAAAAAGACTTCTACTTTTCATGTAAAAGACTCTTAAATGTGTAAAGATGCTATCAGACAAACTTATTCAAGTGGACATTCTGGACTCATTAAAGGGATAAATACTACTAAGTTTAACAATGCAAAACTTTCTTAGCTTCAAAATGCAATTCCTTTTGTAGTTTATTTGTATCCTAGCATCCCTTTCTTCCTTCACGTAATGAAAGAAACATCCCCACAATTAACTCTTGATTATATTAGTCATTTTTTCTAAGGAAAAAAACAGGATGAAGATCTGCACACACATGTGGAGCTGAGCATTCTGGCAATCACCCAGCAAAGCACTTTAGTGCAAGTTTAACTCATAACAGGTTAAGTGACACAAGACTACTCACATGCTCAAACTGAAACACACTTAAGTATTTTGCTGGAACAAGCCCAGTGTGTAGCTGGATGGAACCCTTTCAGCAAGGAAAAAAAGAAAACAAAGGCCTGCTCAAAGCAAATGCAATGACAGACAAGTCTCACAACATAAGCTGTTTATGCAGAGATCCAAAACTCAGGCTTATTAGAGGACAGATTTCTTGTATTTTCAAAACATCTGATTCTTGCTCTCAGTTCTAGAACACTCTTTAACCTTCTTTGGAATTTTTGTGACTTCCTCTTTCTAAAACTACTGTAACTTGTATTCCCTTCTCTAGTGACAACATATCCAAAGCTGGAGTACCTCTACTTCTGTCTTTAAACATGGAACCTGAATATCATTAAACATTTAAGCAACACATAGGAATTTACATTTTCTAAATGTCTACACATAATGGAACTGTTCATATTTGGGACATTGTGCTGACAGAATATTCTAGAACAAAAATATATAATATCAACAGACTCACAAACAAGCAAGAAAATGTTCATTTTTGTAATAACTAAATTAGAATGTACAGATGAAAGTAACAAAATCCTTGTATTATGCCCTCTGAAAAGGTGCTGCTGTGCACAGACCAATTCAGTTTTGCTAAAATAGTTTTCCTATTCTCATCCTTCTCATTTTGTTTCTGCATTTGTATTTCATACTTGAGAAGAATCTCAGAAGAAAAAGTATCTGTGCTTCTGTTTGTAAAGGAAATTAATCCTGCAAGGAAACTAACAATAAGTTACAGTCATTTCAAAAGCAGAGATGGTACTACCACCTTTGCTCTCTATTTGGATTACAGGCTACTCATTTTTTGACAGAGCAAACTCATCTGCTTGGGATACGTGAGAAACATTGACACAATATGTTCAGAAAACCAACTGTAAACAGTGCCTTATGCATCAATGCTATAGGTAAAGCAATGTAACAGTCATCTGAAGAGGAGGAAAAGGGAGCTTTAGCTGCTAGTTCTATAAATCCATCGACCTGCAGAAGTGGTGAATACATTTAAAAAATGAGTTTCACTAGAAAATTTGTATTTTCTATAAAGTCTATAAAGCAAAGGAAGAACTAGTTCAACTAGTTCACTCTGCTAGCTGCGAGAACTCTGTACAAGAGGCACAATGCCAGCAGGCATTGGGATGTTAAAAGCTAACCACCAAGATCAATTCAAAACTTGTCTTTTGCTCCGCAGATTTTTATGCTCTCAGAAGTGATTAATGAAAGCATCTCTGAAAGTAAAAACAGGCAAAACAAAACAACAGAATACACAATCACTTACCAATTATTATGGGTTGTGGCTCACTTTTCACTCCCACACCTGCACTGGTGCTGGCAGCAACTTCTACACGGTACTGAATACCTGGATACAGGCCACCTATTACTACAGACCGAATGGCTGCATCTACTGTTTTGTTGATATGAAATCGAGTCTCATTACCTAGACACCAGATCTGGGACAAAAGTTGATGTGTTAAAAAATAGGAAATTCTTCGTATTCATAAACAATAGCTCATAGATATGACATATCAAGGTTTTTCACGACAATCACCTATTTTGGTATTTTGGACTCGTTAACAATGTTACTATATAGGAGCAGTTGGAGCTCAGCAAATTATCCCAGATTAGTGTAAAATCAGGCAAAGTCTGTTTGCAAACACCACTTTGGACTCCAGCTCTCCATGGAGCACAATTTCATGGCATGCTTTGAAGTGCAGAATAGAATTGTCCAAGTGAAAAAGATGTGTTACATTTTCATTGAAATCTTGTTTAGTAATGTGATTACTGTCAAATCTTTTTGTAAAAAATCAATTTTTTCATTCTTATTTTCCCACTGGACAGTAAAAGGACAACTAGTGAAATGTTTCTTAAAGTATTAAAGGATAAAAATCTTTCAAAATCCTTCTCTATTTCTTTCTGCTGCATAACAGGGGCGTGTGACATTTCTGAAACAGACTAAGTGCAAACCTGCTCTATTGCTACAGTTGTGATAACATACATTGTTCAGAAATCCAGATATCAGTTCCTGACTTGATTATTTTCTAATTAAACAGAAGCAACAAATTATTCCGAAATATGAATTCATATTTTATGATGAGAATGGTATATCATTTCACAATATTATTTCTCTCTCCTGCATTTATCCATTGGCTTTTCCTGAGAAGTTTCAAAACTAAGACTTCTTAGGTATTGTTCTTTGATTACAGTTTTTGGCATGTACTGCTTCTCTATGATCAAAGAAAGCATTTACTTTACTCAAGAAAATCAATGCTTAAAGGTATCATATGTGCGATACATAATCATAACAGCACAAGAAAGCACTACTGGTGGAACCATTCTCAGCGACAAACTGATGTGTCTAAACAACCTTAATACTCTCTTTACACTTACTTTTGACCCTTCTCAGTGTTTTATCACACCTTATCCTTTTTTCTGCAAAGCACTGAGAAAGACTTTGAGAACAAAATAAACTTTCATTCTCCTGAGCTCATGTAGAGGCTATGTGCAGGGCAGAATGCATTAGGGTGAAAGACTATTGCAATTCATTCTTTCAGTCCTTGTCTGTCCTGGTCTTAGGTCACAGCAACTACAAAATGCCCCTAATTAAAAGCACTGAATTCATAAATGAATCTACATTAATTCTTATGCCATTCAATTTGTTAGAAAATATCCAGTGAAACCTCAGCAGTCAGTTTATACTAAAGGAGATATTAGGCTCTTTGCATTAGATTCATCACAGCCAGCACACTAATCAGGCAGCCATCTAATCTAACAAGAAGAGATGTAATAGGTGGTGACTCCAGCTGTTTTTCTAAACAGTCTAGAGATCTGAGCACTCACTTGGAATGTGGCTTCAACTAACCATCAGCTGACTTTCTTTCATATCTATATATTTTGTGGTTTAAGATCGTGTTTTACTTAGTTGTCTATAAGCCCCTGAAAGTTAACGTTGCCTTATAGAACATTCAGCATCAAGATGAATTAAAGCAGAAGATACAATTATTTATATGAAAATGAGATCAATACCAGATTGGCATTAATAAATCTTAATATTGAATAAAAGCAAAATAAAAGAAGTGCTAAGCTAAAAATAAGTATTGTGTACATTTACTGCATCCCTCTGATCAAATGATAATCCATAAGAGGTTGAAACATAAATTGGTTATAGGCCAAGCAATTTCTTCCTTCTTGATTCTGTTTTCCCTCACAGCGCACCAGGAAGAATAAATTATATATTCCTGCATGAAATAATCACCTGCATCTCAAAAAGATTATCATTTCTGCCCTTTGTGGGATTTTCGAGGAAGCTGCCCTGCTCTATTTCAATTATAAATTTCACATTCAATATAGAAGCTGGCCACAGTGAATATATTTACCAAACTGCATGTTCCACAGTTACAAGCCTGTGATAATGCTGAATGTAGCATGATCATTTTCTCCAGTCTTCCCTCCACACACACCAATAACACACTGCAATATTGCCAAGTTGTGAAAATATACTTGTGCAAAAGCAAGCTTAGTGGGGAATAGACTGTTACAAAATGTAAGGTGATAAAATGTAAGGGAAGGATAACTTGAGCCATCACAGTAAAAACAAACAAACAAAACAAAACAAAACAAAACAAAAAAAAACAGAGAAAAGGCAACCAGTGTAGCAAGCAGTCAAGTAACAAACTGCATATCTAGCCTGTTCCTCAGAGCAAACAAGTTAGCACTTTAAGTTGTGAATCTTGATATAGATAGTCCTTGAAGGAAGACTTGTATTCTCCCAGAGCTATAGTTCTTGACTTTGACCTTGAAGTGAAAAGATTAGCATTTTTACAGGATTTTACAGCATTTTCTACCAGACTGAAGACATTTTGAGACAGGAACTCCACCTGAGAGTAAAAAACCCCTTAGGAAAAAAAAAACAAAACAACCCTTCTCTTTCTTCCAAGGATAAGAAAGAAAGAAAACCTCTTTAAACTAGTTGGCAACTACAAGTCTCTTCCAGATCTAGCTCATGCTAGATTTTGGTTTTACAATAACAGTAGCACTGCTCATATGGAAAATTAAAAAAAAAAAAAAAATCCATAGGCACTCAGTCCTTTTTCTCCATATAATTATATGGGTGGCAGTAAATGCTGTCAGAATTCAAATCCGTAAACAGTGCTATTGTTTTGTAATCGATGAAGGTTGTTTCCTAAAACACACTACCCTTCTATTACAGATCCCTTCTACCTTGTACTCCTGGATGATTCCATTTTGGTGATCTGGAGGGGGAGGATCCCAGGAGATGCTGATGCTTGTGCTGTTGTGATTTCCAACTGTCAGGACAGTAACAGACTGAGGAGGGGCACTTGGAGCTGCACCAAACAGAGGGAACAAACAGGAATAAGACATTAATCCATTTGTTAGAGCACAAATTTTGCTGAAGCAGTGTAAGTGCAAGTAGAGAACATACAAAGTTGACAGTCCCTGCAGGCCTAGGTATGCACATTTTGTTTGGGACCAACAATTTTGAAAAATGCCTTTCTGAAGAGAAGCATTGTACTGAATGAAAATGTGGAATTTGTGATAATGGAGAATCAATACAAATCATTTCTCATTTATTTAGATATAGCATTTCTTAAGCTTGCATTGGAATTATTCTCATGCTTGCATTTGTTTTCCATAATCCCTCGTTAGCTATGCATATGTCAACTAAGTCAACTAAGTCATAACGTGAGATTGCATTCCCTGCCCAGAAAAGTCTTTTCATTTTTTTTTTCCCTGCATGGTCTGACACTTTTGTAAGAAATAGGAGTTCAGGAATTTTTGTTTGCGTGTTTCCTTTTTGGTTCTCCAAGAAGTCATTAACTCAGTATGTTTAAGAATAAAGCTTTGCATCTCTTAGACAGAAAAGGGTTTAAGAATTTACACCAAATGCCAGTGAATGGGGGAGCTGATAATTTAGGTCAGATATATATTTATGTCTTTTTTTCTTCAGGCTAATCTTATCTTTAGAGTCCTCTGTTCAGTTCAACCTTTCACATTTGTTTGGCTGGCCACTGGACATCAAGGCCCTATCTAACAGGCTTTTCTTTGCCAGCCCCCCCCCTACTCTGGTTTGAAGTGTGAAGAAAAAAATAAAAATAAAAAAAACATTGCTGTTAGTTATGAGAACTATGCTGGCAAAGCCTTTTCTGCAGTGACATCAACAGCAGACTGCTCTTGTTGGCTTAGGACTTGTTGTTTGGGAAGTGCTGCAGCAAGTTCAATAGAGAGGACAAAGTCCCCTCTGTGAGCATCTGCTGCACCCATGCAGGGGCTCTCCCTGCATAGCTATAGTTGTCACCACAAAGGCACATGTCCTTCCTTGGCCACTCTGTGACATTAAAACTTTTTGTGGCCAGTGAAGTAAACACTGAAACTCTACTACAGTGGCAAGCTAAATCACCAATGTTGAGTGTGTCATATTAAGATATGTCCCTGGGGAGGGAGGGAAGGAATTTAATATCAGCTGCACCAAATTGGTCCTATGATCCATCTAGTCTATCTTTCCCAGTTCATCTATTCAGTCTTCAAAACAAAACAAAACAAAACAAAACAAAACAACAACAACAACAACGAAACTAATAGAAAGAGTCTATGGAAGTGCAGACTGATATAGCAAGTGTATAATGATAACTTTCCAGGACAATTTTTCAGCTCCCAGCAGATCCTGTTCCAGGGTGACTTTTTTTTAATAGCTCCACTGAAATATTCTTCCAAGTATTTTTCACCACTTTTAATATGATCTTAAAATATTTAAAATGAAACGTTGAAGAATAACAGCAGATTTCTATCCGAACCCAAAAAACTCTCCCCTATCTCAAATTCAAATATATCTGCTGGTTTTGTGGCTCCCTGACTGCAGTCTGATCATCAAGAGCACTCCTGCCCAGAAAGGATTCTAAGTGCTATGTTCAAAGGGCACCAGGACTCTAGCTGTATCTTTCCCAATCATGTGGACCACACCGCTCTGTAAAGCAGACAAAGTAGCTGGTACCTTTGTGTTTATATCTGATAGGCTTAATGAAACCAGACACAGCCACAGATATCAGGAGTATGAGCCTTTCCAAGTAATTCCAGATTTACTTATTTTTTTTCTAGTAGCCTTTTTGAGACTGCCTATTCAGATGGTTCTCAGGACTTGACCTGGAACAGGCTCAGGGATCTGAGCAAAAACCCTACCCTGGTAATCATGAGGAGCTGGAGTAGCCAATTACAGTATATCATTGATAAAGATGTTGAAGAGAACCAGTCCCAAGACAGATCCCTGGGTGATGCTGCTTGTGATCAGCCTACACCCAGATGTAGACACACTGACAATAACCGTATGGCTGTGACCATTCAGCCAATTATTTATCCACTGAACAGTCCACCGTTCAAATCCATATCTCTCTGATTTCGAGATAAGGATGTGGGACCATGTCAAAGGCCTTGCACAGGTCCACATAGATGACATTAGTTGCCCAGTGTATGACTCCTGTGAGGCTGCACATTTTGGGAACTACATTTTCAGATATAGGTTCAGCTGCAAAGCAAATAGTGATAGGTAGAAAAAGTTGTGGAGGTGAAAAATGGAGCTATACTGTAGACAGTTTGACTCTTAACTAACTCAAGTAAAGCACAGAAAGGTGACCTTGGGCTACACTTTGGCATCATGCAAAGCATAAAACTGTTGAACTATAAGGTTGCATTGTGTATTTTATGGCAAATGAATCACGGAGAAAAAATAATAGTGTTTTAAAAACCTTAAAATATTGTGTAATGGCAAAACCAAGAATAACTGTGTGTGAAATATTAATCAGAAAAAACATTTTTCATTAGAACAATAATAATAAAAATGGCAAAACTTAACACTGTATATATATATTTTTTTAAGTAAAATGGAACATTGTGCTGAAAGGTATATACTTTCATGATTATAAAGGACATTCAGGTATATAATGTTTTATGTACAGGTACTGGGGAACATGGGGGAAGGGAGAAGAAAGAGGTAAATGCTAAAGAACATATAAAATCAATACCTTTCTCTATCACTGAAAAAAAAAAGCATACTGTAATGATTTGCATTTGCATTTAAACTGCAGGAATATTCTAGTTAAATTCTGTGTGTGGTTTCTTTTTGGTTTTGGAGGATGTATGGTAAGTTTTAAGCAAAGTTAAATCACAACTGATGAATGTAGCTGAAAGTATCACTTTAAGAGCTGAGGTAAGGCAAGCAAGAATTGATTGCTGTTGCAAGACAGTAACTGATAAAACTAAGGAGACCTCCATTACCAACTGTCATATTTTTGTGGTGACAAACAATATGCAGAACAAATACTACTCCATAAAGTTATTCCAGAAGAGATTTTAAGCTGTGTATGTACCTGAAAGGACTATCATTTGTCTTCATAGCAAGGGTGAAAGAAGAAGTGAAAATTAACAAAAAAAAATTCTATTTAGCTCTTATGTGTGTAGGCACACATACGTATAACAGTTCTGCTTCCTCCTTCTATGATAATATCACTTTGTAAGCTGGCACCGTGATATAAATTAAGGCACTTGTCTGACACTGCTGCAGTTATTAAATAGACCACATTGAAAAATAACATTTTTAAAGCTGTTTTCTCATTTCCCTTGCTGCTGGCTTGTGGAGAACACCTTGCCTGCTTCTTGACAGGTCAATTATTCCAGTGCTCAGCTTCTTCTTACAGATATGAAAGAACCCAAATCGCCGCTCATCTCTTCCAGAGGCAGCCAAACAGAATTCCATTTATTACATTCACAAGGCCAAAGAGGTAGGAGATGAATGGATACTGAACTGTGACAAATGCCTGATCCAGAGGAAAAGTCTAACTGTAGCAAAATTGATATTTGGAGCTAGGACTCAGAAGTAACATTGCATGTAAAATTCAATCCAGTAGAAAGCTGCCACTGCCTCCCGATTATACTTTCCTTTACCTGGGTTGTTCATCTTGATCTTGCAAAAAACTTCAAACTTGCATATCGCTCTTCCAAATTATTTTCTAAAAATAGTACAACTGACATTTTTTAAAAGTCATGTCTAAAAAAGCTCATTTTTGAAATGGAATCAGAGGCTACACAGAAAGTGTGACACCTTTAAATAGACTGCCATTTCTCTTTATTGGATGAGGAGCAAACCACAGTTATTAAACATTAAGTTAGTGCTATTTTTGAAATTCATGAACACCAATATGATTACAAAGATAATATGAGGAGTTAAAGGAAATATCTCTGGAACGGCATCTAGTGAATTTCTTAACTTTCTCATGGAAGTACATCATTTTATCACCCAAACAAATGGAAGAATTTTATACAGGAGCTGACACTTGCCTTGTTATAACATTACCTGTTACAAGCCACGTTTTTGAAAGAGATACTTGTAAATAGACTACTTGAAGGTTATACTCATCTACAAGGTAGATCATCATTTGTTAGCTATACATACTTACACACAAGAAAATTTCTAAAAATCTTCACAATGTGGAAAATTTCATGCAAAGAAAGTGGCCTTCAAAGTACAATGTTACCTGACTGGCTATATGGGGAGATGAGGTTTAAGAAAGAAAATGTAATTCCTCATTTATTTTATAGAAATAGAAATCTCTTTTTAGTAGCTTTTTTTTTTTTTTTTTTTTTTTTTTTTTTTAATTATTACTTTTGAACCTTGAAGCTTGGTTTAGGCTGCTGAAAAGCTAGTCTTAACTGATTTGTTTAGGCTTTATGGTCTGAACAAAGAAATTGGAAACAGAAAGTAGCAAATTCTAAATGTTACTTAAGGAATGCCTTCCTACATGTTGCAGGACACTGAATTTCCTCATCTATAAAGTAGAGGCAGTAACCAAGTTATCCTCAGGACTGCTTATTTGCTGGTCAGTAATCATAACAAATTAAAGAGAAAAAGCGAGTCCTTCTGAGAAGTAAAAAGTGCTTGACAATCAGTAATAAATTAAACCTCCAGAGACTACTCTAAGTGATTAAGATGCATCTTCAGTAGGACTGAAAGAGTGCACTCAAAACCCATGAAAGCCACATGAACATTTAGAAACATCAATGGTATTTCTTTCCTACATTTTGAAAGAAATCAGTGATAAAAGTGAGAAGATGAACCCTCACTTTTACGATCACTCTTCTTTAATAGAGGAGAGATGATGATGACTGCTCAGGTTCTCCAGGCAGAGGTTATTTTAGATAGATAGGTTTGCTGTACACCAAGAGAAAAGGATAAAAATTAAATATCTCACCTCAATTTTTATAATTTTTATAAAAATTTTTAAATTTTATAAAAAATGGTCCTCAAGTGCATACATATTTAAGTATACTGTACTACATGCCATAGAGATGAAAGCAAACAACTAAATAGGACAATTTCATGAACTTTGTTAGCAGAAGCAATGGAGTGGCATGCCTTTCAAACTCAATTTTTATTTTTAAAGTGCAGATTGAAGTCTTTTATTGCAGCAACACTGTTTGTAAAAGAATGTCTGCTGTGTACACTTGTTAGAAGACTCAAAGCCTCTTGCACATAAGAAGCAGGTGGAAATCAGATGAATACAGAACTGGCCAAATGCTTTCTCCTGGAATACTTACAGCAGAAAACTGATTATGATGTTGAATTTTAATGATGACCTTACATTTAACAAACAGAAATCATGTGGCGCTGAATGGAGGAATGCATAAAATAACCAAAATGATATTTGACTATTTTACTAACCTTCCTCTGTGGTACGAGCAGACTTTGATTCACTGTCCATTCCTTGAAATTCATTGAAGTACGGGCGAACTTTAATTTCATAAGTGACTCCTTTTTTCAAGTTGACTAGAACAGCACTGCGCTCTGTTGGGACTTTGACCTCCAAATTCTGCCATACAGCTGGAGAAGGTAGGCCAGACGTTTGGCGATACATTACTCGGTAGCCCTGAATAAACTGCGATTGACGGTCAACCTAGAAATGGCATTAAATAATATATCAATGAACGTATTAATGTAACAAAACATTTTGAAATGAAAGCAAAACTTTTTCCTAGAATACTTTTGTCCTTGTGAAAAAGAAAAAAAAAATAACAGCCATTTATGCTGCTGAAATTTAAAAATCAAAATGTCTTCTTGTATGCCACCATTAACTGCCTCTAAAGGAACATTCTTCTCACATTACTTGTTATAGAATATTTCTATTTTACTTTCTGCAGTTACATATATATCATGACAAATACCATCTTAAATCACAAAACAAGCTCTCACCCCTGCAACAAATCAAGAAAAGAGAACTTTGGCATAATGCTTACTGTATGTAAACTTATTATGGACATCTTGGCTACTGATGTGCTGAAATATGAGAAGAAAAGAAAAACAAATTCTTCTCAGAAGAGGACAAATCTTTGAAGAAGCCCTATATGCTTTCAGTTAGTCCATTACTTGGCTTAAAGCTCATCTTTTCATGAGATGCTCAGGAAAGTAAAATAAACATAAGACAGATGCAGAGAAAACAACATCCAAGAACATGTGCTGTTTCTTGCATTCGTAGCCTAAACAGTCTCTTTACATCCTGGGGTTGTGATGTACTCAATCCATCAGATGGAGATGGAATGTCATTTTTGTTTTATTTTCTAATTGTTGCTAGGCAGACACAGAAGTTTAGCAATTCTAACTTATCATAGCTATAAGTAGAATGTTTTTATTTGAAGAAAAAAACTAAAATGTGTTTTATCTGGGAGATGTTGCATGCATTTTTTTCTATTGGAAATAAACCCCCAAACAACTTGAAATAATGATTTATTTTGATGTTTCCATGTAAACACAGACAAAACAACCATCAGGTTTTACCCATCAGGTAAAATCAAGCCAAGTCTATCTGCTTCTGAAGTTGTCAAATAAATAGCCAAAGAAAATGCAATCAAATAAAAAGACTATATGACTAGCGGTTTGGTAAATTTCTGTGTTATATCTAAGATTCAACAAGTAGGGTTTCCTTTCTGTTCTTAACAGTTTGCTAGCTCAAAGGTATTTCAGAATTAAAGATACATTTGTTTGACTTAACTTAAGAAGAAATGAATTTCAGTCTGAAAACACAAACCAGGGTCTATTACTCTTCCTCTATTATCTTGTTATAGTTTACTGAGTCATTCAAAAAGGATGCAGATTCTTAAGACATTAAAAATCAGGGCAAGCAAGAAGAAAGCTTTATTTGTGAGAGCAAAGCAGAAATGTCTTTCATCAAAACTGTCACTGTTAAAAATCTTGCAACATATGTTACAACATTAAGCTTGCATTTTATAAACTTCTCTACATTCACTTTAAGTGAATTTATGCACTGAAAGAGGGATATAACTCACAATAATAGCTTGTTAATACTGAAAGAATCAAGCTGTGTTTTTAAGAAGAACATTAAGCAGCTGTTTCCAAATGAAGGGAGTCTGTAAATCAGACTAAATTGTTTTTATCCATGTTTGACTTTCATTAATTAAATGTTTTACGGACATGAAGACTTTGTGAACCTCATGTTTACTACAAAATTCAGTAGGAATAGCAATTTCATGTACTTTGTCATACAGATTCCCAACCTACCTTACAGTACGAGGCTATGATGTTTAATAATTAAACACTAAGTTTGGTTCTTGCCCAGCTTCCGTATTAGAAGTTATGCTGAAAGACACCATAACTATTTTAGAACTTTCCATTTTGTCTTTGCTGCACTTTTAAGCTCTACTGACTCCTGTGCAGTGGGGAAGATCTGAAAATTTAGAACTAAAGTAAATGGTAACTGTTTGTTGCCATGAAATGGTATAAAAAGTGTTTTCTATATCATACAAAGAGAAATATACCTACTAACTTACAGAGAACTGTACACTTGGATTTCACTAAACAATTTTCAGTCCATCACACTTTCATATCTGCTTACATAAGATATTCAAATTATTCATACACCTCTCTTTTCCCTAGCTATTAAATTCCTTAGAAGAAAGACTAAACAACATAAGCAATATGAAAACAGTGTGGTAGTAGAACAAGGCTGTCATTTGCAGGGTTGCAGTAAACTAGCTTAACCTGGATATCATACAATTTACACAGGTGCTTTCAGTTGGAATTTGATTACAATAGAGCCATATGATCTGCCAGGATTTCAGATTATTGAGTGATTCTGTTGTTGATGGTCTGGGAGGGTACTTATGAATGAAAATATTATGCATTTTAAAGCTTTCTATAAATGCCTCATTGTATTCAATATCAAGGAGGATACTAAGTTGTCCTTAATTCCCACCTGCTTTTCATCTAAACAAGAGGCACTTTTCCTATGGTCAGATTTTTGGGAAGATGCTCAGGGGTCATTTCACTTACAGAGCAAGGTGGCTTTTTCATTTTGTTTGGAATTTTCTGAATAGTACAAAAATACTTTTGGACAATTACACAGATTAACCAGAGAGACATGTGACATATATATATATAGCTTGAGGTATATGTGAGGAAAATCAAGTGTATTTCACATAAATACATAGATACATATATATATATGCACTGTACATATGTCTATATATATACAAACAATCTTACATATATTACAAAGTTTGTAACTTCATCCTTTCTCTTCTTATGTGGTAATTACATGTCACTTCAACAGCAGGCCACAAAAAAACATGCTTAGTGTTAAAGAATAGCATTCAGTTGTGCTAAGCATCAAGTAACTACAGGATCAGTACACATTTGCATGTAGGTAGAGTTGCAGAAACGTGCACTGTAATTTGATGAAAGAATTTAATAATTTCTAGTTATTTTCATTTCTCTCTCTCTCTCTTCTTTTAATGTACTTCCTCTTACATAGCATTATTACAGAGATTGCACGAATTTTCTCTGCTGAGACCTGGGATCACAGAATATTCCCAGTCTTTCTGTGACACTGCTTTAGAATTTATAGGAGCAGCTGTGGAATCCCCTCATCAAAGGAGGGCTGTAACAGGTGCTGGTCTAAAGACATTTTCTACCTCAGAAGATGGATGGCAGAAAATGCAGATGCTCCTTTAAAAGGCAGAAGACAGCAATTACTGGATGGGTTCTGTTCAGCACTGACT